>NW_027492416.1:0-533916 GCF_021521415.1 Bidens hawaiensis | reverse complement strand
AAAACCCGATAACCACTGCATCCGCTCGCTCCCTTGGCCGATTGTCTTCATCGGGGTTTTGTTCCTTGTTCTAGCCTTAACCGGGTTCATAGGTGCTTATTGTAACCAACAAGGGTTGTTAGCCTTCTACTTGTTCTGTAACGCGGCCTTGATCGTCACCGGGATCATTTTGCTCATACTTGCATATATTGTGACCCACCCGTCTGGGGCGTACTCGGTTCCTGGTCGGGAGTATGATGAGTACCGCTACATGGGGTACTCGGAATGGCTTCGGGATCATATTACTGATCCTGAAAACTGGGGGAGTATAAAGGCGTGTTTGGCTTCATCTTCGGTTTGTAAGAAAATGGTTTGGGATTCGTACACCGCACCTCAGTTCTTTGCTTCCCGTATCTCCTCTTTGCAGGTGTATATGTCTTTGAGTTATGTTTTGCACTTTGTAGCATCATAAATGTCACAAAATGTAAAAATCTAACAAAGCTTTTAATTTATTTATTTTTAATGCCACGAAATTCTTGTCAAGTGCCTACTTTCATTACATACTTTATTTTCTTAACAAGTTGGGCCATTTAATTTTGTATATTACAAGACATTTATAATGATATGTCAACATAAAATGTATAGGCAAAATTCGTTCACATACTTAAAAACTGTAATTGTAAAACTTTATCCTCGCATTAATCTATAACAATGCATCAAAATAAGTAACGGGATTATGTTAAAATATCATAAAAAGATAATATATATACTCATGTCAAAATTAGTACTTATGAAAATATTTTAAGTGAGATCACAATATTGGACAACTAGTGGTATGTGATTCATATAATTTATCTTTTTAAATTGTTACTTATAGAGAAAAAAAAATAAGAAAGTAGATTCTTGATTGCAATGGCATTTGGGTGTTGCATGTGATTACCTTCATACTTAATACTTTTAATAAAATGCTTTAATATGGTATACATATTTTATATCTATAATAAAAGTGTAACCTTTTACCCGTTTAACTATGTTTTCGTGTATGCTTGAGATATGTAGCTTATGCATTCGGTCTTTACAGGTAAATTAGTGAAAATGATCATCCCTAACAAAACTTATTTTTACAGTCTGGGTGTTGTAAGCCTCCCACGGTGTGCGGGTATCAATATGTGAACCCGATAACATGGATCAACCCTACAAACCCGATGGGGGACGTGGACTGCATCTTGTGGAACAACGACCCTAATCAGTTGTGCTACAATTGCGACTCGTGTAAAGCGGGTGTGTTGGGGAATCTAAGGAAAGAATGGAAGGAAGCAAACATCATATTGATCATAGCCGTGATTGCCCTCATTTGCCTTTATCTTATCGCGTTTAACGCTTACAAGAACATGCATAATAAAACGCAATCCAAAAAGTAAATTGTGTTTGCCAGCATTAATATCTTTTTGTTTTTAGGTAACACCCTTTTTGCCATATTGTCTTGAGTGTCATTGTCATGCTAAAACGACTTGTACACCATGCATTAAAACTTATCCATATGAAAATGTGGTTTTCTTGTGGCTAGTGGAGTGCATCAATATAGATTCCTCTTTTGCTTACTTTTATTATTTTGTGCAATTAACTTGACCATACAATACAAGAATATGCTTTCTTTTACTTTTGATTTTTGGATTATTCCATTTCTATCTATCTTAAGAGAATTAAATTTAATTTGTTAGTTGTGGTATTAATTAGTTGTTCCTTCAACAATTTTTTATGGTTTAGCTTTAGATTTCCTGATTCTCTTTCTCATCAGGCTTTTCATTCCTTTTTATTTAACATATGAGCCATAATAGCATTCATGATCCGTTCATCAAATTTAGTGAGTATGGTTTTTATAATATAGGGAATGATTTAGGGTATTGTTAATGAGAGAGAGAGAAAATACAGTATTTTTCTGTATATTTGAAAAGTTACTGTAACACCATATAAATTTTTTAAATATTTTTTGAAAGTGGTTATGAGTGAAGGAGAGAAAAAAAATAATGATAAAGGTATAAAAAAGTATTATTTAATTAAAAATGAAAAAAAAATGTAATGTGTTTTAGTTTAGTTTTGGATTTGAAGATAGGGAAAGGGAAGGGATAGGAATGCTCTAAGAGTCGATTTCATGCGATTACCAACTTTCTTGAGTGGATAATGCACACTAGGTCAGATCGACCAGGATTCATAGATGTATATGTACAGCATGCACGATTATTAGTTTTACTTAAACATTTACATTACTTTGTATTCATCTTCCTTGTTCTAGTTTCTTTTCATCTCCATCTTTCTGTTTCTTATATGATATCTGAAAACATGCAGCTACAAGTGATGATAGTTCGAATTTCTGTTGAATGTCAGGGCCGGCCCAATAAATAGGTGTCCTGTTTAATATATGCCCCTTATTTAATTTATATATGTTGAACGAAAATATGAAATAAGATACAATTTATTTGTTAAACTAAAAATAGGCTCTTGTCTAGCGTTTATGACTATTTGTTCTATTCATACATTTCTATCCTTCTATGAACTATACTAGTTGATTAACCCGCCGCACGTTGGTAAGATTCTTCACAAAGTTTATGTTTCAAACACCATTCAATGTTGAACATATACCGAAACTTATGTCGAAGCTAAATTTGAATTCCCAAGGGGAAACAATGCATGATCTGCCTCTAAAATTTTGTTTAAATTAATGCAACCATAACCCACCCGATCATCAAATGCACCCGCATCGAGCCCAGTCTGGTAAGTGTTTGGTTTGGTTTGGTTTGGTTTGGTTTGGTTTGGTTTGGTTTATACATCTTAAATGCAATTGAGTTATTACGGCTCCTTTGAAGGAGCGTTGTACTGCCAATCTTATTTTGATCAACACACAAATCCATAAGTAGAGCGTATAAATCTAAAGTTTAACAATACCACTAATCCACACTAGTTCCTAATTAGAAGCCTAAAGTTTCAGCAAATAAACTATACGAGACAACCATAATTAAAGGCTGCGATGTTCCGTTTGCGAGCCATGGGATCATATTACCGATCCTGACAATTGGGCGGAGTATAAAGGTGTGTTTGGCTTCGTCTTCAGTTTGCAAGAAAATGGTTTGGAATTCGTATACTGCACCTCCGTTCTTTGCTTCCCGTGTCTCCTCTCTGCAGGTAAATCCTTTATCCATTTTGTAAACGTGAAATTTGTTCACGCACTAACAAAATGTTAAGGCAAATTTTATCTAGGGATTACTCTACAAAACGTCACATTAATATACCTAAAAATGATTATTCTCGTAATCTATAAAAAAAAATCATCAAAATAAGTAACGGGGTTATGTTAAAATTGAATAACAAGATGATGTGCTTATGTCAAAGTTATTACTTTTATTATTTTGTGCAACTTACTTGACCATGCAATGCAATACAAGAATATGCTTTTCACTTTTTATTATTTTTGGATTATTGATTCCATTCTATCATAGAGAATTAAATTTAACTTGTTACAAAATATTACGTTAACATGTGAACCATATGTGTCCGTTTCATGCGGTTGCCAGCTTTTTGAATGCACAATGTACATCGGGTCAGATCGACCAGATTAGGAGATATATCTACAGCCTGCGCAATTATGTAACGAGTTTCTGGTCAAAGTCAAAATTTAGTTTGATTGACCTTCAAAGTCAAACTTAACTTCTTTTCTGCATAATATTACTCACCTTGGGTGGTTCAAATCCTCCAGCATAGTGAAAATATGCCCCCACTATCATCACGTGATCTGCATCGCCTGTTGATGTCCATATCGATATCGCCTTTGTCCAAAAACACCGATTTGAGAAGCTGCAATAGAATTGATTGTTAGAGAAATTAGTTGAAATTATAAAAATTTTAAATAACTAAACATAATTATCACCTCATAATAGCATTGCCACATGGCTTAAGGACCCGACGCATCTCCTTGAACACTTCAATCGGCTTGGTCAAATAGTCAACACTAACCTGCAATTCGATATGATTAAGTCAAGGCCCGGTTTGATAATATCTGAACAACTAACCAGTCACAACACGCACCACATTCGTGATAACATCAAAAGAATTATCTTCAAACGGAAGCTTAGGATTCGTGTTTAGGTCTTGCACAACATACTCGGTAAGTACCTACAACAAATATAAATGTTCACAAAACTTAATATAAAAAATGCGTCAGAAGAAACACTAACCTTACCCCGGACAGATTACGGATAACCTGGGGGTTAGATAGATGTTTCCCACGAGGGGTTAGACCCGGTAAAGATGGTTCTTCTGATAACCTGCAAAACAGACACCGTGAGCTTGTCACTGAGAAGGGGGGGGGGGGGGTTCCTCCTTGTGACCACCCTCCGGCGTGAGAATCAGACTAGATTGCTCTTTAAATATAAATGTATATTAAGAGATTGCTAGAGCAGATATCAGGTATAATATGATGATAATGTGATAAGATATGTTGAGATGGTCATACCATTTGTGGTATTTATAGCCGAAGGTAGGTTTCCAAGGAGGTATGGCCGGCTGCAATAGTGTTCCTGTTCCACCAACAGTGGCCTACGCACGTGCCCTGCTGGTAGTTGGTGGGTAGGCAGCGGCTGATAGTGACCAGGCCTGCTGTGTACTATTCCTTTTCCACCAACTGCCGGCTACGCACGTGGTATGACAGGAGTTGGTGAGTAGGCAGCGGCTAATAGTGACATACAGTACAGGAGCATGCTGCTCGCCATACTGTTGTCAATAAGCTGTCGTATCTTTAGTCAGATCTTTTGCCCATACCTCGTCAGGTACGGTACAGAAGATCTTCCCGTATCGTACGGACTGGCTTATGGGCGGGAGTATTCCCCCTCCCGCCTTTGTGCGGGATTGTCCCCGGCTTTGCTCATTCCTTCAGGTGACACTGAGTGATTGAGAGTTACGTGCCTTGTGCGTGTAGCCTTGCTGCGCGGGTGGCCTTCCCTGATGGCTTGTATCCGAAGCTGCGGGAACAGGCGGAGTCCTTCACCATTGGGACGCATTTCCTGCGGGAACAGCTTGCGTACTGCGCGTAAGGACGTCACGTCTCTGAGCATGGTGGGTCCTGCGGATCCAGTTGGTTTCTGCGCAGACGTCCCTCTTCAAGGTGAGTCTTGCGGGTCCAACTGGGCTCTGCTGGGACCTACCTCTTCAGTCGGGTATATTTTAATTATTCTTACTTTATTGGCCTTGAGTTCTTCTTCGTTAAGACCCATACCCGCTATTCTTTCTTGCTTATATCCCGCGGGAAAATGACTCACCCAACTGCTACACATGTCTAGAAGGGCTACACCGGGAGTGTTACTTGGAGGGAAAACTTCTTTGTAATATTTGGTGAGAGCGCAAATCGCGGGATCATCAATGTGGGTTACAAAACGCGGAGATTCATAGAATATTAAATCTGATGATCTACAAAAACAACTCTTTTTCACTTAAAGTTCAAAGTAACATGTAAGGCATAGAGCATGGGCACGTTAAAATGTTATGTAACATAATAATAATAATGCAATTAAATGATTAGTTTAAAGAGACTTACTCGTCGAAACGTTGGAAGTCTTCGTCCTTGAAAGGAAACTGTTGGGGCCATTCGACATTCTCCAATATCTGTAATTATAAACATGGAAATTAATGACATTTGATTCTATGAATATGCATATATATAACTTACTCTTTTAGTCTTTTATGTTGTAAATTCAAATGAAATTAAGACGTGTCATTTTTATCATGATATCAGCAAACCTTATCTCATTCACATCCTGAAATAACTCAAAACGTAACAACTGACCTGTTCAACAGAGCCTTTTGTTCTGGCCGAAGCAATGATATTATTATTATTATTATTGGTGGCGGCCATGCTCATGAATTGAGCCCAAAAAGATACACCGATTCCGAGCATAAGACGTCGGGGTACTCGATAGCTACTAATTCTCTTTAGTGTCTTTGATAATTGAGTACAAGAAGAATTAATGGTAACACAAGAATTGGGATGAGCATTGTGGAATCTGTTTTGTAGAACGTTTGGGAAGCGATTGGCCATTTTTATTTTTATTTTTTTATACTAGAAATAAATAAATAAATAAATAAATAAGTAAAAAGTATGACTAGAATGATAATTCAAACATCATGCAGTGAGTAATAAATAGTGGATTGAACTTATTTACGTGGCCATACCATATTCACATATGAAAATGGATCATAAAATTTGGAAAATAATATGTATCTATTTTATTTTCTTTATTATTTTTGTGGAAACAATATGATATGATATTGTTTGTACAAACAGATTATAAGAAATGTCAAAACTAAAAACATATTAAAAGATTCCAAATGACTATTTGGAACTGTGAAAATTAAGCAAACAAAAATAAGTTATGTTGATTATGAAAAACAAAAAGATTTCCTAAGGAACAAGAGGTCTTAAGAGATTCTCCTAGTCATTGTACAAGTGACAACAAAATAAAGATAATAAACTTATCAAACATATTGGCGACTTATAAATCATTTTAAGGTTTGTTCACTTATGTATGTGTATATCGAGCATGCATGTTTCATTCACTTTATTTCTATTCTAAACACAACTTAAACCATAAGAGTGGTGTCAATGGGTAAAAGATGGAAGATGGTACCGATCGGCACCGGAGGGAACACAGCCCCGCCCTCATCGTTACCGCCTACAATCATCCCTAGTGGCCAGTACACCCTGATATCTTGGATAAACAAAGAAGAAATTGATTGGTGCGGGAAGGAATTCGGGATGGAGGATGGAATTTGGGATAGGATGGAGTGGGAACACCACCCCGTCCACTTAGGTATATCTTCAAAGATAGATGGAAAAACCGGGAGATAGGTACCATTGGCCTATTGCAACCACCCTAAGTAGCAATCACAAAGAGCATTATAAATTCATAAACCATTAATATAGTTAGAAATACAACTGTCTACTCTATAGTTTATTTGCATTGATGGTGACAAATGGACATCAACCCCATCTAAGTTGCATCAATCAAACACCTGAGTTAGAACTTTGTCTTGCAAGCTATAGCTAGAATGGAGCATCATGATTAATGTATAACACTTGTCCGAGAAGAAAATAAACTTATGGGTGAGTAGCAACCATCCCCCATGAATTACAAAATAAAATGATCTTAATTTCCAACATTGTATTAAGTATCCGAAAATAAGTGTACAGATAGATACATAGCAATCATCCCCCGTGCAAAGTAGAGATGAAAACGACAACATCCTTATTTTCCAATGTTGTATCAAGCTGACCGCTCAATTCCCAGTCGCAATCATTCACTAGAACAAGAACCCCAGGTCGTCTGCACAACCAAGTCACAACATGAGCTACAGATAGAAGAATAAGTTTTAGAAAAAAATCACAAAAGCATGTGGAAACTTACACAGTGTCTCCCTTCATGAACATTTCAGGCCTCTCTTTGATTAAATTGGATTTAACCCACGCAAGCAAGTGCTTCATGGTTAACTAAGAAACAAGATAAATAACAGTTATGCATCTAAACTCTCGAGAATTGCCATTGATAACTTATATAGATTTGCACCTTTTTTTCTTCAGCTGGTAGGTCAACATCAACATTATGGATCTTCACCGAGTCACAAAGAAGTTCCAGGCCTCCACTACATTTAACAACAAAACAAAACAAAAATCAAATTTGATATAACTAATAATGCCACTGGAAAGACTAACAAGTAGAACGCTAAGGTCAGGTATCATAGAGTAGAACTGGATAATAGGTACATATCATAAGTTTGGAATGCCAACTAGACAAGACTCCAAGTTTATCAAAATAGCTTAAAATATATAAATACAACTTATACTGCAAGCTGTATTATTTCACAATTTCTTTCTTTATAGTGCCTCCTCGAAAAATTAAATCAGCCAAAATCAAAGGTGCTAGTAGAAAGAAAGGTTTTGTATTAATTCAGCATGTGAGCGTGTAAATTCGCATAAGGCAGTATAGTATGCTCATCAACAAGCAGCAGCATTTAGATATTTGAAGCAATGTTCTACATTCCTCATATGCTCAAAGAAACTCAAATGCCTCTTAAAACGACCTTTACTAATGTTTCTACAAGCACTTGGAACTAGAAGAGTACAGACAGACCAGGTCAATGGCGTTGGGTGTGTACATGTTTGGATCGGGCCAAGGTCTTGGGTACAGTAACGTCCATATTGTCATTCTAATTGAGTCATAGTATCCTACTATCCTTTCAGTTGGGTATGGTTAGTGTGTTATTTTATTGGGCCCTTGATCACATGCTGGTATCTTTAGCGTTGTGTCTAGGAAGAGTCTGATTTTTGCTATTGTGTAACTGTGTATAAGAGTCCTTCACTGGTGTCTGTCAGGTATTCAAGTCTACATATTGAGAAGAGTGCTTGTCTTTTCATTGAGTTGACTTAAAAGAAAGAGAGAAAGCATTACAGGAACAAAAAAAAAAAAAAAAAAAAAAAGGATTGGACAACAGAAACTATTTAACCTAAATAATAATAAATTCCGGTTGTCTATTAAAGAAGAAGTTAAGTCTGAATTTCTACTTCATAGAAGTTGGAGAGCTTAGCTTTGGAAGACCAATCATCACACAATATGAAAAAGGGAAGTGGAAGATTAAGAACAACAAAGGCAGGCAGGGGGGTTATAGGTCCAGCTCATGATAGGGATAATATAAATCTTGGGGCGTGGCCGGGTTCGGGGGGTCCTAACGGAAAGATAATCAGTGATTAAGTCAGATAATGGCCTAATATGGTTAAACTTGAAACAGGTAGGCTGGTGTTGGTGATCACCCACCCTGATTCTCTCTCTAAATAACTAGTAGATCACAAACAAACAAACAAACAAGCACTCAAGCAATAGAATCAACACACAAACAAGTTCAAATTCCAAATGAATCACTCTACTCTATTCTACTGCAAACTTTCACTTTATGAATATGAATATTGTAGACAAAGAGAGAGAGAGAGATATAAATAATTAATTACATATGGAATTACCCGAATTCAAGAGTTAAATGCATCTTCTTCAATTCAATTAAACTATCCTCATCCTAATTTTATCGGTGAATACTATTCTATTCTAGCTCCTGCGTAAAGGTGAGGCCGGCTGCTTGCTTGATTCGGCGGTGGCTGAACTAAAACTCCATTTGTACGTAACCGGCTTTAGTTTGACTTTTTAATTGGGCCTGGGCTCAGAGCATATAATTATAATAATGGTATCAATGGACTATGGACCCTTGTTTCTATTGTAGACTACGTACAAATTCTAACCGGTTAGGGATTTGCTAATAAT
Organism: Bidens hawaiensis; assembly: GCF_021521415.1. NCBI lineage: Eukaryota > Viridiplantae > Streptophyta > Magnoliopsida > Asterales > Asteraceae > Bidens > Bidens hawaiensis. The sequence goes on along the minus strand of NW_027492416.1, from coordinate 524,584 downwards.
AATTGTTAACCAAAAACCCATTGATTTCAATAGGTTACTTATTGTTTAACCGCTTATTAAAACCAAACGAAGACGATAACTATAATAATATCATCAAATAATCATCAATGTGTTCTATTTTCCCAATCATACCTCACCCGCTCTCGAGATGAGTTATCTTTCACTCTCACTCTGGATTATATGTACTAAAGACATTATTTAAGAAGGATTCATGAGGTACCAACTTATAGGAACCGTCAAAATTTTAATCCACAAGTGGATGCAGGGTAGGATGAACTCCGATGTATAAAACAAATAAAGGTTTATTAATTTATGGATGTAAAAACTATGTCAAACTTTTAAGTTGGAGCCAACGTGGGACTGATAATTGCAACTTAAAGAACAAAGCATTACATTTCAAACGATTTTTTTTAAAACGCATATCTCACACACTCTTAATCCTAATCATAATCTACAATTTTTTGTCCACTACTAGATTTGAACTGCCACTTAATACTTTTTTTCAATACTTTAGTACCATTATGGCAGGCGTGCGCGTGTTTAATACATTTTAAATTTGATGGACAGCATTTTCGTACTAGAGACTTGCATATATTTGTTCCCTTGTTTATAAGCATGTAGTCTCATTATTATTGCTACCACTTGTATATTCATATGGTGAGATTGACTTGTTTATATTGTAAAACAAAATCACTATCAAATCTATCAATACTATCAAACATGTTATATACATTTTTTCATCTCATATAATTGGGGATTAAGTTTGTTTGAAGTTGTGATTTTAGATTATTATGTACTATAAAAGCTATTATTATTTTTTTAGACACAATGTTGCAGTCGCTTTTATGCCTACTTGCTGGCATATACGACGATATAAAAACAACTTGCTATTCAATTCTAGACGTTCATATGTTCCCATGATTCTGGAAGAAGCAAAGGCTTTGCGTTCGGTTAACAAGAAGACACATTTCTCTTCATTAAATTGATCTAAACTATGTAGTATTATTTTGCAACATTCTCGTTATAACGTCTTCCTCTCACCTTACAACTTCTTACTAAAAGTTAACAAAATACCATATGTGGCATGTATAAAATAGAAATTCATTTTAGTTGAGAAAACTCGTGAAAACCTTATGTAACGTCATTTTTTTAGCGTATATGTAATATATATTGTTACATTTAATACAAAATATCAAAAAATAGAAGGAAAAAAATGTTTTGTGATTTTTTTTTACATATTTTTTAAACTTTTAAACATATTTTTCAAGGGAGAGAAAATGCACTTTTACTTTTATGTTTTTTTATTAACTTTAATTGTGAACTACAAAATTCAAACTTTAATTAAAAATATGTGTCAGAGAATGTATGTTTAAAGTTTTTTCAACTCAGGTTGATTTTTATTTTATCCTAACTCATACCATATCTACTTATTATATTAAAACAATACCCTTTTTGGACACATAGCCATTTTCTATTGGTTAACTTGACTATTTTTCATAAATAACCTGCAATATTATAATTTCTTACTGTTAAAATAATTCTATATTAAATTAAAAAAAAACCTCCTATTGAAGGCATTCCTTTAATATATCAGCCCATGACCCATTTAATATGAACATTTCATGACTCGTTTGTTAGTTATATGGGATAATTGATAAAATTGATAATTCATATTCTTATTGTATGATTTTTTTAAAGTGTGACATTCGTCAATTTTTGAACCCAAAACTCAACCCGTTTTGATTTTTTAAAACCCCTAAAATTTAATTTTTTTATACGAGTATTTAGATAGTGAAACAGTTTTTCAAATTTTGTAAACTTAATATTGTTTTTCTTTTATGAGAGGCTAGTTAAACATTTGCTTATGGCGTAATAATATAATGTTAATTGCTAATAAAGGTTTAAATCATTATTCTTTTCAAATCCTAATAAATGGTTAAATAAGTTAATAATTAGAAAATGTGCTTTTCAAATTTAATAAGTTACTTATGTTAAATTCAATAATTTTTGTATTCTGAAAATTATTCGTAATATTGGATGATTGTCAATAAAGTAAGTGATTTATATCACTAAATGAAAACTCAAGTCAAATTAAAACATAAGGCGGTTACGATTTAAAGTTAATTAAAGAAAGTTGAATTGTATGATTAATTATAATAATTATTTCATTCATTTAAATTTAATTGAAATGAACTAAATTGTCGGTTCACCATAAAAAGTTTTGACTACCTTATGAAACTGATTAATAATTGTCATAATTAGCCTTAAAATATATATTTTCTTTAAACCCTTTTAAATACCTACTTATCATCTTTTTCGGAAACACCCCAGTTAACAGATGTTTTCCTTCACCCAACCGTTTTTCTATTCTGTATTTAGCCCCCCCTGCTGCTCGAATCATGTATAAGTCAAGGTTTTTAAACCATCCATATACTTGTCTCTTTATTGTGAATCAAGCCCTAAGATTATTTTTTTCCAATAGTATGGCACAAAAAAATCGAATTTTGGTTATTAAGTTTGCGATCAGTTATGGGATTTGAATGAAGATGACGACTTGTTTCGATTATTTTGTATCAGTATTATTTTTAAATTCTAAACCACTTTTCATTTTTATCTCTGGTTGCTCCCTGTATTCTCTCAAACCACCAGATTTCTTTATTTGTAAATAGAGGCTTCTCATGCTTTTGACCCGAATTCACGGGTATGGGTCTCACCAAACCCAGAAAGCCCTTAAGCAGGTTATAACATCTCATTAATTTAAAAATAATCTCACCAAATATTTGATATAAAAGTCTTATAAAATTAATACTTTCAAATAACTTATGAAAGTCTTATAAAATTATTTGATATTAATTAATACTAAAAATTAATATCCAATTTTTTTTAAAAAAATGATATTATTTATTATTAAGAAACAATTTTATAGTAATAAAAATAAGCGGGTCATGGGTTGCACCAAATCCAAATAACTTTTAAACGGGTTATAACATCTCATTTATTTATAAAACCCTTTTATCATCAAACCCTATGTATACTATTAACTTCCTGACAATAAATAAAATTAATATTAAAAAATTATATCAATATAAACAAAAAATGTATAACAACCTCTATAATACGGGGGATAAAAACTAGTTATTTATATAATAATAAGATATGATTTTACTAATAGTTATATCACTAATACAAATGAATCATTACTTCTAAATTATGATAACTGAGAAACTAACATATTGTATCATTAGCATTTTGTAAGGGATGTGTTTATGAGATATATGCACGTCGTGTCGAATAATTTAGAAACAAAATTTACTACTCTGTATATGGCTTTTCTTATCAACGTGTTAACAAAAGTCCGTTTGTGGATACCGCAAGCTTTATCAAATTGAGTTGGTTGACATATATAGTTCTAAATATCTATTAACTTCACATTAAACCAGAACCGCAGAACGTGTGTCGCATACTATTTTATATTCAGATTTATAAATTAAACTAATTACGAAGTGTTTATGTCATTTAATTTATAGATCGCTTTATCATTTGCATAAATACATACATTTACTTCAATTATTTACATTAAACAACCCACCCACCCCCCCCCCCCCCCCCGACAATCTGAATTTGTTATCAAAAACCTAGAATCTCTATTAGACAGCTTTTTCGTATTTGTTAAACTCAATTATACATTATACAAATATTCGTGTTAGGATAAACTGTGTACATGAGTCTTCGCATCATTATTCATCCAGCTCGTCTTTGACTTAACCAAAACCGTTCGTTCTTAATAACGAACCGACACGTCCATTCTCAATAATGACACCCTTATTTGTTACATACTCACGTACTCAGTTTTTATTCATTCAATTACTTGTGAATTACATTTCTCCACAATACTATATATAAATATTGGTTTTAAATGCTCCTAACTTTGACCCATTGGTAGATAGTACTCCAAACTTACGAAATGCTTCCCAACACTCCCAACTTTTAACATATTTTCTTCTAGCACCCCCGGAGTAACGAGACACTAACTTTGTTAGTGTTAGGGGTAAAAAATGTCATTTTTCAAAGTTAAAGCGATAAAATTAAAATTTTGTTTATTATATGCTCCACCATACCTCTCCACCCAACCACCACCGACGCTGACAACCCTCTCCACCCAACCACCACCGCCATTAACAGCCCTCTCCACCTAACCACCACTGCCACTGACAGCCACCAACTATCACCTCAAAGTTCAAGGTAATTCAGTGGGTTTAGTGTAACGCACAACTGACACCACCATTATCATCACAACGAGCAAACCACAGCTGTCACCACCACCAGCAATCCACGACCACCACCACAATCTACGTCATCTCCCTACGATCCTACCTGCTACCCAATCAAATGAAGTCAAACAAGTAAGAATCCAATTCGTTGGAACAACAATAAAACGCGAAGTTTGTTTATAACTTTCTTCTCCAAATCGGGCTTAAAAACAACTCGTAGCTCTAGGTTTGAACTCCTTCGACGGAAGAATTACTTGCTTTCTCTATTGCGACGACGGAGATGAGGGATACCGTCAGGGGCGGACCTAGCTATTCATTAGGGGTAGCCTCCGCTACCCCTCAACTTTTCGTCGATAGTGTAAAAAATTATTTTTTTAGACATGTTTTCGTTTTTCGTTACCCCTGAAAAAAATATGACGTTACCCCTATTTGTTTAAAGCTCAACCAATTTAAAAGTTCAACCAAAGAAAAGCCCGACCAAAGTTTAACGCCCAAACCAATTAAAACCCATTAACCATTTTCAAAAGTTATACTCATTGTTTGGAAATTGGAAACTAGCCAGACATCAAACATCGTTGCACCAGACACCACCACTCGACACCATTTTGAGGGTGAAGTTTTTTAATATGGTTTTGGATATGCAAATTCAAGAACATGAAAATAGATACAGTGAGGTCTCAACTAGTTTGTTAGAAAATATGTCTAGTTTAAATCTTTATAATTCATTTACTAAGTTTGATATAAGATAGTGTTAATTTATGAGATGCGTCCAAATGATTTTAGTAATGAAGAAAGATGGTGTAATTCGAGTTATGATCTTACAACTTTTTATCACACTTTAAAGGAAGATGATAAATTACAAAAATGGGTGTAATGTGTGACCTTGCTCGTGTAATGGTGGAAACGGGAAAGCACACCACTTTTCCTTTGGTTTATCAAATATTGAAACTAGCCTTGGTTTTACTGGTTGCAACCGCAATCATTAAAAGATATTTTTCTAAAATGAAGCTTATCAAAACGGATTTGTGCAACTGAATGGGTGATGAGTATTTAAACAATGATTTAATTTGTGCAGTCGAAAGTGAAACGTTTAATAAAGTAAAAGAAGAGGATGTGATGTCTCGAGTTCACGCTTTCAAAAACCAAATATGAGAAATTTGCACCCGGTGTATTTAAATTTATTTATTATCATGTTTCTATACATCAAGGGCGGCTATAAGGCAGGGCCGGGTGGTCGACCGATCCCGGCCCGACACCCGATAGGCCTGAATTTTTATTCTTTTTGTTATATATATATATATTATAAAAAATATGTTTTTTAATATTTAAACCCAATAACTCAACTAATTTAAAGGCCATTTTTTATTGCCTTCTGCCTAAAATTTTTTCACGATTCTCGATGATGGCCCTGGTTTACATTGTGTGAAATACGGTAAAAAAAAATTTTAGACGTTACCCCTGAAATTGATGTCTAGATCCGCCACTGGATACCGTAGCAAGTTTGGTAGGTTCGGTTTGGTGGGTTTTAGATCTAATCGGAACTCACCCAATTTCTTGGTCACAACAATCGCATCAAATCTTCCTAGCACCACAATAATAATAATTATACTGAACTACTAGCCAAATAAGCTAGAAAACTTAACATTATTGTAAAACATCTGTCCATAATAAACTCCTAATTCCCTAAACACGCGTAATTGGAAATCTAACTCAATCCTTTGTTGCAAAATGATTCACCTGAAAACCTAAAATTAATTAACCACTTGAAAAGTCAAACCTTAAAATTACAGTCACCACATGCATGCATAACCACACACTAAACCACTGAATTACCTTGAACTTTGACGGTGATGGTTGATGGATGTCAATGGTGGTGGTGGTTGGGTGGAGAAGGATGATGGAGTATATAATTAACAAAATTTTGATTTTATCCTTTGAACTTTGAAAAATAACATTTTTACCCCAAACACTAACAAAGTTAGTGTCTCGTTACTCCGGGAGTGGCACAAGAAAATATGTTAAAAGTTGGGAGTGTTGGGGAACAATTCGTAAGTTGGGATGCTATCTACAAATGGGTCAAAGTTAGGAGTATTTAAAACAAATATCCCTGCTATATATTATAAACTTATGATTACTCGCCAACATTTTTATTGACAGGTTATTTTAATACATGCTAAAGGTTTGTATGAGTGATACTTATGTAAGACTTGAAAACATTTAGAAGACCTTTATGATATATTGAATTAATGACTTGCGTTGTCCTTTTATTCCAACCCACCTAATTTTTACACACGGTCAATTTTATGTCGTGTTATAAAGAACCAAGAATACATATTGGCTTAAAATACTATATTAAATAAAGAAGGTACAATTATAATTACAAACAAAACAACAAAAGTTCTTTACAAGGAAATATTTGGAAGCTTAAGAAGATTTTTTTATTAATGTTCTTTTATATTAATTTTAGATTATAATTTCATTATTTGTAACTTGATTTATGTAAATAATATATTTTATTTGCTCATGTCAAGCAATATTTTACTTTTAGCGATTATTTGATAATATAATTTTATACACCTACTAATAAATTAATCTACTAAAAAACAAAAAATTCAATTGTTAAATCCTAAAAATATTTTTCTAACAATTTTCCATTCCTCCATTTATTTTAATTAGTATATATTTATATATATATACAGTGTGAGGATCCTAAGAGAACTTTTTGAAATTAAGAATTATTTTGGGTCATAATAAAACCTCTTAAAAAATTAAAAATACATATATAAAACGAAAAAAACAGAAATTTTAAAAAAGTAAAAAAACCAAAAATTTTTATTTTTCATCTCGGTTTCATTAAAAAAAACTAATTATACACATATGTATATTTTTATTTAATCTCGATTTACATAATGTACACATATGCAAATTATCATTTATCTTTATTATGTATATATGTATAAAGAATAACATGCATAAAATTAAAAAAATACGTATTATACATTGATGTTCGGTTTATTTGTACATATTTATTTGGGTTAACGTATTTGTTTTACTCGTTTATTTTAGGAACTTTGGTACTTCACACATGTTTATTGTGTTTCAGGTCACAGATACTTAACGCGCTTAATTTGGACCTGTACGAGCATGGAATGAAGACCCGGGATGTCCAGCACGCTTATCGAGGCAGTTATACGAGGTTGCTGAGAAAAAAGGCCCATCGCGTAGCGCGATGGGTGTTGAAGGTGGGGCAACGCGCTACGCGATGCCCTGTAAGTTCCTGCGTTGACTTTGGTCCATCGCGTAGCGCGATGGACCAGGGCGTAGCGCGATGGACCAGGAGAGGAGGCCATCGCGCTACGCGATGGTCCCCAGAATCGTGAAAGTTAGGGTTTGTTTTATATTACGTTCTTGACGACCCTAGACGCGATTCTTCATCGTCCAGACGATTTCCAGAGCAGAAGAGTAAGTCCCGATCATTCCCAATCATCTCTAAGTGTCCTACATGGCCTACCAGATCATAACCGAGGCCCGAGAGATGCCGATGCGCAGCTAGTTTCTTCGAGTCATACCCGGGATGTAGAGTATTGTATCTTTCAGTTTTTCTCATGTATTTAGAATGAATTGATTGTAATGATCTTTGATTAATCTATGAGTATTGATGTTTAGTATTGCTGTGCATTCAGTCGGTTTAGGTTTTTGTCGATCAGAATGATTAGTTTGCCGGTTGCTATAATAATTGCTCGTGGGGTTGTTTTGACTAGTTGAATGTGATGAAGCATACGCTTTCCCTCAGTTGAGTCACACTGGCAGGGACTGTTTGATAACCAGTGCCGTGTGTTTGTAAGCGTTGATGCCTAAGGTTTGTCTATTAGTCAATCGGTGTTAATCAGTGATTGTTAATCTCTTAAGTTGCATGAGTTTGCTGTTAGGTTAATTACTTTGATTCCCGGGTGTGATTTGTCTTTATTAATTGATTGAACACGTGATTACCTGCTTGCTTGTTACAACATATAAACCAATTGCTAGTGTGATCAACACTTTAATTGAATTACTTCATAAGTTTAGAAATTGATTTCACTTCACACTGACCACATACTCCTGGTGGATACGATACCTGACTTACCCTAGCTGCTTAGGTTAATTAGGTTTTTGCATGACTCAAACGACGGTCATCATACATATATACGTATAATTTTGCTAAACTGATATTTTATTTATTTATTTATTATTTTTCTTATGAAACCCGGATGAAAGATAAAAATTTTTTGTTCTTTTGCTTTTTTTATTTTCATGTTTTTTTTGTCTTATAAATTATTTTATTCTTCTTAAAAAAAGTTTTTTTTTTGTGTCCAAAATGGTTCTCACATGATCCCAATCCTCTCTCACTATATATATATGGTTCTCACATGATCCCAATCCTCTCTCACTATATATATATATATACTATATATATATATAGGTGATGGATAATTTGAGAACTTATTGAGTATTAAGAACTTTCAGAATCTCATTCTTAACCACACATTTAATTAAATAGGTTAGATTATGCGGTTGAGATTAATTCTAATTAAAAAATTAAGTAGGAAAGAGAATAAACATGTATAGTGATTACACTAATTTAAACGTTTGTTACACCTATGTAAAAAGTCGATTCGATGCGTAAAAATATTGTAATTTTTCTACGTACAAGTAACCTACATATATATGTAAAAAAATCGTTATATATATATGTGTGTGTGTGTGTGTATGAATATAGGGAAAAGTTACCGTACAAATAAAATTAACGTGCTAATTATAAGATTTAAGTAGAGTAATTATGTAATTACATCATAGAGTAATTATACTTTATTTATATATATAATTACTCTACTCGATTCTGACAATTAGCATGTTAATTTCATTTATATTTGATAACTAAAGTAATTACAGTTTTGAACTATAGTAATTATGTTATAAAAAATAACATACTGCAATAATAACTACTCTAGTTTAAAAAAATTATAGTGTAATAATAATTACTTTAGTTATTTGTACATTTCTCACGATAAAAATCATTTGTATTTAATCCAAACTGTATATATGGTATGAATATATTAAAAATTCTATTGAGTTGTAGAAACCTTGAAAACCATTGAAACTCAATCTAGTTCATTTATCTAATTAATTCATTTTGATTGAGTGCTTAAGATTCTTTGGTGATAAAGTAATATTAATTTAAATTACTTTATTGTTAATGAGTAATATAAGGGTATTATGGTGTTAAAAATTGTTAGACTTTTCTCTCTCTCTCCACTTCCATTTTCTTATTTCTGAATTCCTAACACACTCACATTTTTTAATTATTCTACTTATTTCAAATTTTCTATTTAATTTACTTTATGCCCTTTTTTTTTGTTGAACCCCATTCACTAAATTAATGTTATATTTTAATTTTTTATTTTGTTAAGTTTTTTTAAAGTTAAGTGATAACTATCTCGATGCATTGACTATTTCGATCGTTTTATTTTTTTTATTAATGCTGAATAATAGTTTTGGATATTTTATTTTACTTTTATTTTTATTTTTATTTCTATTATTTTTATTAATAATTATCAGTGGTAAATAGTAGTTTGTTTGATTTTTTTAAATTATATTCAGATATTTAGATATTTATATAGTTTTTACATACTGTTTTACAAATGTACACATATTTTATATATGGGTTTTTTAAATTTACATGTTTTTTACATAAAATTTTTGTAGCATTGTTTTATTAATTAGTTGTTACATGTTTTTACAAATATAAAAATATGTTTATATGTAATTAGTTGTTTAAAAAATTTGTTACATATTATTTATGCAAATATGAAAATATGCTTATATGTAAACTTGTTTAAAAATTTGTTACATAGTTTTATAAACATTTGTACAAGTTAAACTTACATAAAGTTATGTAAAACATATTTAAAAATTTGTTACAGACATATTAAGAAATATGTAAATATAGATATTTTTAAAAATATTTTATCAAGCTAATAAGGTTAGAATGTAACATAACATATAAAATATGAAAATGTAAAGTTATACTATTGCATCTCTTCCGTAGTTTTACAATGGCGTAAATGTAATTAGACGTAATATTTAAAAACTCAATCGGTGTTATATTCAGGCCATAAAGATAACTTTCTAACAACAGCCATAGATATATAATATAAAAAATGAATGAATTTTAGTTCACCACCGTTGATTAAAAATAGAATAGAAGAAAAGAAAATTATGTGGATTTCTAGTTTTATTTTATGTGAGAAATCATGCATGAACCTAGATAACTAGTGAAAAATTATGTTTGTCATAATATATTAAGACAGATCATGTAAACAAAATTATAAGTTGAAAAGTGATAGAATTGAAGTTGCCATCTTTGAATCATCCTTCACATGAGAGAAAAGAAATGATTACAGATGCAAAACAGTCAAATATTGTGTAAAAATGCTATGAGAAAAAAAGACATATATACCCTTTCTGTATTATTAAATATATGGTGAACAAAGATTACATGGCAAAATAATGACCACATGTTGGGTTTCCAAAATTTCCTTAACTAAATAGAGTTTTCATTTTATACATAGCATACGTATAGGCGAGATTTCAAACGAGAATCCTTTTGATTTTTAAGAACTCGAAAGAATTCAGTGTAACGATTTTTTTTTTCAAAATTTTTTTTCACATGCGTAATATGTGCAGGTTACATACACTTAAAAAAATTACAGAAATTTTTTACACACCGAGTCGACTTTTTACACATGTGTAACGGACGTAAAAGTTAGTGTAACCACTTACATCTTTATTCTCTCTCCTACTTTGATTTTTTTGCCAGATTTAATCTCAACCACATATTCCGATCCAATTAATTAAATGTGTGGCCTAGAATTAATTTATTAAGTTCTTAAAACTCACCATGGTTCTTAAAATATCCTCCCATATATATATGTATATATATGTATATATATATATGCATATGTATGTATAGGGGTGCGTTAACATACAATAATGGCTTAACATACATTAGGTACGGGAAATATGTTCAAAGTTAAAAAGTCAAGAATGTTTAAGCCAAATTCCCAACCTTAAAACATTCAAGGTTAAACCTTAAAACGCTCAGGCTTAAATCCTGATACATTCAAAGTTAAACCCCGTCACTCAAAACTCAAAATTGATCGATTGAAGCTTCAAATTGATGATTAATTGGATAAAATTTCAAGGTTAATTGATCAATTAGGTTCAACAATTTCAATTTTAATTGAAAATTGATCAACTGACCTGTGAACAACGATCGATGGTCGTGATAGAAGAAGACAGTGCTCATGACGGTAAACGATGGTCGTGACGGTGGACGGTGAGGGATTGCTGTAAGGTGATGGTGCAGGTGGACGGAATCGATGGGAGCAGAGGTGGACGGAGACCAGCTTCGGTGGCTGTGATTTTAGGGTTAGCCTGATTATTGAAAATTGACATTCCAAAGTGTCACAGATCTATTATACAATAAAAGATTAATGTATTGAATCTTAGATGAATAAAAGATATATGTTTACTTGACGATTTACTAATTTTCACCGTTAGTTATACACGGGTTAATAAGCTAGGGTTCTTAAAAAAGGAAAAGAAGTTTTCGAGTCAATCACATTAAAAGGACATAATTTCAGTTAATAATAAATGACATTAAAGAAAACATTAATCACAAAAAGTTACAATTTCACATACTTCTTTTTTTTTTCTGGTAGTTGTAATTGTATGTATAACTGGTTTTCATCCATCTCTTCTTCTTCTTCTTCTTCTTCTTCTTGGTTGTCTCCCATAGGTCTTTCTTACATTACATTACACACATTATTCTCCCCATAATTCCCTCCGATCACTCTTATCCAGCTTCAGGTATGTATTTTTGCCCATCAATTTCATTTCATCTCACTTCATTCACTTTAATAATAATAATAATTCGAGATCTTATTCAATTTGCGTCTGATCCCGATATGGGTTATGTACATTATCACCAGTCGATATATAAAAATTGAATCTTTATCTGCTACAGTGTGCAATTGTTGAGAAATTGGAGGAATTAGGAGTACCCATAAACAGGGGTTTTGATATTTGGGGATTGTGTTAATGGCGACTCCAGGCGGACCTAGACCAGGCAATGTTCCGCCTACTTATAACCCGAATTCGATTGCTGATAATATGCAAAACCTCCAAATTAACCGCCCTATAGGACCGAGAGGTCTGGTTCCTCCGTTTGGTCAACAACCATTCCCTTCATCCGCCCCGTTTACGGGCCCTAGTCGTCCCGGACCTCCACCGCCTGGTGCGGTTCCCAGAGGTGCAATACCGCCTCCACAAGGTACATTGCCTCCTTTCGTGGCTCCTAACCGAGCTCCCGGTGCTGGTGGTCCGCCTGGTAGTAATCCGCCTCCTCCACTTGCTGCAAGGCCAATGGGTCCCGGACCTTTGACTTCTTCGGCAACTGGAACACCTGGTCCTCGTCCAGGTCCTTTTGCAGGGCCGCCTGTGCCGCCAGTTAATTCAGGTGGCGGTCCGGTTAGCAACGGTCCTCCGATGTTTGGACCGGGTGATATGCAAGGTGGTCAGAGACCAAGACCATCGGCTGGACCTTCACCCTTTCCGGGACAACCACCGTCTTTTTCTGGAAGTGTGTCGGATCAACCGCCAAGAGGGCCAGCACCATTAGCACCCCCGTTTCCAGCGCCGCCGAGAGGACCGCCAACGTTTTTGGCTCAGGGTCAAGGTGCGCCTCAACCACAAGCTTCTCCTTTTGGGGCTCAACCGTGGCAAATGCAAGCTCGACAAGTAAGTTTATTGTTTAGGTTTAAAAGTTTTCTTTGTTTTGTTTTAACTTACTTGATGCTAAAATGGTGAATTATCATATTGAAAGGTGATGTGTAATGCCTATGCCTGACTCATTAGAAAGATTGCCTCCAACTAGTAAGAAATGCCTTGTGAGCATAAGTTGAGAAAAGACGCTTGATTCCTGTGTAGTTTTGTTAAATTCTTGATTAAAAATAGTAGACAATGCATCGATGCTTAATGCATCCATGTCCAGTTAGGTGGCGTTGACTAATTGAATCCTTATGTGAAGTTGAGGACGTGCAATGCGTAATGTCTAGGGATTAGTAGAACACTAGTTTTTGTTTGCTAGGGATATATGAATGTGGATATTAAGAAAGTGTTTATAACTTAATTCAGCGAAGATTTTAAATAGTTCATATTTTAGACATCTATATTTTGGTAAGCATATTTTAGATAAACATTTTGGTAAGCATATTTAGATGCGTCGTGTATAAGGTGTTTGTTGTTCACACATAAACAATATAGATAAACATTTTTTTTGAACTATGTACAGAAAAAGGAAAGTTTAAATTTGTCAAGTGTGATAGGTATATCATTAACAGTATGTTAGTTTCTTTTTGGCAATTGATAGTATTGAGATTATCTGGATAGAGATAATTACAGTTTGCAACACTTGGTGTGAAGACTTTAAATTACTACTGTCATAAGCTCATCAAATGCACAGTGCACTAGAGTGTTAGACTATTGGATGTTCATATGCTGAAGAATATTTACTTTTCACTCTGATGCTAGTTATCTGTTCATTCTTTCGATTTTTATATTGAGTTATGAATCGATAAAATGTATTAGAATGTACCACCGCCACCAATCCTTGGTTCTGCTCAACCACCAAGTGTGTATGGCATGCAACCACCACTTCCTAATCACCAAGCTATGGCTACAATATCACCCGCCATGGGTGCTGGCGGCTCTGCAGTTACAGGACCATCAAAGATTGACCCTAGCCAAATTCCCCGACCTATTCCCAGTCCCTCAGTTCTTCTTCACGAAACTCGTCAGGGCAACCAAGCAAATCCTCCACCGGTATTTCAGTTTTTAATTCTTTTAACAATGCATCAGCATGCCTTAATTGCATTGATAATAATTCTTGACTTTTGCTTTATTTTGAAGCCTGCTACGAGTGAATTCATTGTAAGGGATACTGGAAACTGCAGTCCACGGTACATGAGGTGTACCATCAACCAGGTGATCTACACTTCCTCTTTTCTATTTTATGTTTTGAGGATGCTGTTGCTTAGTTTAATGTGGGACCATTGTGATGTGTCAGGTTCCTTGTACTTCAGATCTTTTGACCACTTCCGGGATGCAATTGGCTTTGTTGGTCCAGCCCTTGGCTCTACCTCATCCATCTGAGGAGCCGATACAAGTAATGCATAAAATCTTTATTATAGTAATTTATCATGTTATAATATTTCTTAAATTCTAAATGCTAATATTCGCAGATAGTGGATTTTGGTGAAAGTGGTCCCGTTCGTTGTTCTCGTTGCAAAGGCTACATCAATCCGTTCATGAAGTTTGTTGACCAAGGAAGGCGGTTTATCTGCAACTTCTGTGGTGAGTATTGGTATTTTCAGTTGACCAACCGTTGACCGTCATTTAATCAAGTGTATGTAAGTTTTCACATCCTTTTTTTGCAGGTTTCACAGATGAAACTCCCCGTGACTATCAATGCAATCTAGGTCCAGATGGCAGAAGGAGAGATGCTGATGAGAGACCTGAGCTATGTAGGGGCACAGTTGAGTTTGTTGCCACAAGGGAATTTATGGTTCGGATTACTACTCGTTTATGAATAAAATATATGCCTACATGTATATATATTGGATTAGTTTTAACTGTAACTCTATTCCTTGTATGTTGCCAGGTGCGTGATCCAATGCCGGCTGTATTCTTCTTTCTCATTGATGTATCAATGAACGCCGTACAAACTGGCGCAACAGCTGGAGCTTGCAGTGCTATCAGCCGGGTTATTGCAGATCTTCCTGTAAGTTTGTGTTCATTGCAGCATGCTCAAGTTTTTAAAAATTAGTATTATTATATTACCTGTTTATATATTTGACTTATAATAATCTGATTGGTGCAGGAGGGTCCTCAGACGATGGTGGGAATTGCTACATTTGACTCTACTGTCCATTTTTACAATCTGAAACGGGCATTGCAGCAGGTAATAGGTTTATTGTTTTGAACAAATTACAAGTATAAAAGGAAAGAAGAATGTTTGATTAGCTATTAATATTGTTTCTTGATTATGGTGTTGCAGCCGTTGATGCTCATAGTTCCTGATGTACAAGATGTTTACACTCCTCTTCAAAGTGATGTTATTGTTCAGCTTTCTGAGGTTTCTGGTGCAAAGTCTCTACATATTTATGATCTTTTTAGTTGATAAAATGTTTGGAAGTAATATCGAGTGTAATGTATGTTTGAGGTTGCAGTGTTGTCAGCATCTAGATCTACTCCTGGAAAGCATCCCAACTATGTTTCAGAATAATAAAACAGCTGATTCAGCTTTTGGTGCTGGGATAAAGGTACTGATTTTATGTTTAATTGGCAATATTATGCTTGAAAGAAAGACCAGATTTTTGTTGACTTTGTCAAATAACCTTCACTTCCGTGTTACTCAGGCTGCTTTTTTGGCAATGAAGAACACTGGAGGCAAACTTTTGGTATTCCAATCAGGTAAGCTCATAACTTTCTAATTAAGTATTTGTATTCCATATGTATGATACTATATTAAATGAGCATTCTTTTCTAATCACTGTTTAATATTTCAGTCTTGCCTTCTGTTGGTATCGCCGCTCTTTCTGCTAGAGAAGCTGAAGAAAGATCTAATATATCTGCAGGAGAAAAGGTTTGTAAAACATGTCCAATTTTTTAAATACCCTCTCGTGCTGATTTTACAGGTTTAATTTTTTATTATTCTTATATTTCAGGAACCTCATAAACTACTTCAACCAGTAGACAATACTTTAAAGACAATGGCCATTGAATTTGCAGAGTACCAGGTGAAGCTTCCCTAACTTGCATCTTTTATTAAAAGACAATATTTTTTTTTTCTTATAAATATTTGTTTTCATTTATTTTAGGTCTCTGTTGATGTATTTCTTACTACCCAAAGTTATGTGGACGTTGCGTGCATATCTGTCATTTCAAGGACGACCGGAGGACAGGTGGTCATTAATAGCTTGTTAAATGTCATCAGATTGTCAACTGTTAATTATTGATTTGCATGCTAATACTAATTTACTAGTTTTTTATTCACACTTATTCCAGGTGTATTATTATCACCCTTTTTCTGCTCTTTCTGATCCTGCAAAACTTTACAATGATCTTCGATGGAATGTCACGAGGCCTCAAGGGTTTGAAGCAGTGATGCGTGTTAGGTGCAGCCAGGTCAGCTTTCACTTCATCTATAATTACCATTTGATTTTCTTTATATTACTCACTAAAAGTGGTTATATTTTTTTGTTTTCATTAATTTTCAGGGTCTTCAAGTTCAAGAATATTCTGGAAACTTCTGTAAGCGCATTCCAACAGATGTGGACCTACCTGCGGTTCGTTTAACGTTCACTACTGAACAGTTTCGTTTATGAAATCATTATTACATTTTAATCGAACCTTTTTTCTTTCTCAGATCGATTGTGACAAATCCATCATGGTAACTCTGAAACATGATGACAAATTGCAAGACGGTACCGAATGTTCTTTTCAGGTATGCATTTGTTATTTAATGACCTACTGAACTTCATATTGACTAAATATTTTTTTACAGTATGTTTAACTGTTCATATTGGTTAGTGTGCACTTCTTTATACTTCGCCACCACGCATGCGCCACCGCGGTTCAGTACATCGCCATGAAGCAGCAGCGCGTCGCCGCGGATCACGATGCGCCGTCACGGGTCAATACTCCGCCACCATACATGCGCACAGTCGCGGATTAACATTCCGTCAACATTCACACGTGCCACGACAAGTGAACCTCGCCACCGCGTAATGTCATTGCGCCACCACGCGTACACACCACCGCGGGTAACCATCTGGCCGCCATGATGCATGCCACCATACATGAGTTTCACCGCTATGAAGCAGCAGCGCGCCATCACGTATGCGCGCTGGCGCCGAGCACACGAAAGGTCTGAACGTCTCTGATGCATGTCAACACCAACCAACCACATGCATTGACGATTTCATTTTAACCAAAGGGATGGAATTTCACGCAACGCGCGTACAAGAAGAGAAAAAGAAAAAAAAAAAAGCCCTATTAAAAAAGCAAACTATTAAGTCTAATATCTATCTTACCTCGCTCGCGCGAGACAAGACACACATTAGACTGGGGGGGCTTGAAGGGGTATGCACCCGCCTTAACATCGAACGGGGCGGGTCAACCTACAAGATATAGATAAGAGGCTTGAAATCAGGATGTCATGAAGACACAAAGCCAAAACCTATGCGTGTGGTGCATATCACATGCTCACGCATCGCATCTGTGCGTGGCACATCACATGTTCACGCGTCACATATGCTCAGGCATCACATGCTCACGCGTATCACATCTGCGCGTGGCGCATATCACATGCTCACGCATCACATATGCTCACGCATATCACATCTGCGCGTGGTGCATATCACATATGCTCACGCATCACATGCTTGAAATCAGGATGTCAAGACAAAGCCAAAACCTATGCGCGTGGTGCATATCACATATGCTCGCGCATAACACATCTGTGCGTGGCGCATATCATATATGCTCACGCATCACATATGCTCACGCATATCACATATGCTCACGCATATCACATCTGCGCGTGAGAATAAAGAGGACCTCGCGCATCCCCAGGATAAGCGCATATCACATATGCACACAACCAACCACGTCCCTATCCAAATCAGGATAAGGACAACCATGATTGTGCTCATCAGACAACCTTCCAGAAGGTATCTTTTAAGGAATAAAGAATATGCTGATGTTGACAGCTGCCAATGAAGGGTGGACAACTCAGCAAAGCCCATGTGCCACCACGTGATGGCACATGGGTCAGGTGAAATACCTTGGTCAGAGAATAATCAATGAAAAAGCACCAGGTGTCCCAAGTACACGTGGCGCGAAGCGATAGGAGGAGGCCAAAAAGGCCCTAATTGGGTCTGAGCCCAATCATTGGAAACCCTAATATTATAAATACCACACCACCTCCACAGGTGGAGCCAGGCAAGAAAATATATTCTAAGTCCTTTACTCATTTACACAGCACACCGCCATCATACTTGCGGATCACCACTACGCAATCACGTCACAAAAGAACACTGCGCCACATGCGTGGGCGTCGTCGCGGAACAACACCGCGTCATAATGGATGGGCGTCTCCAAAAGTTTGGTTTCTTACATCCGCATCACTGTTCAAGTGGGAGGATGACTCCATACCTTGGTTTCTTACATCCGCATCCCTTGATTTTGTATCTTTTTGCGTATAAATAGGAGATGAGGATACTTATCGGGAATCAGTTTTTCAAACTAATAATAATAATATATAATTAAAGAACACACACTTAACTTGGGATGTGTTGGTAGGCTCAGCCTTGAGAATGAAAGGGCAGTTTGATAGTTGGTTTTAAACGATAAAATATGATTTTAGTTGGAAACATGTTGAGTCTGTATAAAATACGAGATGAATTGCCTGCCATACTCAAGCCTCATTTTTAGTTTGATTGTAGAAAATTAAGAATTTTATAGAAATCTGAATACGCTATCATACGATGCTTGGGTAGGTTTAACATTAGAGTATGCCGTATAGCCTGTGATATAAACTAAATCTTGCACTTCTAGCTTTAGTGGTTAACACTTCATAGGCGTATGGTTTTATAGCCTTAAATCCTGTATTGATGGGATGCCTCGGGTTCGGAGACCACGGGTCGTTTTATGGTTGTTAATCTGGGTATCTTCGAATATTTAAATAAATAAAAGCTTTTAAGCATAAATCCGTAGTTTACTGCAATCATTACACTCACTTACATCAATTACAGTGAAGTAAAATCTTGATGATCCAGTGATCATCCCGCTGTTAGTCATACGTGGTCCTCTTACTTGCGTCCCATACCATTAAGAACAGGATCAACTAGAGACACGATGTATGAAAACCAACAGATGGAAACTTGTACAATCACAGGTGGTAATGGATCCGAGGTATTGCTTGATAACGGGGGTATGTTATGTAGTGGGGAACACTAGCTAGTTAGTTGAATAATTGAACCTTAATCGTATCTAATGGCTGCTTGGTAGACTTTGATGCTTAAACTTAGGTGGATAAACAATATCCTTGATCGTCTTAGCTATTCATGAAAAACGTGCAACAAAGTTTTAAATATGCTTTTTATGTGGTTTAAGTCAAGTTTGGGTGGTTTGATCCGGTAAAATCTAAAATAAAACGGGTCTTGACTGTGGGTTCTACTAGATTATATAATAATTGTTGGGACCAGGATTCTTGATCCTTGTGGATAAGCTATTTTTGGCGACTGTTTCCAGGAATAAGGATCCTTTAAGGATAAAGGATCCTCAACAGCTGAAGACTTGGTCAAAGCATTAAAGATTGTAGACGTTGGAAGGAGTTACAACTCGTTTATACAAGTCATAACCGCTCCAATATTCTCGCAAGGACAATAAATGCTCTTTATGGCTAGTTATTATTTAATATTCTTCTTGTAACTATATATATGAGCTGATTATATCACATAACACACACAACACATAGCATACAGAGAATCATACTAGCAAACACTTTGTACTCACGATCAGCTCATATTTTCACATATTGTAATATTTTCAAGTTCAATATAATCGGTAGTGATAGTTTTCATTACCCGAGGTTTTTATGCTGGCGGGATACTAGTTACCAAGGGCTTTTCCTCGTATAAATCTCGGTGTTCATCTTTTGATATAGTTACTTTGATCATATTTGTCATACAAGTATCAATCCTCACATAAAAATTTGGTTACTTGATCCTTAGACCGATTTTTGACCAAAACAGTTTGGCGCCCACCGTGGGGCCTTGGTGCTTTAATCCCAAAAAATTATTTCCTTTATTCAATCCCTACACTCAAAGTTCACTCAATGGCCTCTCAAGGAAAAGCTGTTTCTACAACCGCTGCATCAAGTGTTACGGCTCAAGTATCTTTGCCACCACTACCTGTCTCTACGAAGCCACAATACACTCAAAGTTATCACTCAATGGCCTATCAAGGAAAAGCTGTTTCTACAACCGCTGCATCAAGTGTTACGGCTCAAGTATCTTTGCCACCACTACCTGTCTCTACGAAGCCACAAAAGCCCATAATTGTTGCTCAAAAGAAGGAGACTGCCGTTTTCTCCGGATCAAAATCCACTACTGTTTCCCAAACGGTGACTGCTAACAATGATGTTTCTGTTTTATGTGCACAGATGAAAAACTATATGGAGCAGCAGAACAAGACCAACCAGAGGATCCTTCATGAGATTGAGGAAATCAAGAGAACTAGGAAGATTACTGAAGACACAAGTCCCATCATCCCGAAAATACTTGACTTCAGCACTCCAGATTTTCCTGGTCAAAGGTGCCCGGCATCCTCTTATCCTCAACAGGGATCCTCGGATTTCTTCCAGAAAGGATACTCTACCCAGTATTCGCAAGGATCATTTATCCTTCAACAAGGATCCTCAAGTCAGCACTTAAGATCCTCCAGCCACCATTCGCAAGGATCCTCCGCCTTCCAATCTGGACCCTCAGATTTCCGTCAAGGACCTTCTACTCACCAGCCTCAAGGATCCTCTGTCTATCAACTAGGATCCTTGGGCTTCCAGACAGAATCCATCGTCCATCAGCATCTAGAATCCTACTATCTTTACGGGAAAGAACCTTTGAAGGAACCACGATCAAGGCCACTTGAGGTCCACGAAGGGGACTTCATACCTATGCAAACCACTGCTCCTGCTGGACCAACTCTTGACGCTGAAACATTGTACCCCGGACACAGCTATGGGGGGAGATCCTTTGATCACACAAGAGGTAACACTTACAATAGTTTATCTTTTGGTACTAATCATGGTGGTATGCAGGATACAAGAATCAATCAAAGTATAGCCCGTGAGTTACAGAAGCTCAAGGATATGATATCCAGTGTACCAG
Source organism: Bidens hawaiensis (assembly GCF_021521415.1). Taxonomy (NCBI): domain Eukaryota; kingdom Viridiplantae; phylum Streptophyta; class Magnoliopsida; order Asterales; family Asteraceae; genus Bidens; species Bidens hawaiensis. The sequence goes on along the minus strand of NW_027492416.1, from coordinate 503,262 downwards.
GAGTCATCAAACCTATCCCTGAGTTATCAGCAAGAAGCCATAACATATCCAGATTCGCTCCACCAATTTGTGATGCTGAGATACCAAAGCGCTTCACCGCCCCTAGTATGAAGTTCTATGATGGATCCACTGATCCTGAGGAACATGTAGCCTTATACCGGGAGAGGATGGAAATCAACCCAATCCCAGAAAGGCTAAAAGAGGCTTGCTTATACAAAGGCTTCGGCTCAACACTCACTGGATCTGCTCTCAAATGGCTGCTAAGTCTTCCTCCTTATTCAATTACCTCTTTTTCTCATTTAATCAATTTATTTAATAGTCAATTTTCATGTAGTAGATCATTTGAAAAATTAACTAGTGATTTATATAAAGTTGTCCAACCTCGTGGGGAACCCCTTATACAGTTCCTTACTAGGTTTGGAAGAGAGGCATTGGAAATTCCAAATCTGGATGTCCCAACAGCTGTTGAGGCATTCGAAATGGGATTACAAAAGGACTCTCCATTTTACCAAGATCTTGTTATGACCCCTTGCAGGAACTTTGATGAAGTCTGAAACAGAGCTTTAAAATTCATCAGGTTAAAGGAGGATCAAAGAATCAAAGATCAATTGAATACTCCGGCAAAGAGTGAAACTCAAGACAAGAAACAAGGATCCTACTTCAGGAATAACGGCTCCAAACCATACTCCAAACCAAATGACCAGAAGATCAACACTGTGGAGGATGAAAAGGATGATGAAGATTGCCTAAGGATATCTGATTACTGCTTCTCTGTAGATATGGGAGGAGTAATGCTTGCTGTTAGGAGCTTGGGTGACAAAGCGAGATGGCCGAGGAAGAATGAGAAGGAGCCTCCTCCCAAAGACAAATCCAAATGGTGCGCTTTCCACGAAGACTTTGGCCACATGACAGAAGACTGTACCGCCTTGAGAAGGGAGATCAGCTACCTCCTCAGCAAAGGCTACCTCAAGGAGCTGTTCGGAAGAAAGAAGTCAAGGACCCAGGATCCTGAGTCAGTCCCAGAAAAGGCTGCGCCACCTCCTCCGAACGCTCAAGTTATCAATGTAATCTTTGGAGGTTCTGACATATGCGGGACTTCGTATTCTGCTGCGAAAAAACATGCCAAAGAAAGCAAATTGGAGAATGGTGAAAGGCCGATCAGGACTTCTACAACGGTCGAGCAAAAAGTCATCTCTTTTGATGAAAATGATCGGGTCACCGTCCAGGATCCTCATCACGACGGTTTAGTCATTACTCTGTTTATTTCTAACCATTATGTTCGCAGGATCCGCATTGATGGCGGGAGTTCAGCCAACATTATACAATTAGAAGTGCTCAGGAAAATGAATATTCTAGAATCGGAAATCGTCCCGAGATCCTCAGTTCTTGTAGGATTCAGTGGAGAAACGAAGAATACATTGGGGGACATCAAACTCCCTATATATACAGAGGGAGTAAATTCTATTAAAAAAATTTGTGTTATCGATACCTTGTCTTGTTGCAATGTTTTGGCAGGCCTTGGATACACGAAATGAAGGCAGTTCCCTCTACTTACCACCAATGTGTGAAGCTACCTACCCCATGGGAAATAGCGAAGATAGAAAGCGACCAGCAAGACGCTAAGGATTGCTATACCTCTTCCATGAAGCCTACAAAAAAGCTAAGGGAAGCATATCAATCATAGAAAGTAAGAAGAAACGTCACGGAGACTAGGGAACAAGATTCTAATGAAGTGGTCTTGCATCCAGAGTGTCACACCCCGACCAATGAAGGCGGAAACGTCGAGGCGCGACATGATTGCTCATTGCACAATGACACTATAAAGTTACAATATTTAAACAACTCATTTAAATCCATATCATCATAAATAACACAACAATTGTTCATACAAAATGCCAAATAGATAGATAAACAAATAACTTGTTCTTTTATTTTCTAATATCCTAAAGCCAAGATAATAAGTTTCTTCAAGTAATCCAATCAAGCTAACATCAAACCTGTAACATTGCATAAAATAGAGTTTGTCAACACGAAGGTTGGTGAGCAATTTTCATAGTTTTGGACAATAAGTATATAGTATGAAATTCACAACTAGTATATGAAAACAATAAAAAATAGCAACAATTTAGATAATAAAACCGTCAATAAGAATACATTGACGACAATAATGAAATCGTCAATAAGAATACATTGACGACACCTTTCTATATGGGGATACCATATATACTCGAAATTAACGTATGATCATACTTTGATGAGGCTACCCGCCTTGCATTCAAGAGGCTACCCGCCTTAGCATTCAAGAATTTGCACATAATCATGTAAAACATATAACACCAAATCGAGCATTTATTTAAGTAAACATATACAATACGTGTTGTGGTTTAAGACTCAAGTATAAATCATTTGAATTTGAATAAGTATGCAATGCCACCCCCAAAACGAAAGATGGAAAACGGGGGATGAAAAAGTACTCACATTAACAAGTAACTTGAAAGATAGTGTCGTGAATAATCGGAGAGATCGGTTTAACGAGCAAGACATATATTAAACGGGTCTTGTGTTAGTAGGTAGTCTTGGAAGGGTTTAAAATAAAATACATGACAAATAAAGTAAATAAATAAAGTTTAGGATTTAAAATGTAAATATTTGAGAAATTAAAGAAACGAGTTTTGTAAAATAAGTTTACTCGAAACCGGGTCTCGGTATTCTATTCATTAGTTTTTTTCTTTTTTTTACTCAACCTATGTTAAGTAATAATGTGGGTTAAAATGCGATATTGCAAAACCCTTGGTTATAAGAATACCCAAAACGAGGTTTAAATGAGTGTTCGGGTTTGTCGGTTCGAGACTTGATAATTGACCAAGCTCACAGTTAACTTCCCAAAATAATAAATGTTATGAGATAACTCAATAAAATCAAAATAGACTAAACCAAGTTTGTAGTTCTTTTGTGAAGAACCTTAACGTCCGTTAAGCGAGTATAGGACCTTATCGATTCGAACTTGTTATAAGATCAAGTTGGTTACCGACATGCCAAGTATGTTTAGAAACTAACTAAAATTGATTTAAAATATAATCTTGAAGAAAAATATGAGTTTTGGTGGCTAAAAACACACTTGTGTGTCTTAAGTGAGTGAACTCGGTTTAGTTCGGTTTTTGGTTCGGTCCTTGACTCGGAATAAGACCGAGGATGGTTACCACATACCCAATTACCATGGAACTTGTAAAATAACTTATAAATAATAATACTCAAGTTTTACATTCAAAAAGTTAACAATAAAGCTTTTAAACAAAAGTTCGGTTTTTGGTTCGGTCCTTGACTCGGAATAAGACCGAGGATGGTTACCACATACCCAATTACCATGGAACTTGTAAAATAACACATAAATAATAATACTCAAGTTTTACATTCAAAAAGTTAACAATAATGTTTTTAAACAAAAGTTCGGTTTTTGGTTCGGTTCTCAACTCGGGATGAAACCAAGCTAGTCACCACATACCCAATACCATGGAACTTGACAAATATGAACAATAAACTAAAATATGTAGAAGTTAAGCAAGTATAACAAGTTATATGGTTAGATTTGTTAAATATATAAACAAGGACTACAAAGTCCTCCATGTAACCTTGTCTTACTAGCCCGACATTTCAACCGGCCGAGACCGGAGAAATGAAAGACCGAAGGTAAACAAGGAGTGTATATTATATATATGTTGTAACATCAAGCTTTAAGTATTGAGAAGTTAGTTAAAATGAAAGATTAGCTTATGAAGAACAACCTTAGAATTCAAGAATTTGAGAGAGAAATGAAGAAATGAGCAAGCACAAATGAAGAAGATAGGTGTGTATATATAGGGTAAGTTGAATGGGTCTTTCATAAAGGGTGTTTCATAAAAATGGGTTGGTTATAGACCCAAGAAAGCACAAACTACAAATGGGTCCTTCAAGTCTCCATTTTGGTAGTTTTAGTCCCTGGAGTTCGTTTTGAGCGTTTTCAGGGAATTTTAAGAACCGAAAAGGGTGTTTTTTTTTATCCAACAACCATAAAACAAATATTTAACATACAATTAATCATTTTGATAATATCGAAAGGTTCGGGATACAAAACGTGTCGGGTTTACATTAAGAATACAAGTATAAAATAACCCGAAATTGACAAATGTCACAGTATCCCCTACTTTAGGAAATTTCGTCTCGAAATTAAGATGATATAAATAAATATGGATATTTCTCCTTCATCGAGTCTTCTCATTCCCATGTAAACTCCGCGCCACGCCGTGATTCCCATCGAGCTTTAACTAACTTAATGCGACTTCGCTTGGTTTTCTTTTCATTGCGGTCCATGATTTCAACGGGTCGTTCAACCATAATCATTGATTAGTTGACTTGTACTTCGTCAAGAGGTATATGGAGACTTCCTTCGGCTAAGCACTTCTTGAGATTTGCAACATGAAAGGTCGGATGAACACCGGTGAGTTCTTTCGGTAGTTCGAGTCGGTAGGCTACTTTTCCGACTCGCTCAAGGATCTTAAATGGGCCTGCGAAACGCGGAGCTAGTTTTCCTTTCTTTCCAAAACGAACAACTCCTTTCCAAGGGGATACCTTGAGAAGGACGAGATCGTCGACATTGAATTCGATCGGTTTTCGCCGTTTGTCGGCGTAGCTCTTTTGTCGACTTCTAGCGGCAAGTAGGTTCTTGCGAATTTGGTCGATACAGTCGGTGGCTTCTTGGACCATTTCGGGTCCGGTAATTTGAGCTTCACCGATTTCGTTCCAGCTAATCGGGGAACGACATTTGCAACCGTAGAGAGCTTCGAAAGGAGGCATACCGATGCTAGAATGGAAACTGTTATTGTAAGAGAATTCAATGTAAGGAATGTGAGAATCCCAATTCCCACTGAAATCGAGTACACACGCTCGAAGCATGTCCTCAAGTGTTTGAATCGTACGTTCGGATTGTCCATCCGTTTGAGGATGATAAGCGGTGCTAAGATCAAGACGAGTTCCCAAGGTTTCTTGAAGTGATCGCCAAAAATGAGACGTGAATCGAGCATCGCGATCGGAGATGATAGTCAAAGGTAAACCGTGGCGACACACGATTTCGCGAACGTAGATTTGGGCAAGTTGCTCAACGGAGTATTTTTCTCGAATTGGAATAAAGTGAACGGACTTGGTTAATCGGTTAATAATCACCCAAATGCTATCGTTGCCTTTTTGTGTAGTGGGTAGTTTCATTATAAAGTCCATAGCAATGTCTTCCCATTTCCATATGGGGATTGGTGGTTGCTCGAGTAACCCAAAGGGTTTTTGATGTTCGGCTTTGACTTTAGAGCAAGTAAGACATTTCGAAACGTACGTTGCTACGTCTTTCTTCATACCCGGCCACCAAAAGGTAGAACGAAGATCGAAATACATTTTATCCGCACCGGGATGAACAGAATATCGTGACTTGTGAGCTTCATCGAGTATGCAAGTACGAAGGTCATCGCGATCGGGAACCCATAAACGATTGAGATAATACAATAAGCCATCGGGTTTTGTTTCGAGTTGAAGCTCGGCTCTACATGACATTTCGTCGTACATGTTTCCTTCGTCAACGGAGGTACGTTGGGCTTGATAGATTTTGGCTTGGAGATCGGTTTGAACGGTGACGCTAAGAAGCAAGACGGATTAGACATTAACCTTTCGACTAAGGGCATCGGCCATGACATTCGCTTTACCAGGATGGTAGCAAATTTCGCAATCGTAGTCACTAAGTAACTCAGCCCATCTTCGTTGTCTCATGTTGAGATCTTTTTGGTCAAAAATGTGTTGAAGGCTTTTGTGATCGGTAAAAACCACACATTTCGTTCCGTAAAGGTAATGTCTCCAAATTTTGAGTGCGAAAACGACGGCACCAAGTTCAAGATCGTGAGTCGTTTATTTCTTCTGGTTGACCTTGAGTTGCCTTGAAGCATGCGCGATAACTTGACCTCGTTGCATGAGAATGCAACCGAGACCTTGATGAGAAGCATCGCAAAATACTACAAAGTCGTCGTTTCCATCGGGAAGGGTTAGAACGGGAGCATTGCAAAGCATGTGTTTAAGAGTATTAAATGCTTTTTCTTGTTTGGATCCCCATTCATAAGGCTGTCCTTTGTGAGTTAGGGAAGTGAGGGGTAAAGAGATCTTGGAAAAATTTTGGATGAAACGCCGATAATATCTGGCCAAACCGAGGAAAGATCGAATTTCCGTGGGTGTAGTCGGAGTCTTCCAATCTTTGACGGCATTGATTTTTGCGGGATCAACATGAATACCCTTGTCGTTGACGATGTGTCCCAAAAATTGAACTTCCTCTAGCCAAAATTCACATTTTGAGAATTTGGCGTAAAGTCGTTCTTTTCTTAAGACTTCGAGAATGGAACACAAGTGATGCTCATGCCCGGCTTTGGATTTAGAGAAGATGAGAATGTCATCAATAAAGACAATAACGAATTTATCTAGAAACGGTTTGCAAACGCGGTTCATGAGATCCATAAATACCGCGGGTGCAATTGTTAACCCGAAGGGCATGACAAAAAATTCGAAATGTCCATATCGAGTACGGAATGCGGTTTTTGGAATGTCTTCTTCTCGAACACGCAACTAATGATATCCCGATCGAAGATCGATTTTGGAGAAACACGTTGCGCCTTGGAGTTGATCGAAGAGGTCGTCGATTCGTGGCAAAGGATAACGATTTTTGATAGTGAGTTTATTGAGTTCACGATAATCGATGCACATGCAAAATGAGCCATCTTTCTTTTTCACGAAGAGGACGGGAGCGCCCCAAGGAGAGGAGCTTGGACGAATAAATCCTTTGTCGGAAAGTTCTTTGAGTTGGTTTGATAACTCTTGCATTTCCGACGGGGCTAAACGGTAAGGAGCCTTGGCCACGGGCATTGCGCCGGGCACAAGATCGATTCGAAATTCAACCGGACGAACGGGTGGAAGACCGGTAACATCATCTGGAAAGACGTCGAGGAAATCACAAACAATGGAGATATCTTGGATTTTTCTTTCCTTGTGGTCTTTTACCACCGCTTGGGCTAGGAACGGAACATACTTTTGGCGTAAGTATTTTTGCGATTGAGAACACGACATGAGATTGAGCCTTTTAGGAAACATTTTGCCGTAGACCTTGAGAGTTTTACCGTTGACAAGCGGAATCCGAATGAATTTATCATAACAAACGACTTCGGAACGGTGCAAAGATAACCAATCCATGCCAACTATGACATCGAAACTTCCCATTTGCATCGGAATGAGATCGATGGAGAATTTACGCTTAGAAAGAGTGAGAGAACAATTACGAAGGACCGAGTTTATGGTGATAGAATTTCCATTGGCGACTTCGACAGAAAAGGGTCGAGAAAGTTTAGTGCGAGGTACGGCAAGAGTAGATTCAAACTTTAATGAAATAAAACTTCTATCAGCACCCGTATCAAATAATATATAAGCCAAGTGCTCGTTCACTAAAAACATACCGTTTACAACATCATTTGCCACTTGAGCTTGATTAGCATTAATCATAAAAGCTCGTCCTTGGTTACCGGGATTTCCTTGAGGTGCATGAGGTGGTGGAGGAGGAGGTGCTTGGATGGCTTGCATGGGTTGGATGAGTGGTGCATTGAGTTGGGGAAGTTGAGGTTGGTAGGTTTGGACTTGGGTTTGATAGTAGGGTATGGTTACGGTTTGGGCTTGGTTTGCAAAAGTGAGTCATGGGCAATTGTTACGGAAATGATTTGGGTCACCACAGTTAAAGCAAGCTCGGGGTTGTTGACGAGGGTTTTGCGGGTAAGGTGCAAAGCGGTTTTGGGTGTTTTGTGGAGTGGTTCTTGGTTTGTTGGGTTGAGTACGTTGTGCGGAACGACATGTGTTATTTAGATGGCCAAAACGGTTACAAATGGTGCAATGGCGACAAGGTAAGTGAGATGGGTGATGAAGTTGACAATTGTTGCATAGTGGAAAAGTACCGGTATAGGGTTTTCGATTTTGTCGGGGAGCTTGGGGTTGTTGTTGCGGTTGCTGTTGGGTAACGGCATAGTTTCGGTGGTTTTGTTTGGGTTTCTTTTTGTTGTTGTGGCGGGAAGAGTTTGAGTAGTTGATGGCTTGAGGTGGTGGGTCAACTTTGGCTTGAGGTGCGGGTTCGGTTTTGCTTTTATCACTTTTCTTCTTGATGGTTAGGGTACCCACCTTAACATGGTTCTCCGATAGCGCACCGGCTAGAGTAATTGCATCCTCAAGGTTCTCGGGTTTGCTACTCATGACTGAGTCCCGAATTAGCATGGGTAAACCCCCGATGTATTTGTCAATTTTACGTTCGAGCGGCGTAACCAAATGAGGTACAAGGGTGCTTAATTCATGAAAACGGAGCGAGTAAGGGGATGCCAAATAGTCTAGGATTTTATAGTTCCACCAACCAAAAGCGATAAACAAATAGGCATATAAGCATAGAACACCAAATCGAGCAATTATTTAGGTAAAGTATACAACTACGTTTGTGGTTTAAGATTCAAATATAAAGCATTTTGTTGAATAAGTATGAAATGTCACCCTCAAAATAAAAGATGGAAAATGGGGTATGAAGTACTCACCTTCAAGTAGTAAACTTGAAAGATGATAATTTGGAGATTTGTCGGAACGACGAGTTTAACGCACAATGCTTAAAAAGAAAAGAAGTCTCGAATTTAGAAAGGTTGTCTTGAAGGTCTTTAAACAAAATAAATATTGAGAAATGTAAATAATTAAAATCCAAGGTTTAAAATGTAACTATTTAAGAATTTATAATAATAACCCTTTAAAAATGTAAGTTTGCTCGAATTCGCGTTAAAGTATCTAACCTTAATATTTACTCAACCTATGTTAAGTAATAAGGTGGGTAAAATGCAAGAATGCAAATCCCTTTGGAATAAAGATACTAAAACGGTTTTTTTTTTATCGAGTGTTCGGGTTGTCCGTTCGAGTCTTGATAATTGGTCAAACCCAAAGTCAACTTTCCCAAATATTGAATGTTATGAGATAACTCAATAAAATTTAATAAGACTTAACCAAGTATGTAGTTCCATTGTTTTAGAACTAACAACGCACGTTAAGCAAGTGTTCTGTTTTGTCGGTCCAAACTTTGTTATGAGATCAAGTTGGATCCAACATTTTCAAGTACTTAAGAAAATATTTAAAAATCAATTTGTAACTATTTTTAAAGAAATATACAAGTCTTGATGGCTAAAAAAAACACACTTGTGTGTCTTAAGCGAGTAAGAATCGGTTTGGTTCGGTTTCCATCTCACAACAAGTTCATAGATGGTTTCCACATGTCCAAACACTAAAGAACTTGTATAATAATTTACAAATAAAAATACTTTAAGTTTTACAACGAAAAGTTAACAATAAAGTCTTTAAACAAAAGTTCGGTTTTCGGTTCGGATCGTGTTTCGGGTTAAGACCGAGGTAAGATTCTACAAACCCATAACCATAGAATTTGTAAAAATGATTTTAGAAACTTAGATCTAACAATAAGTATGTTTAAACAATTATTTAACAAAACTAGTAACAAAGTTCGGTTTACGGTTTAGAGCTATTTACAGTTAAATCGAAGCATAGACTCTTAAAAACCCATAACCATGGAACTTGTAAACATGACCAAAAAACTAAAATAAGCAAGATTAATATGTATGAACAAGTTATATAGATGTATATATATCAAGGACACGAAGTCCTCCATGAAGCTTTGCCTTATGAGGTCCGAAACCTCACCGACCGGAATCGAAGAAGTAACTACCAAAGGTAAACAAGGGGTGTATATTATATATATGTTGCACAACCATAAACAAGTATTAATAAGGCTACATAAACTAATTAAGATGAAAGATTAAAAACCTTCAAGAACACTTAAGAAGATAACCTTGAATCTTTGATGTTTGAGAGAGGTATTTTCTTTTTTTTTTTTCTTTCTTTTTTTTTTGGAGTTATAGCAAGGGAAAATGAAGAGGAAAGGTGGTGTATATATAGGGTAATGTTGGTGGTCAAATATGGGTGTGAGACACAAGAGTTTTCATGCAAAATTGATCAAGACAAAAACATAAAACAAAATAAATAAATAAATAAATAAATAATAAATAAATAAAAATAAAAATAGGATGTTTTCAAGACCCAACAAGTGTGAAACAATGTTGTAACATAAATCCATCATTTTGATTATAACATAAGCTTCGGTTTACAAATCAGGTCGGTTTACATAATAAACAAATACAAAAACGAATACAAACAAGACCCGAAATTGACGAATGTCACACCTTAATCCTACTTTAATCGGCTAGACGGTAATCAAGAACTAAGAAAATCAGCAGCAGTTCAGCTCGTGTTTCGATTATGAGATCAGCAACTCGTTAAACAGCGTAACGACACCCCTTTTCTTCGCGAGAACAGCCCTCGGAACCCCGGAACAACCTTGACACGATTTCCTAGGTTATGTGTGTGAAATGAGTGTGAAATTGGGATGAATGGGGCTAAACCCGTAGCTGCCCTTTTATAGTTAAGTTTTGCAGACCATCGCGTAGCGCGATGGCCTTTTCCCCAAGGCTGTCGCGTAGGCGACGCCGCAATTAATCAGAAGCTGCCACGTGTTGACACGTGGTTGGCCACGTGTCCCGGGTTACTTAACTTGGTCATTGCGTAGCGCGATGGACCAGTTAGGTTTGGCCGTCGCGTAGCGCGACGCCCCACATTTTCTTGAACTGTGTGATTCTCTGTCGCGTAGCGCGATGGGGTTAGTTAAGGGACCATCGCGTAGCGCGATGAGTCTTAAAACTCAAGTTTTTCATTTTCAATCCTCCTATTTCCATATTTGGCATTTTTAGTCCCTTAACTTCTAAAATTTGCACTTTTAGCCTAAAATTAGATGGGGTATTTTCACGGTGTTACAATTTTTAATACTGGTGTACGTTAAAACTTGTTAGAAATCCATACGTGTCTCTTGAGAAGGTTCAGGGGTCCTGTTCGGGTTTTCTTTTAAGTGTCGATTTTACGATCCCAGTCCATAATTAAATATTTTCCCGGTTAATTCATTACTGAAATTTAGGGGATTCTAGCCTTGGTAGTTTTCTTATCATCATCTTATTTTAAATTAACAAACTCTTGCTTTCATTTAAATTACTTGTTTTCTTAATTAGTTTTTAATAATAGTATTAAATTAGTATTTTAAATAAACCCCCCCCCAAACAAATATAAATTAATAAGTCGTGTTTGTAGTCGAGTCTAATTAGCTAATAAACGTAATTTAGAGAGTCTCGTGGGTTCAATATCCGGACTTACTTAGCTTTACTAGAGTCGATCGGTTCACTTGCCAGTTAATAGTTTAGTCGAGTTTTAGAGAGTCTAGAGTATTACTTAGTGGTTATTTTTAGTTAATTTAGTTAATAATTATTAAACTACTTCAAGCACATCACCCAGCATTCTTTAATCCAAAGGGCATCTTCTTGTAACAAAAGATCCCCTTGTTAGTGTGAAATGTTGTCTTCTCTTCGTCTTCGACCTTCATCAGAATCTGATGGTACCCCTTGTATGCATCCAGGAAGCATTTGCATTGGAATCCAATGAGGGAATCTACCTTCTAATCAATTTCATGTAAGGGGTAGCTCTCTTTTGGACAAGCTTTATTAAGGCCTTTAAAGTCCACGCATATTCTCCATGGCCATCAAATTTCTTGACCATAACTGGATTTGCAATTCAAGAGTGATATCTCACTTCTAGGAGGATATCAGCTTTGACAAGCTTGTCTACCTCTTTTCATGCAGTTAAGCTTCTTTCGACAGCTAAGCTTCTTTTTATTTGAGCAAATGGTTTATATGTATGTGAGATGTTCAAGGAATGTTCAGCATATGCCCTTGGAACCCTTGTCGACACCATGCAAAAACATCTTTGTTATTTTATAACAATGTTTACTCATAGTTTGGGAAGGAAGCTTACTATTAACTTTGATAGCTTGTTAGGGATAAGCTGAGTTGATGCTTATTTCATTCACAGGGCCATCCTCCATGTCTTCATTAAGCTCCCATGATTCTTCATTAGCTGCAATGAGTAGAGCTTCTGGTGCTGGGACCAAAGTAGCTATTCCTCCCATGGTTGGAAATTTCATCATGCCGTGAGCTGTAGAAACTACTGCATCGAAAATGGCAATTCCAGTTCTACCAATGAGTATGTTATAGCTAGAAGCATACCTGACCACTGTGAAGGTTAGCTTCTCTACTTGAGAGAGATTTCCGTTTCTGAGCCTGACATTTAAAGTGAGCTTCCCTAAGGGAATCACCTTCCCTCCAAGGAAGCTTTTGGTTCTAGGCAAGCGTTTGTTGCCTTTTGTTACAAAACTGGACCATGTTTACTCCGAATACTTTCTTCCTATTCCCTTTACCTTCTTTAGGATCTTTCAGCAAGTGAGCTAGCTCCCCACTTTGGACACGTCTTCGATACGCTTCTTCAGCTGGAAGCAATCACTAGTGTGATAGCCGATGTCATTGTGAAAGGCACAAAACTTGCCTGCATCACGTTTGCTTGCTAGCTTGGACAATGGGCGAGGAGGACAGAAGTTATGTTTAACCTCTTCAGGTGCCAATATTTCTTGTGGACATTTGGTTAGAACCGAGAAGATTAGTTTATCCTTCTCTTGAGGTCTTTATTGGCGAGAAGGTCTGCTTCTGTCATCTGACCTTCTATGTCCGTAGTGCTTCGATGGATGCCTCTCAACAAAGGGCTGGAATCGAGGCTTATTTCCTTCCGAGAGTGGCTTCTCTAGCTTCCCGGGTCACGTTTTCTTGCTTCTTGATTGCCCAAAGCTTTTCCCTTTGAAGGTAAGCTTCTGTTTTTCCGAAAGCTTCCTTCATGGTTTGGGGGATGTTCTCATGAAACCTTCTCACAAGCTTCTTTGCCTTGATGGCATTCATGTAACCCGACACATGCATCTTTTCTTAAAGGCACCACTAAAGTTCAAACATTCTTTCTTGTATCTTTCCATGAAGATTTGGAGGTCCTCATGCTCCTTTTGCTTGATTAGGTGTAGGACTGCAGTGTCCTTGGTGCACCTTCTTTGCTGGGTGAAGTTTGCCAGGAAGCTTTGGTATAGGTCATTAAAGGAAGCTATGCTTATTGATGGAAGGGAATTAAACCAAAGCCTGGCAGGTCCTATTAGGGTTTGCATGAACATGTAACAACATTCAGCGTTGTTCCATCTTTCAACGGTAGCTGCTCCCGTGAATATCTGAAGGTGATCTTCGGGATCTTCCATTCCAACATATGTCTTTATGTTGGCTGGCATCTTGATTTTAGTTTGGAACATAAAGTTGGCTGTTTGTTCTGAGAAGCATGACAAGGTTGAAGGCTTGTATGGCTGATAAGGTTCCAGATGCGTTAGGTCACCTATGCTGGTGGTAACAATACTTGGAACTTGAGTAACCACAGGTTGGCTTGTGGTAGGGAAGCCTTGAGAAGCTTGCCACTGTAAGCTTCCTGGCCAAGGTTGGCCATATTAGGACATCATGAGGAAAGCTATATGAGGATACGTCATGCCGGGCAGCATAAGACCTGGTTGTAAGTAAGCTTGTTGCATTGAACATGTAGCTTCTACTATGGGTGAGGTCATCATACTGCTTGCCAGAGGGAGTGACATCAGAGCTTGTGACAAGGAGTTACCAGTTGGGGAAGGTACCCAGCAGGTGAGCTTTGAAAAAGTTGTTCCATGGTGTACTCTCCTGCTTCGTTAGGTGTGCTCATGTTTAATGGACCAGTGATGGACCAGGCATGGGGGAGAGTGTAATTTCAGGTTCCTCGGTATAATCTAATCTTATTCTCACCCCCTTAGCTCGCTCCTCCTGAGCATAATTATTCATCAGCTCCTTGAGCTGGAGGAAGTTCCGTTTAACACCCTCAGGCGTCATATCTTTCCACCAGAAGTAGAAAATCACTTCTTGGAGAAAAGATTCCACTTCTCGTTGAAGGTGGTTTTTGGAACTCAAAGGATTGTGACGACGTGGAGGTTGGCTTGCTCGTCTCTGACAAACTACAGCCGATATTTTCTTTTGGTAGGAACACTCTTGCCGAAATTACTCTTTTTAGCAATGAAAGGATAATACTTGAGAACAATGGAGCTGAACTATCGGAATTCTTTGTTCTAAGTAGCGCAGCCCCACAGTGGGCGCCACTTGTTGCTACAAAGCAGTAGCTAACAACAAGAATATGGTCGTCCAAGAATATATCCGAACTAGAGCTTCTATACATGCTAACAACAATGAAAAACATGACGGTTAGTCTCACCATAAAAGGGGGCCTCCTACGATCAACCTTTCAGCGTGCGAATCAATGGTATGATACGATTATAAGGTTGTAAGAGTTTATAGAGAGAGTTAAGAGAAAACGGATGAAGATGGAATGATCATACCTTTTGTGAAGTGTTCCTTATATAGGCAGTTGGAAGCTTCCCTAGGGAAGCTGAAGCTTCTTAAGAGGAAAATGTTAGCTTTCCTTTCAGCTTACGCAGGCTGGGTGTATGCCATTTCCATATAAACTTTGTTTAGCTTTTATTTGTCTTCTTGTTACTTTTGCTTTTTTTATTTGTCTTCTTGTTACTTTTGCTTTATAGCATACACCAGCTGTTGTCAGCTATTATCTAACATTACAATAGCAGGAGCTTCCTGGTCAACTTAGGAACCTTGCTGGGCAAGTGTCGAGCTTCCTATCTAGAAGCTTATGTTTATTGCTTTCCTATTCCTAAGCTTCACTGGCTTATGAGCTTGTGTTTTCTAGCTTCTTTAGCTCGTGGGTAGGGGTACCCAGGTCATCAAGATTTGAGTTGTTTTATGTTCTTTTTATAGTTGTAAGCTGTTAATATTAATGCACCGTAATGTGTTACTGTCATGGAATGTGCATCAAGTTTGGCTTCATACTGGGATGTGTTTTTGTTGCTAATTTAACCGTGTTTTTGTTGTATTTGAGTTTAAAGAAGCATAATGGATTAACGAGTGACAATGTTTTTGGTACCTTATTGTCTTGATGAAGCAACAGCCAACAGGGTGGGCCTTCCCCGTTTGAAAAGGATAAATTACGGGTCTTGTTTCTTTTACTTATATCTATGGATAGGTTAACAATAGCATGATAGTTGAAAGCAATGCACATCTTTATTGCACAAGATACCACCCAATTTCAAGAATTAGCAAACTCTTTTAGGTTGATGCAATAACCGGTGGTTATGATATTGATGTCATCGATCCTAGTGTGTTCTCTCTAAAATGCTACAGAGTTGGTATGCAACTTCCTTCAATTAATAATCTTTTTAACAGTTTAGCTATGGTTACAGTTGATTTGTTTTGGCTTCCCTTAACAGAGATAAGATTAACCTTAATGTGATTTCACATGAATCTGTCATGGGCCTTAAGTCAAGAAGGTGCTGGACATGGGATATGTTATGAGGTATAAATTACAAGATATTTCTTGAATTCAAGATTGATTATTAGTGAAGATACTTTTATAAAGTGTGTGTGAAGGCATCAATTGTTTGCATTTACATGTATATGTTAAACGATGGGAGATGCTGATAAAAACATAATTAAGCTCATCGAGAGATTCCCGTCGATTAAGTATGTGGTTGCAAACAAAGTCAATAGTCGTTATTAGCTAGTTGTTAGTGGTAGCAAGGTCCAAGGGCGGCAGCCGCTGGCAGGGGTCGAACTGAGCGAATTTGTATGAATTCGAAATACAAAATGGTACCGACCCTAATATTCAAAAGGGATTTCTGGATCATTTGGTTTGGATCACTATGGTTCGAAAATGAATCACAAAATCATACTACAAGCTTGTCGTTTTGAGTTTTAACAATGGGACTAGAAATACAAGAGACAGAAATCTTGGATATCCTGCTTCATTTACAACAAACATGACTCAAATCTTTTGGAATAACTTTTTCTGAAACATATCAAACATTTTCCTAACAAAAATCCTACTAGCTCAATCATAGAATCCAGTAGTAATTTTAATCCAATTTAAACAAGACAATGCAATTTGGTTATTTGCCAAAAAAACTGAAACTGAGTCACTTACCTTGAGACAAAACAAACATTTGGAAACGACCGAATAGGAAAGAGGAAGTTTCAAATTTCTTTCTGAGCAGTCTCTGCGTACCACAAGGTAATCGAACTTGCCATCTCTGGAGTGCCACAAAACATATGGCGCCTCACTAAGGTTTCAAGATCTTCATCATATTCAATCACATGGACTTTCACATTCTTGAAAAGACTCCATCTCGGCGCGGTGTACTGGTCACAAATAACCTAGAGTTGCCTTAAATCCTTAAGTGATAAGGGCAACTGGGCAACTTCGGCATAAATAGACAGTCTCTCGTGTTAATTGTTCTTAGACTAGCTAACTTACCTGTTACGCAGATAATAACATGGAGACACATCAAGCATGCTTAGTTTATGAAGGTTTCCATTGATTCGGGAAACCAACTAATGGGCGTACACTCTCTAAGATATAAAGCTTCCAAGTTTGTTTGGTTACCAAACTCTTCTGGGAGTGAAGATAGGTAACGGCACCCAATGATATTGAGTTTCTTAAGGCGAACAAGATTGCATAACCATTTAGGAAATGTGTGAAAATCTGGACTGCAGGTTATATCAAGCTCCAAAAGATTTGGAAACGGGCTGCGGACTTTCCGGCATTCATCAAACATGCTGCATACTTCGCATCTTGTCAAGGATAGTCTCTGCAAGTTCACTAACTTTTTAATTGATGTACCAACGCCATACATACAAATATCTTCCAACATAATGCTGGTTAGACACGATAGATATTGTGGTGCAGGGAAGTTATAAAGCTGACGAAATGGAGACATGCCACTGATGATTAAAACCGTTAATTTCTTCATGCTTTGCATAAATGGAGGAAGAAATAATCCATCTGACATGATGTTTAATAATAATAAAAAAAAAAAAACTCCACTTTAGGGGCTTGAATGTCCGGTCATTTTGAAATGAATGATCGACCTGCCATATATCAATAACATGCATAAAGGATTGATAAATTTGTGACTAGATATGATGTTTTAAGTAGGGGTACGATCCGGTTTTTAGGTCAAGTTGTGAGCCATACGTTATTAACGATTTTTATTATCAAAAAACAACCGTTAAAAGTTCAAAGTTAAGACCGAACCAAACCGAACTGCTAGTAACAGTTTGGTTCCGGTTTGGACTTTATTGGGACTTTATATATAGTGCACAAAATAAATAACAAAGATGTTGGTTGGAATTAAGTTCGCTTTGTTGCTAAATACTCAAACTACACGGATACGAACACATTGAATCAATTAACGGAAATACATCAGATTATGTTTATTTTAAAAAAATATATATATATAATATTCGGATGAGGGGAAAACCATGAAATTGTAGTGTGCAACTTGTAAGAATTTAAATAAGATGTTGTACACATATAACTAAAAAAACTACTGAGATTGGAACTGATAGTTAAAATCAGGAATTGAAATGAATGAGTTTTAACTGTAGATTGCATTCGAATTTTAATTAAACTGACACTGTCCGGTTATATTTCTATTAAACATAGCATAACAGAAAATATAAATAGTTAATAATATGCTAAATAAACACTTAAAAAACTAAAATATATTGAAATTTTACGTTCCGGTACGGTTTCATATGAGCGGTTTTGGGTACAAACCATAAAACAAACCGTTCATCATGGTTTGAAAATTCTTAATACGACCGACCGAGCATTAGAAAAAACAACTGCGAAACCAAATTGGTGATTGGTTTGGGCGGCTTCATGGTTTTAAACCGAACCGTAAACATCCCCAGGTCTAATGATACCTGTAGAAATGGACGGCATGCGCGCATTGATGGTTTGGGGCAATTCACGAAGGCCTCTCCCACATACATCTATGATCAGCATCTTTCTGTGTTCTAAAGGCCCTTGGCTACTTATGTTACGCCTTGATCTTGAGTTTTTTAACCAAGGAAAGAAAAGGAAAGGAGATGGAAGGATAAGAAAGGGAAGGAAATTTTTTTTAATTAGGTGTGTTCTTGAGTTGGAAGGAAATTAGAGGAAAGGAAAGGATAACTATGTTGATAGCAGCGATTTTGAAGGCAGCGATTTTGATAGAATCAAAGGCGTTAGAGAAAGAAGCAGAAAATGGGTTAAAGTAATGAAAAAGATGAAAAGATTAGTTGGTAATATTGTAATTTGGTTTTTTATCCTTAGTTATCCGGCCAGTTGTGAGAGGATAAGTTATTGGGAAAAAACATCAATTTAATCCCTCCTAACTCCTCCTACTTCTTTCCTTTCCATCCTAAAAAAAACTCAAGAACACCCATTTTTTAACTATCTTTAGTTTTTCTTTCCTTTCCCTCATTTAAAAAAACTCAAGAACAGGGCCTTAATAGCAAGCATTCACATCATATCATGTTGTGCGATACCACTCCTGTCACAAAAGTTGTCCATTTCAGAAAATTCTTCACTTCAATCATATATCATATAGATTTGATTCTTTCAACACATGTGACCAATCTTTAAGAGAGAGAGTATGTATATAAAATTCTCGTAAGTTTAAATTACACGAAAGTTGTATATATGTCCATAATTAGGGGTTGTTCGGATATCCGAACATTTCGGATAGCGAAGAGGCTTAGAATTCATTGTATTTGCCTCCGGAGAGAAACATTTGGTTTTTTTTTTTATCACTGATGGGGTTGAAAGGTCATAATATATATACATATCAAGGAGGAGAGGTCGCTAATGGTAGCCAATCCCTTGTCATCATGCTTATATAAACTACATGAGTGCTTTGGCTGAAAATAATCCCAAATCCAAGAAACATTCCTTGATTTCAGACCCCTCCTTGAACACAATCGGAAGGATGGACTTTGGGTTTTGGCATCTTACGGATTAATAGAATGGTTCGATTGTTGTTATCTATTTATAATAGATCAGGGAGGAGGGTGAATTGGACCTTTTGTTCTTGGCCATTGATGATTTAAAATACAAGTGAGATTTTAATCGATGGCTCATGCTGATGATCCATGTGCAACATAATCCATCAATGATAATGTTTTTTAATTCAAGTACAATAATAAAAAATGAATTAAAAAATATCAAAATTTACACTCTTATTTCCGTCCCATTTTTTCTAAAATACTTCAAAAAGATGATTTTGAAAACGTTTTTTTTTTTATTTAAACATTTTGTTTTACGAAACCAATTCAAAACAAAGTTTTAAATTGTCATTTATTGAGTATTATTTTTTGTAAATAAGTGGTTGTATTATTTATTTCAACAGTGACACGTAATTTGTGAATCACACCAACTAATCCGCACACTATTAGTGGTGTTGTGCTTAGTTATCTAATCTTTTGTTGGAATGACATTTTATAACTAATTTATTCATAATTAACTATTACTAGCAGGTGAGCTCGTGAGTAACGTGTTTGGATTGTTGGATTCATCTGGTTGCCCGTGCTCTACACAATATCTAGCCGAACTATGTTCGGATTGTTGGATTAATCGGGTTTATTCACGGGTTACACGGGTCGCGAGTCACGTGCCCGTGGATGTTTATGATATGTTTGAAATCTCTCATGTTTGCAAGAATGATTTGATTTTACAATAAAATGTCTAATGTGAATCATTATGTTTTGGGTTTCAGGAGGTCTATTTTCCTCATACATGGTGGAAGACAAGGCTCCAAGTGGTCTGTCGTATGTGGAGTTCCTGGTGCATGTTCACCGACAAATTCAAAGCAAAATGGCTTAATTAATGGAGACGTTTTTTTTCATTTACAACTTGTGATTGATGTTGATAGTGTTTTTGTTGAAACTTAGTTGAGCAAAAGTTTGGAAATCACAGGCCTTTCTTGTAGCGTTAAATAATTAGTTTGGCTTGGTACGTGCTTCTTTTATTTTTACTGTTGTTAAAGTGATGTTCGTTATGTTATGTATAAGTTACAATCTTTTATAAGTATCAAATAAACTTTATACCAAAGTTGTCAATAGCGAATTGCGGTAAATAGCGACGGGTCACCTATATGCTACGTAGCGAATAGCGGTAAATAGCGACCGCCATTTTATATTTAGCGATAAAGAGGTAGAAAATTTTTAAGCAAATAATTAGGGTTTATATTCACAAAATAAGCTTTTACGGTGGAATTTGTGGAACGTGCAGCTGCTTGGTTGATAAGCAAGCCTAAAAAATAGGTTCCTACAATTTTTTATATTAAATAATAAAATAAAATAAAACCCTAAATACCGCTATATCACGCTAAATGACCGATATTTAGTATATAGCGGCCTATAGCCGCATCGCTACGTAGCGCGCTATAGCGACCGCTATCACAACTATGCTTTATACAGTTATTATTTATTATCAATGCAAACTGTCGTCATAAAGAACAATTTTCTAATAAAATAAGACTTAAAACTTATGTCAGGCGTAGGTTAATGGCTTCGTGTAATGACTAAATAAAAAGTAAAAAATGATTGTCACATCAGCAGAGTGCTCTTACTCGCTTTTTCTTTTTCGTTTTTTCACTTTTCTTGTGTAACAATTTGAAGTGGTAAATTAAATATGGTTTCGTGCCCACATGATTGGTGAAAAGTTGATGAACATGTGCTCTTCCAGCTCTCGCGCCTGTTACCAGCATAAGGCTGAGGGGTGTGGAGCGCGAGAAAGGGCGCAAGAGGCCAGCCGCTCGCGCCCCGGGGCGCGAGCACCACACCACCGAGGCGCGAGAGGGGCGCGAAAGGGGCGCGAGCGCGGAAAAAGAGGCAGGCGTGGATGGGCTAGCGGCTGGGGGGAGCGTGAAGGAGGTCTGGGAATGCGTAAATAGAGCCGTTGGGCTCTTTGTTTATTAAAAAAAAAATTTTCAGAGATAGATACATATATATGTGTGTACAGAGAGATAGATACATATATATATATATATATATATATATGTGTGTGTATCTATCTATGAAAGAAAGAAAGAAAGTGTAGAATAGATTGAGATAGAGTGGGGTTGAGTTGGTTATCAGCAGCTCACCTGGGTTTTGTTTGAATGAGATTAAAGTGGTCGAATTTGAGAAATTGGGTTTGAAATTGAAATGGGTTTTGTGGGTCTTGGGATGAAATTGGGTTTTGATTGAAAGATGGGTCATGGCCGCCATTGATGCAGGTTGGAAGGAAGAATGAGGAAGACAAAAAGACAATGGGTTAGTTGGTTTAGTGGAATGGTGATTAATATATTAACTTTGTTGGGAGGATGAACCTGGACACCCTGGGTGGGTTTGAACAATAATATTTGTGTTTTACACCTTTTTAACTCGCTTGGGAATGTTAAAATAAACCGCTCGCGCCCCCTCTCGCGCCCCTCCACACCAGATCCGGGGCGCGAGCACCACAACCAACACCCATCTTATCAAGTTTCTCTCTCTGCCACACGTCACAATATTATTGGCTGGCGCCCCCACTCGCGCCCCCTCTCGCGCCCCCCACACCCCTCAGCCTAATAAAAAAGGGGGCTCATGCCCTCTTTAGCTCTCTGGATTATTGGTGAAGCACCATCTCACTATGCGCAGCCTTATACATACCTATTAAATGGTTAGTTATACCATCCTAAGAGCATTCTCAGCCTATTCCTTATATTTTTGTGAGGAG
The DNA here is from genome assembly GCF_021521415.1 of Bidens hawaiensis. Taxonomy (NCBI): domain Eukaryota; kingdom Viridiplantae; phylum Streptophyta; class Magnoliopsida; order Asterales; family Asteraceae; genus Bidens; species Bidens hawaiensis. Next base: position 481,557 of record NW_027492416.1, on the reverse strand, counting down.
GATTTGTAAATTATAGGATATGGTTATAAGTGGTTGTAAGTAGAGGAGAGAGAAAATGTTATAGGGAAAGTTAAAGTTGGGGGTTCGCTATTCATATCGTATAATTTTTTAATATTTTCTAAAGTTGTTGTGAGTGAAGGAAAGAGAAAAGATAATAACAAAGGTATAAAAAAGTATTATTTAATTAAACAGGAGAGAGAAAAAACATTGATTTTTAGTGTAATTGTATGATATATATGGATATAGGATAGGGAATGGGTTGGGAATGCTCTAGGGATGGCAACGGGGCGGTTTCGGGGCGGGGAATGCCAATCCCATACCCGCCCCGGTTTATAAAACTCATTACCAAAACCGTCTAAAAACCCGCGGGGACTAAACGGGGAATCCCCATCGGGGATTCGGGGAAAACCGCGGGTATTCGGGGAACCCGTCTAGCATAAATGGTTTTTAAACGGGCTAAATTTCCCGTGGGGATCCCCATTTAACCGTCGGGTTCACCGTTTAAAACCCGATTTTAAGAAAATGATACAAAATTACAATACAATATTAATACACAAAAAGTTCAATATCCAAACACATTACACATACAAAAGACATTATTAATACATAAAAATGTTTATTTCTCCCATCACAACGGAAATTAACTTCATGATTGATCCTTCTTACACGTCCATACCGCACCCATTCAACCATTCAAACACTTGTCACGCCGGATTGCTATGATAATCAAACATTAACATATTAATTGGAAACTATATAAGAATCAATGTTAAACCATATTAAAATGTAAACGATAAACCATATATATATGTATTACCTCAATACCATCGTCACAATCATATTCAATAGTTTGGCAATATGCCTCGGATTCTTCTGAACAAGTTGCTATATTCATATCACAAAAGTCAAAAGTTTATATAGTAGCTAAGTTAAAAATAAAAAATAAAATGTTCTTTTATTGCGGGTATATTGGGAAAATAAATAATAAATAATATATTATATATAAATATAAAAATTATATTTAATTAAACGGGTTTTAAACGGGTATACGGGGCGGGTATACGGGGCGGGTACAGGCTATACCATACCCGCCCCGAACCCGATTAACTTAAACGGGGAAAACCCGAACCCGGACCCGTCCCCGATTAAGTGTCCCCGAACCCGCCCCGTTCGGGGCGGGTTTCGGTTTTCCCCATCGGGTTTGGGTTTTTTTGCCATCCCTAGAATGCTCTAAGGTTCTGTTCGTTTCAAGGATTTGGAAGGAATTCTAAGGAATGAGATTTTAAATCCCATGAATTGATATGTTCGTTTCATTAAATGAAAGAATAGCATAGGAAACTAAATCCCATCAAATCACATTTTATGGGATTTCAAAATCCCACCTATTTTAAAAGATTGTTATGGAAAATAAAAACCCCTCCAAAAAAAATTCAAAAAAATTAATAAAAAAATCATAACTCAAAATATAAATCAAAAACGAAAAATTTAAAAAAGCTAAAACGTTTCCTTCGTTGTCCTCGTTCTTCAAAATAAAAACCCCGAGAATGAAGAAAATTCCAATTCCAATACATATTAACCAACCAAACACATGAAAGGAATTCTCAAACATTTCATTCCATTCCAATTCCAATTCCAATTCCTTTAAAAAAAAGTTCGTGAAACGAACGGGCCCTAAGTATCATTTGTTTCAATCAGCTAGACTTTGGAACGCATCAAACTTAAAATTTCTGAAAAAAGTAAATAATATTTACATTTTATATTATATTATTATTCAGCATTTTTAGTTCAAATGAGTTAGCATATCGAATATAAACAATTAGATTAACCCGAACATGACAGCAGCCTAGCCATTTTATCCTATGTGAGGCTGCTTTCATGTTTTCACATCAAGGCATTGTTAGTTAATCACACATATGATCAATCTTTGGTGACACACCAACAAAAATGACAACATTTCATAACATGTCCACACTTCAAAACACAAGACACCTTTGAATAATGATTCTGTAATAACCTTTCCCATAAAAACAACCAATTTCCAAAAACTTATACATTTAAAACCACAATATATCAATCTTACTACTCAAAAGAACACAAATCCAAACATGAATTAACCCCTCACCTATTCTGCAACCACATCCTCATCCTTTTGATCCGGCTGATAAATCGGCAACGCCAAAGAATCGAAAAACTTCAAATGAAACGATTTCACCCCGGCCCATTTCTTCGGCACCACAGCCACCACTCCATCCACAGCAGCCACCACATTATCCACAATCTCATCCACTCTCATCCCATCAAATCTCCCAACTTTCACCACACTACAAGTCCCGTTACTTAACCACAACAACGAACAACAAAACCCCATCTCAATCTCCTCCTTCCAATCCCCATCTCGCCGTAAATCCACCGGCACCGGAATCTTTTTCCTCTTGTTGTAAAACACCTTACCCAGTACCCCCGGCAACAAGTCAATTACCCTCCGGTCAGCCAAGAACACATCAAACGAGTTAAAAAGTTCAACTTTTGAATCAAAAGTCCTGTAATCTGATTTCAATTTCGATAATTTGAGGATTTTGGAGATGGGTATGCCTACAGATTTGATTTTTTTGTCGGCGAAGTCAAAGGTTAGCTTTTGGGAGGTGGGTTTTGGCCGGTCATCGATTATGAGACAACTCCGGCAAGATTCCAGCGAGGCGTGGAGAGAGTGAGGAAAGGTTATTCTTTTAGGGGTTTTGGTGAAGTCTTTATTTGGGACTTTCTTGAGGGTTAAAAGAAGGTAGATGAAGTCATCAATGTCACCGGAAATTGGGGTTTTTTGATCGGAGATTTGTTTCTTTTTCCATTTGAGCAGAGAGATGACTGCTTTCCGAATGGTTTCTTGAGGGATTGATTGATTATTGTCAAGTGGAGCCATAACTCTTTCTCACCGGCGCCGCAGGGTTAGGGTTTTAGTACGGGTTTTGGAAAGACTATAACTTTTAGGAAAGGAAGATTTGCAAAAGAACCCCCTTCATTTTATAGCACATTAAACCCTCCACCCCTTTCATTCGGGGAATACGGTACCACCACATGACACAATAAGACCAGCGTCCAGCGTTTTGTACACAACAGTGGTGGGGGAGAGTTTGTCTTCACATGTATCTATTTTTTTATGTATATTACAAAATTAAAAAAAATAATAATAATTGTGTAATTATGGAAAAGGGGTTATAGTGATTCTACCACTGCATCATTTTTCGCAAAACACCACCCAGGGGCTACACATGGTCAAAGGGTAATGATGAGACTGGGTACAGCACCGATATCGAAATTTAAGAAATGTAGATATTGAATACCGTACCGAATATGTCGGTTCGGTGCCGATGTTTCGGTAATTACCGCTTCGATACCGCTTAAGCATCTTTTCCTTTTTTTTTAGCATATATAAAGACATTCAGAATCATAGTTTAAGAATAAATAGGTAAAAGAAATTTGAAATTAAACTATGAAGTTACTTTGGTATGATGATAAAGACTTATGAAAAACATACTTGATTTGGGGTATGATTTTATAGAATTTTAAAATGGAAAATTTCTAAAATGTCCATTTTTAGTAGAAATGTTCTCTAAATGTCAACTTTTTCTTAAATTTCAAAAATGTCCCTTACAAACCTGTCGCATACAACGATTTGGGATTCGCCACGAAGGGTTCTTAAAACAAAAATAGCCACGTGTTCGTAACTTGTCTTCCCCGACAAGATTTGAAATAAGCCTGTCGATATAGACAACTTTTGGGATAATTAAAAAACCATCGTATGCGACTGTCTTCATAAGCAAGTTTGAAGAAAATAAGGTTGTAGTTTGTTATGGTGGCAAATGGCAAAACAATGATGGAACCTGTGAGTATCAAGTGGCAAAACAAAGATTCTTTCATGTCTTCATCAGTAAATTTGGATACAAATGCAACTTTATCAGCAAGTTCGAAGAAAATAAGGTTTTCGATGAGACTAGGAAATCTATCGACGTCGACGAGAACACTCCAAAGACAATCGCATATGATAGTTTTTGAATTATCTCAAAAGTTGCCTTTATCGATGGGTTTGTTTCCAATCTTGCCGGATAAGATAGGTTACAAGCACGTGGCTATTTCTGATTGGTATTTAAGAACCCGTCATCACGAATACTAAGTCGTCGTATGCAACGGGTTTGTAAGGGACGTTTCTGATATTTAAGAAAAAATGAGGTCATTTAAGAAGCATCTCTCCTCAAAGAGATATTTTGGAAATTTTTCCTTAATACAAACATCCATCACATCCATCATATGACAATATTCAATCAAAGCAAACAGATAGTCTAACAAAAACAATTCAAATGATGCCTATTGTTGTGGATCTTCTTTTATCACTTTGATTCCCAAAAGTAAAAATCCTTTGGGTCTCAAGGATTACAGACCTATCACACTCATTGGGATTATTAGTAAAGTAATTTCTAAAATCCTTGCTACTCGTCTCAAAAAGGTTTTGGGGGTGTTGATTTCTGAGTCTCAGTCGGCGTTTCTCAAAGACAGATTTATTTTGGATGGGCCTCTCATTGTTTCTGAGCTGGTGGATTGGTTGAAGAAAAACAATAAGAAGGTATTTCTTTTGAAGATAGATTTTGAGAAGGCGTATGACAACGTTAATTGGAATTTTTTGATTAATATTATGCTACAAATGGGCTTTCCAAACTAGTGGTGTTTGTGGGTTAAAGGGATTTTGGATTCGCCTAGGTCAGCGGTTCTAGTGAATGGGTCGCCGACTTTCGAATTTAAATGTGAAAAAGGGTTCAGACAAGGAGATCCTTTGCCCCCTTCTTTATTTTTGATCGTGATGGAGACTCTTTCTTGGATGTTGAATAAAGCTAAAGAGATAGGGGAATTGCCAGGGATTCGCATTGGGACGTGGATATCACTCATCTTTTTTATGCTGACGATGCTCTTATTGTTGGCGAGTGGTCTCGAGAGAATTTGGAAAAAATAGCTCGGGTCCTTCGGTGATTTTACTTGTGTTCGGGTCTTAAAATTAATTTACATAAGTCCAACTTGTTCGGAATTGAAGTCGAAGACGACGAAGTGGATGACATGTGGGCTGTGGTGGGGGTGTAGAAGGGGATTGTTTCCTTTTGATTATTTAGGGATCAAAGTGGGGGCAAACATGAATCGTATTGACAATTGGTCTTCTGTTATTAATGTGGTGGAGAAGCGGCTCGCCTCGTGGAAGTCTAAACTTCTATCTATTGGAGGAAGAGTAACTCTTATGAGATCGGTTTTAGAGAATCTTCCCATTTATTATTTCTCGCTCTTCAAAGCTCCTTCGGCGGTGATTGAAAAGGTTGAAGGTATTATGCGACGTTTTTTATGGGTAGGATCTAGTGAAGAAAAAAAGATCAATTGGGTTGCTTGGGAGAGAGTGGTGAGGCCGAGGAAAATTGGTGGGTTGGGTTTAAGTCGATTAAAACATACTAATGAAACTCTTCTTCTTAAATGGAGTTGGCAGTTCAAAAAGGATGGGAATTGTTTATGGAAGAGATTCATTGTGGTTTGTCATGGTGGTACTCGAAGTTGGTCCTTCTTACCGCTAAGGTCGGCGGCTAATGGATGTTGGAGAGAGATAGTGAAGATCAGGGAGGGTTCGATTGGTAATGGTAAAAAACTTAATAGTTTCTTGCGTGGCGTCGCTGTGGATGGTGTAAACATAAGAATTTGGTGTGACCCATGGCTCTTAGAGTTTCTTTTACGATATATGTATCCTAATATTTTTAGATTGGAATCTCAAAAATGGTGCAGCGTGGCGGATAGAGTGAATTTCCAAAATAATGATCGGGTCATGAGATGGGCTTGGCGGCAGGATCCCAGATCATCGGTAGAGCTGAATGAGTTATTTGGGCTTCTGTCCAATATATATGAGTACGACTGGGCCGCTGGTTGTGATAAATGAATTTGGGCTGGATCTGAAGATGGCATGTTCTCGGTTTCTGCTACAAAAAAACTTATTATTTATAGCCGACAATATGACCCCTTTTTTAAGTTTAAATGGGATGGGTGGATGCCGATCAAGTGTAATGTGTTGGTGTGGCGAGCAGAGCAAGATAGGATTCCTACTAAAATTGCTTTAAATAAACGAGGGATGGGTCTTAGCGAGGAAAGTTGTCCGTTTTATGAATTGCATCAGGAATCCGCTAATCATATTTCACAGGTTGTATTTTTGCAGCTGATATATGGGATAGGATTGCCGTATGGTGCCGTTTGGATACTATTTTTGTGTTTGAAGTTCGGGATATTCTTGTGTTAGCGAAAGGTTTAAAGAAGCCGAAACTCGACAAAAGGGTGGCTCATTGTATAGTGGCTACGGCCTTATGAAGTATGTGGAATGCAAGAAATGAGAAGATTTTTCAGGATAAAGAGGCCAAAGCTTACGAGGTGGTGTCCAAGATTAAATCTTGTTCGTATTTTTGGATTCGAAATAGGTCTAGATTTAAATCTATAGAATGGAGCGATTGGTGTAAATATCCTTTTGGGTTAATGTAACTTGGTTTTCCTTGCGGCCCTCGGTTTGAGGACTTGCAGGTCATTTGTGTTGAATGAAGCTTATTTTTTTTTTAAAAAAAGTAGCCTAAAGGTCAAAATCTAGGCTTAATACAACATCCATCACATGACAATGTTCAATCAAAGCTAACAGTAATCCAACAAATACAATTCAAATAATGCCTATTAAGTTAGGGATTTTTACATATTTCTCCTTCCTAAACTTTGAAATTACATATTTCTTCAAAATACAAGTTTTTAATGCAAAATGTACAATGCTCATTAAGCATGGTTTGAAAAATATGTAATTTTAAAGTTTAGGAAGGAGAAATATGTAAATGCCCTATTAAGTTAAGAAGCCTAAAAGTCAAAATCTAGGCTTTCTTAAATCTTAGAGCATCTTAACCTGTAACTAGGGATGAGCAAAAATCGGTATGGTACCGATTTCAGTATCGGTACCGAAATCGATACCAATTTGGTGCCGTCGGTAACGAATCGGTACCAAGGTTTTGAGTTTTTGGGACCGGTACCGGTACGATACGGTACTGGTATTTCCCGAATTTTACCTTAAATGCTGGTACCGTCCCAATACTGTACTGGTACCGAACCGAACATTTCGGTACCGGTACCAAAAATTACGATTTTCTGGATCGGGATTTTTGATACCGGTACCGTACGGTACCGAGCTCATCCCTACCTGTAACATTGTATAAAATAAACTGTCAGCGTGAGGTTGGCGAGCAATCATAAGGTTATGTATGTATGTATGTACGTACGTATGCATGTATAATAATAAAAAGACTTAGCTTTATAATATCACAATGCATAAAACCAATTATAATTTAAATGCAAAGTATAAATGAAAACTTTCGTTCGACTTAACACAAAGTTAAGTTACTAGAAAGCGTAGGTAGTCACACGGATCGTCCCACTATTGAATTTGCGTTTGCATTCATGTAACCATCATATCAACAATCATAATTAAACAAATAACCATATATCAAATAAGCATTAACAATTATGAATGGAGTTAACAAGGCGATACTTAACGTGGATCGTAATCGTAATGAAAACATGAAATTAATGTATTCGAAATGGTGATGCAGTGCTATACCCCAAAATAGTTAAAACGTAAAAGGAGACTATGAAATACTCACCATAAAGGATTGTGAGTGAAAACGAGCAAAAACGAACTTGTACGTGGGCTAACTAACATGATTCGGTTCAACAATTAACCTTAGATAAAATATCTAATGTTAGAAGGAAGTAGGAAAAGATGAAAAGCGAGTAGGCAAGTTTGTAGGCTCGGTTCTTGAATCGAGGTATAAATAAACGGGGCATTTACATATTTCCCCTTCCTAAACATTGAAATTATATATTTTCCCAAACCATGCTTAAAGAGCATTGTACATTTTGCATTAAAAACTTGTATTTTGGGGAAATATGTAATTTCAAATGTTTAGGAATGGAAAATATATAAAAATCCCTAAATAAACAAACTAGTTTTTTAGTTAAATGAAAAGGTTAATATAATTGAGTGTAAATATTTTAGTTTGATTTGTTTTATAAAAACTATGTTAGAATAATTATTAATTTATTCTAGATGATTCGGTTTGACCAAATTAAACGAACTGAATAATTTAAAAAATAAAAGTAAGATAAGCAAGTGTTCGGTTTTTATTGAACTTGAACTTGGAACTAAATCGGATTCGCTTTCAACAAACTCATAATATAAAAACGACAATTAACATATTTAGTTTATGCTTTTAAAAACAAATTAATAGAGAATTAAGTGAAAAACCCCAAATTAAGAACATGAACCCTGGTTTATAAAATTGACTAAATTGAACATTGAAACACCTCAAATCCATGGAATAGATAGAAACATTTCAGTTTAATGATGATTATAATGTAAACAAACCACTACATACCCAAATTAACTAGAAAATGATGAAGTATGATGACAGGTTTGACTTTTCTTGGTCAAAGGACGAAGAACACCAAGTTTGAGAAGGAATTCATGAATGTGAAGTACAATTGCGATGGAAGTACAACAGAATAGAGGTAGGAAATATGGTTTATATAGGAATTTGAAAATAAGCGATTCAAACTCGTTTAATTAAAGATTAGGTAAAAATCCTAACTTTGAGAAAAAGTGTAGGTGATTTTGTAACTTAAGGCAAATCTTGGAGGAAAAGATAAGTATTTAAAGTTAGAAAGAAGTCTAGAAACTTCCTAGGGTTGGTAAACGAATTAAAATCAAGTTTGAAAACAATTTGGTGAATTAATTGGTTTGTTGCCCAATTTTTCATGTTTAGTTCTGCGTTATGTATTATGTGTGAACCCTCGGGTGGGCAAAAGTAAAATTGCACTAATTTTGACGTTATTTTACTAACCTCGTGAAAATAACGTTAAAAGTGGCGGAAGGTTAATCAGGCATCATGTGGTGGCGTTGATAGCCGAAAGACAAGGGCACATGCACCGATCAGCCGGTGTCCCGATGATTGAGTGCTATGTGCCTTATGTCCAAGGCTTGATGCAAAACTACTATCGAGCCGGGGGTCTCACCGGAAGCAGCCTCTCTATCCCTATGGGATAGAGGTAAGGCTGTCTACATCTTACCCTCCTCAGACCCTACCATAGCATTGCTATTGGTGGGATATACTGAGTACGATGATGATGATGATGAGTTCTGCGTTGTGTATTGCGAAGGCCAGAGGACAAGTTCTTCATGTAGCGTGACCCAATTTGGCAGACCATTCTTGGTGTCGACCAAGTATCGTGAAGGACTAAGAATGCGTCCGTCGCGTAGCGCGACCCAAATAAAAACATGTTGAAACCCTAACATTGTCGCGTATCGCGAAGGATGTAAGACAAACCTTTCGCGTAGCGCGACAGATAGGTTTTCACAGAAAGTTTTGATTTTTGATAATTTTAACCCCTGAACTTTGATTAAATGCAATATAATATATTACATACATGAAAGAGCATTTGTGATCGACTTGTAAACATACAAAAGCATAATTAAATATACAACAAAAATTACACACCATAAAATGAATAAAATACTCTATGTATTCATAATAAAGATCCGATTTACAAAACAGGTCAAGTACGCGAATATGAAAAATGATAAATGCTACACTTAAACCCCCCCAACCTATGAGTACATCCACGGATAAAGCTTACTATTAAACCTAACTAGATAATAAAGTCGACTAACAATAAGATTCATTGGTACCTCATAACGCAAATTATCAGGACCAGCGTCCTCTCGGTTCAAACCCGAACCGAGATTATATTCTGCTACATAAAACTGATGAAACTCCTCCCCTAGTTCTTGCAAGGATCTAGCAATTGCTTCATCCGACATTACTCTTTCATCCCTTGACGGTTCACCCCCGTGGTTATGGAAGTGAAAGTCGTCATCATCATCATCATCACTTGAGTCAGTCGAAACCATGCTTGTTTCATTTTCTTGAGATGATGACGATTCACTCTTGTCTTCTAAAGATGTTGACTCAGTTAAATGAAAAGACGATCCACTCTCGTCTTCCGAAGAAGTTAGATGATGATGTTGTTGTTGATGATGATGACGATGACGATGACGACGACGATAATCATCAACATCCGGAAGCCTGCCTCTTCTATTTTTATTTTTTTTGGATGACTCAGACACCCATGCTGCTTTTAGCATGCAACATCCTCCAATTTTAATTGTAAGTCGACCCATATTATATGGCTTAGATGGATCTTAGTGTAATAGATAAATTGTATGCGGTATGTCTCATTGAACCAAAGGATGTATATACGATGAATTAACCAAAGTATTTTAGGATAATATTACACAATATTTATAACACAAATCTTCTATTGTTTATTGAGATATATTAAAATCTCGGTTATTATTTAGGAACAAGTACAAACCTTGATCCACAGTGTACAAGACCTTATGCGAAAAGTCTCCGGAAAATATAATTATATAAATAGTGGGAGATACATATTATGTTTCTATCATGTGTCCATATGACCATTCTAATGCCTCTTTTGTTTTACTAGCTAAGTCTTTTAAGTCTTTTGTAATTTTGGCATATCTCAACAAATGAACTTCTTAGGAATTAGTTACCATGATTACTAAGGACCAGAAGTACTCATAGTTCAAATATCAAGACTTGAAGCACAAAGACAGGAGTATATAAAAATGAACAGCTAATGAATTGAGATTAATCTACTTTTTTCGTTGAATTCTTCTTTTCTTCTTATCTTTAGCTCTTAATAGTTTGACTATCAATTGTATCGTAACACTAGCGGGAGTCTGTAAAAATGGTGTTATCGGGAAGACAGTCGCTATAGTCAGGAATTTGAAAAAGCACCGACTGGGGTTTCTGCAGTGGTTCCGGTGGTACAAATTTTGATGTGGATATTTTATGCTCAGATTTGCGTTTGGTGTGGTTTAACATTGTGGTCGGAATGGGTCTAGGGTGGCCAGAAAATGTGTAGCATGGTGAGATATATAAAAGGATTGTTGGCAAGAGAGTAGAGATATTTTGATTTTGTTTGAAGTGTTAAATGTATGGAAAAAAACCTCATTTAAAATGAACGATAACAGAAGAAGGTTGTTGGGTCGTCGGCGGCAAATTCGGGATTTTGGTGGTGTTGTCCTTATTGTTGCACCTGCAACTTTCGTAGCATCTTGTTTAAAGGATGCTTCACTTTAACCGTTTCCAGACTTGGTTTCCTTTCTGTTTACGTACTTTCAAAATATAGCTTATATTAAATTATATAAAAAATGGTGTAATCAGGAAGTCATGGCGCAGCTATAACCCCAGCACCGGTTGTTTTCGCGATGGTTGCAAAGATGAAGGGTGGACAAAGATAATCGCTATCTTCGGAAATTTGAAAAGCATTGGTCGAGGGGTTTCTGCGGTAGTTCCGGTGGCTGACAGGGTGGTTATTGTGTGCTTTCGTTTGGTGTGGTGTAACATGGCCGTGGGAATGTGTCTAAGGTGGCCAGGAAACGCGTAGCATGGTGAAAAACCATATAGAAGGAGAGTTGGCAAGAGAGTCGAGAGATTCTGATTTTGTTTGAAGTGCTAAATGTACTAACAGAAACCCATTTAAAATGAATCATGACAAAAGAAGGTTGTTGGGTCGTCGGCGACAAATCCGGGATTTTGGGTGGTGTTGTCCTTGTCGCTGCACGTACCTACAACTTTTGTTCCATATTGTTCAACAGATATTTTACTTTAAACGTTCCGGATATGGTTTCTTGTTTATTTGCTATCAAATTTAACTTATATTTATTTATTTATTATTTATATAATATCCATTGTAACTTTATGTCTCCTCCCGTTTTGTAATTATCATCGCAAGTTTAGTAATATAAGTATAGTAGGTTATTGACCCATGCACGAAACGATGGAAATATAAAAATCGTCAAGTAAACACATATATAATTTCAAACGACAAACTATTTTTTAATATATTTCTAGTAACAGCAACATAATTTTTAATTGCAGTTTATATTCATATGCAACAAAATATTAAAATATATAAATTTACACAGAATGACTTTACATAGTAGAATGTCCACGAAGAAATTTCAAACTTTAAAACATAAACTTTAAAAAATAATATTAATAGAAAACAAGCAAACTTCACTTGCATTAGTCAGGAAAGCAAGCAAATCAGAAAAAGCATCCATGAAAGATTCCTGATAAGCATCCAAGAATGATTCGCGCTTCTTTTCTTCCTGGACCAGGAACAAAGTTGATGGCATGAACATTTATACACCAATCTAACAAACATAATGACTAACTGACTATGAAAACTGTTTTTATATTTCATGTGAAAATTCTTGCACCCTAATAAATTGAAGCACATCCAAAGCGCATTTACGAACCAGAACCAAATCGAAAACTTTTTAAAATGACATGATTTGACCAAAATCAAATCATACATTCTCAGAATGACCTATTTTAACACCCAAACCAAATCGATATCTTCAAAAATTGACCTGATATGACCTAAATCAAATCGATACGATTTTAAAAAGACCCGTTGAAACCCGAACGAAATCGATACCTTTTCATATTGGCATATACCTTTTCATATTGGCATGTTGACCAGAACTAAACCGATACCCTTTTAAAATGACTCATTTTGACCCGAGCCAAAGCAAATCGAAACATTTTTAAAATGACCCATTTTCATATATGAAAATTCAAATAACACGCTTAAAGACTAAGAAAAAAATGAAGGGTAACATATACAATGTTCTTAGCTTTTGAAATCCTTTCTGCCAAATGCGAATTTATTATTCCTGGTTATGAAGATCCAAAAAAAATATAAAGCTTCAATGACTTCAACCTACTTGAAAGTTGAAACTCATGTGAACCGCCTTTCACGTAATTGTGAGCCCTCCATATTCTTTCATTTTTCAACAAACACTTAATCTAAACACCAAACAAACTAAATACAAAATGAAACGAAACTAAATTGAAAATACCATAAAAAACTAAAACCGAAAACCTAAAGAAACCAAATACCAATAAAACTGAAATGAAATTGAAAAACTAAAACCGATAAATCTAAAATCGAACCAAAACAAAAACTGAATAAACCTAAACAAAAAACAGAACAAAGTTAAACTCATCTAAAACGAATCTAAAAAAACAAAATCGAACTGAAATGAAACTGAAACGAAACAAATATATAAAAACTAAAATCGAACAAAAACCGAAATGAAACCAACATAAAAAATAACTACCATGAAACTTTGAAAAGAAAAACTCGAACTCATTAAGGAACACATGCATTAATAGTATAGTAGATTAGAATATGTTAAATGTAATTTAATTTGATTATGAATTATTTTATTAACGATAAATTATGAGAATGAATGCTATTTATAGAAAGAGTAATAGTATAGTAGATTAGAATATATTGAATGTAATTTAATTTGATTATGAATTATTTTATAACGATAATTTATGAGAATGAATGTTATTTATAGAAAGAGTTATTGTTGTAATAGTATAGTAGATTGCCAAAAGTGAAACCATATGCAGGTTTTTTTAACCCAAATTTGCCCATTTCTTAAAGAAATGTATTGGTACCCATAAGCCGGGTAATTAATATTTTCAAATTGTAAGTTACTTGCCAACTTCTTATTCGCTAAATTTAAAAAATTTGTTATAAACTTATAATATATATTCAAAGATGATACATTCTTCTCATAGAAAAAAAGTTTCTTCATATTAATAATATGCTTTCTAAATTAAAAAAAACTGTTATAAACTTAAATATATATTCAAAGATAATACATTCTTTTATTTAAAAAAGTTTCTTCATATTAATAATATGTTGAATGTAATTTAATTTAATTATAAATTATTTTATTAAAAAGAAATTATGAAAATGAATGTTATTTATGAAAATAGTTATTGTTTTATAATAGTATAGTGGATAACTTACACAAGCAGTAAAAGTATCGATGGCACATTTATGTGACTTGCCAACTAATCTCATGGGAACTAACTTTGACCCGAGTACTTACATGCAAACACTTTAACAAGCAACCACTAGTCTAGGCCTAGCAATCATAACCGTATCATCACTAACGGGTAAGTTTGGAGTTTTTTGATGGTTTAATGAGATAGGAAGAATTTTTATTGTTTCTAGTTGGCTCTAATGGCGAAATAAGTTGATGATTAGACATGTAGCAGGCTTGGGTGGGAACCGCCATCTCAGATAGCTAGATAGCTAAACATGTCTTTTCTCACCAGCCGCCTTGCATGCCACATGCTTGTTTGGTGGACACGTGACAAATTAGGACGGGATCCGCTATCTTAGATGATGGAATCACCGAAAAACATTTTAGCAACGATATGCACTCTCAGATACCACCTAATTATAACTTGAGCAAGGGATATTAACGGGAATAACAAAATTGTAATTCGATTTATGCATTTGTGTGTAAGAGTTATGTGAGCAGTTACGAGTGATTCAAACTATGGCTACTGAGGCAATTTGCTTCTTTCTAATAATTTATATTTTAGATTATTAAAAGATTTAAATTGAGGTCACATACTCACGAATGGCTTTTTATTTTGTAAGTTATTAGATTAGATTTTTTTTTTATGTTTATATATATAAATTACTAATAATCCCACAATAGAATTCAATAATTTCATTTTCTTAAATGGCATATTCTTATCTGTACCGAACTACCGATCTTGGTTAAACTCGTTCTTACACAAACCAAAATGGCAATTTAGAAAAACGGATCATCCTAATCCTAGCCCATTCCAACCAGAACTAAAATGACTATCTTTTAGAATGACCCATCCTTACATGAAACTCATTCGAATTTCGTGTGTATACAAAATGGAATTAACCTAAAACGTGTAGGAAGTAATGAGGATACGACACATGTATTAGTGACATTTTTGTGGACAAGGTTATTTGCGTCAGTTTACTAGAAATCAGTTTGTATAGATTGAATTGATCAATTTTATGCCACACCACCACCTCTTGTGAGGTGGGATGAGAGAGGAAAAATGCGATTCATTCTCAATATCCAAATTCATTAAGCCCCCGGTTTCGTATTATTGTTTAAGTTCTGTATGTATAAATTTTTAAATTCTTAATCCTAATATCGTGTATTGTTTCTTTATTATTTAAAATTGTGACAGCCAACATAAATGAAATAAGAAAGAAAATGATAGAAGCAAAATGAGTGAAACTTGGAAACAAAAGAGACAGATATATAAGGAAAAGGAGAATCTAATTAACGAGACTGGTTGATAAAAGAAAAGGTTAACATGCTTGTCCTTCCTTCTTGATACCTGATTGTGAAAGCGACGATACATCCGGGAATCCCCGATCCTTTGTTGAACCTTGAGATATCAAATTTTACATTTACATGTGTTCGTAAACTGATTATTGTACCAATTATACAATGTTGTTATGTGTCTAGGTTCTAAGTCTGGAATAATGTTCTGGATACGAAAACTACTCTATTGCCCAAATTTACAAGGTGCTATTATGACAGGTCAAAAAAAAGACCAAGGTATAACTTGTTTTTTAAAAAGTTAAGTATATAAAAGTCATTTGAGTTTAAAAAAGTCGGTGAAACTAGTTAATCAACTACTAGACAAATTTTGTCTTTTATTCGTTACTAACTACTAATTAATTACAAATTTACAATACAAACACCGAATTGATACTATACCATACAATTGATTTGATCATCTTTCTATATAATTCATCACATATGGTGTGTGTGTGTGTGTGGATTATATCTATTTAGTATTTGATCATCTTTCTATATATTTCATCACATATGGTGTGTGTCCAATACTAAAAGTGACCATCTTTTTAAAATGGCCTGTTAAGACTCTTGTAAGTTGTGACCCTGCATAGTTTTATCAAAATTTATTTTAACCTCAACCAAAATAACTATTTCCAACAACCCGTTTTAACCCAAACCAAAATAGCCCTTTTCTATAAATCAACCTGTTCTAATCCAAACAAAAACAACCCTTTCTATAAATCAACCCGGTTTAGCCTCGCATGCCACCAAACCTGACCCGCCTGTTTTGCCAAAGGTCTAATCGCTACGATCACTGATATAAGGACAACATTAGGCATAATTAAACTACTTGTACATATAGAGCTTTTAAAATCTAAAAGAAATTTAATAAAAGGCTTTCTATTTCCTACTGCAATTAGTTTTAAGCAATTTTCAACACACTATGATAGTCGAGATTTAATCAACATACTACAAATTAAAAGAAAAAAAACAATTAATAATCTTGAATAACCCATTTTAACTCATTTGTAAAAACTGCAAAACTGGACCTTGAAATACATAATCGAACCTATTTTTTTCCACTTGAATTAAATCCTACCTCCTTTTGCATCCTTAAATCAGGCATCGACAATATATTAAAACAATTGGAACAAATTTCAACTCGTTTTTCTGCTAGCAAACGGCTGCAAAGCAACAGGAAGATCACTAACATCTGTCATTCTCTTTTGCTTCTTTTTCACCGCCCCATCCTCCCTATTCTGCTCAACAAACGACCTTTTCGCCTGTTCTATCCCTTCTTGTTTCTTCCTTGCCACCTTACTCGGTTTACTCCTACCCTTTGTTTTCTTCTTTAAAGAAACATTCTTAACGGCAGCAACAGCAGCCGCCTTCTCCGCCTCTTTTTCTTCCTTTGTGGGCTTCTCTTGCTTCCTAGTATTCCTCAAATTCCCAATTTGAGTGGGGTCCAACATAATGGACTCCGGTGGAAGCTTATCAAGAAGAACCCGCACTTCCTTCTCTCTCCTTTGTTTCAACGTCTCGTATGGGTTTGCAACCCATGAATCAAAATTGGGTTCTCCAGATACAGGTATAAGAATCGAAGACAGCCCACTTGAATGCCCTATGCCCAAAACATCTTCATACGGTCTAAACAAAACTTTGCTAGTCTGGTAACCTTTTGCCATTGTATGAATCATGTACCGACTGTAATCCTGTGAATCGGAAGTTGCCAAAACTTGTACAAACGATCCGGTCGACGCGGCAAGCATACCTTTTTGACTAAAGTCAAGAGATTTTGCCATACCGGGTAGTGTTTGAGCAGCTTCGTATTTCCTTAAATCCCAAATTTTGAGTTTCTTGTCCATGCCAGCTGTCGCCATGAGATGACCGTTTGGATGAAATGCAATGGCGGTGACTGGACCACGATGACATAGCATCTTAACAAGTGGTGCAGGACTAGTGGGCTTCCACATGCTGACTGTACCGCCAGAGTGGCCTGACGCGAGGACACTGTTGTAAGGGTTGAGTTGTAAAACACCTGATCGGCCAAGGCCGGTACGGTAATTTCCAATCATCTGACCGGTGGTGATGTCTTGGTAATGCAGTTGACCAAATTTGTTTATGGAAGATAACAGAAAGTGGTTTTTGAGGAATTGAAGCTTTAGTACAGCACCATGTTCCTGAGTGAAATAAACATCCAGTTATAAATACAGCATAATAATAAATAAGTAGATTAAAAGTATTTACTTCTCGAGAGGCTACTAACCTTAAGACAATGAAGTTCTGTGCCTGACCTGTTATAAATATAAGTGTACCTGTAAATTGCCAATTTGATATTAATCATTATGTAATTAGTTGATTATCTCATGTATATACAATAAACAAGCTAATAAATAACATTGCTAGTAAAAATAAGGCATTACTTTTTCTGTGCGGCAGCAAAAAACAATTCGTTGTGCAAAAACACTGCATCGCGAACAGTTTCGCGAACCTACAAGCATTCAAATTTAACAAAAATCAGTAACCTAAAATTTTATAGTTAACAATAATAAAAACCCCGAACTGAAAAGAAAAGCTTGAACAAAACTATATACTCATTCGTTCCAAAATTAATGGTAGGTTGAGAACTTGAGATATATTATACCTGCATGTCTCTAATAGGTTTCAAAGTATGCAAGTCTATAATTGACAGGTGGCCTTTGCGTCCTGCTGACACCATATATCGACCACTTGAGGTGTAATCTAGAGTGTAAGGACCAAGATCTGTTCAAGCAGATAATATAAGAAAAGTAAGCACAAAAAAATAAAAAAACTTCTAATTCTTAAGAGCTTGAAATTGTAACAAACAAGGTTTTAGGATTTACATTTCAAAACTGCATATCTTATTAGTGGCGACTTACATTCACAATAAAATGATGATTAGTTTTGCATGCTTGGATAAACAAATACTGATTCAAAACAATCTGATTACTTGAAGAGTCGAATAATGAGTATTTTACATCAATTGCAGCAAAAGTGATTATTTAATATTGGAAAATGTATATCTTATTTGACGTCTTATTGGCTAACTTTAGCCTAATCTGAGAGACTTTAATTTCCAAAACACTATCCACCTCTGCTTTATTCACAACAATGGCTTTTTTTTTGTGTAACGTTATCTATCAATTCCTTAAATAATCAAACTGCCAATGTTCCGATAGTTCATCATCTAGTATCAAACAATCACTTTCAAATCCTACCCTAAACACGAAACCTAACTTTGTAATAAATATGATGCTATCACAATGCATAGTACTTGAGTTTAGCGAAATGGTTAGCAACAATCAAAGTAGATATGCAATGCAGACCTGGTAAAACAAGATCAAACTGATTCTTTCTACTGGCAACATCAACTTCATTGGCAATTGATTGTTGGCTAAACCTCCACGTTTTCTCAAGACCTTCAGGTTCCAGCCGACCTTCCTCGGTTTGCATAAGCCACTTAAAAAGGCAAACGTAAAACAATCAGTTTGCGAGTAATTTCCATACATTCTACATTACATAAACAATTCTTTTTGCAAACAATAAAGCAAATGAACTGAAATTCTTGTCTTTAAGAAGAAACATGCAATTAGCAAATACCAAATAAAATGTTAGATTTTCACCTTCTCAGCCTTTGCAGCAGCATTTGAAGACTTCTTAAACAGGTCTTCTTTAACTGCAAGCTGCCCCTTCAACTTTTTGTCTTTCAAAGACTGCAAAAATTATACATATTTTCAAAATCAAACATAAACAAAACTTAAACTATATAAAAAAAACCTGAAATTGAGTGAAATAGTATAATAATAATAATAATAATACCTCCAAGTCAACACCTTCACCCCGCTGGTACTTCTTAACTTTAGATTCAAGCTCATCCTGAAAACATCATGTAAAACTGAATTTGAATATTACAATGCAAAATTAGTTATGATGATGAGACTTACATGTATATCCATTTGGAACTGATAAATTATCTGGTGACGGTGGAAGAAGACGGCGCCGGAGATGAAGAAGACTAGACTAGGGTTTAGTTAAAACTGAATTTGAAGAAATTAAACCGTGTAGTATTGGCGCATGAAGCTCTTAGCTTATGGGCTTCAAAAAGGCCCAATTCTTAAAACTCCTTAAAAAAACTAAGCTTTCTCAGGCCCATCTATAAGAGTCAACCCCATTTGTGTACCCTAAATTAGCGCCATCCAAACCGCTAGGCGCTCGAACTCGCTCGTCGCTCACTCGGAAATTGCTCGAAAAATGCTCGCTCGTTTTTCGCTCGATTGTAAATGAGCCGCTCTGCTCAGTTCGGTTTGTAAACGAGCAAAGGTCTGCTCGGTTCGGTTCGGCTCGAATATTTTTAATTTATTTTATATAGAATTATATACGAACAAATAAATAAATATATATACAACACACATAAAATATAAGTATACAATTTTTTAAATCTTTTAAAATTTTTCCTATTTTGTCAATTTTATAGTTTTTATTAGTTCGATTCAAGTTTTCAGAATACTAAAAGTTACTTACATGTTCATTATATCTCATTTCAAACATCTTTTTCCTAAAAATTTACAACCTATTATACGTTTATCTAAAAAGTACTAATTTGTTTACAAAATGTATTATTTACAGCCTTCAAACTTGTTTCTTATTGAAAATTTTAAAGTGAAAAAAAAATAAAATAAAAAATGCTCGAAATAGATCGATGTTCGATGGAAAAATGCTCGGTTCGATTGGCTTGTTTCGTTTTTCGCTCGATTCGAATTTCAGCCGTTCGGTTGTAAACGAGCCAAGCAATGAGCAAGCCTTCGCTTGGTTCGGCTTGGCTCGGCACGTGAACAACCCTAACCTAAATAAATATCTAGAGGATCCACAATCATAATAGGATTTTTTTTTAGAGGAGAGAGAGAGCGTATGGTGGAGGTGAGAGATGAAAGTTTTATTCTTTCATAAAAACATCTTTTAAAAGAATGATTAGAAGAGATGAGGCAGACTTGATGTTTTTAAGAATATCTAAAAAACAAACTCATACAAATCGTCACATCATCACCACACCATATACCCAACTTTCCTTGAAACCCCGACTTTTTTCTACAACAACAAACATCCACAAGCCCCAACAAAAAAATATTAAAACTATATGTGTGAGAGAGAGAGAGAGAGACAAGACATTGTGACCCATTTTGCTTGTCCATTACTTGTCTGCATCAAAGAACTTCACATTGGCATACTTCATCCAAAATGCTGGAGTTTGTAAAGTGGTTTGTTCAGAGAATGCCACATCAACAATTTGATTTTTCCGTATTCGTATTCGTATTTGTTTATCCGATTCGGGAATGTATTCTGATCTTTCTTATTAGTGAAATCGTGTAATTATTGGTAAAATTAACTTTGTTTATCTTATTTTATAATTCCTTAACTTTCATTTGTGCCATGTAGCCCTTAGAAACTCTTAAAAGTCGCTTAAAATAGCTAAAAAATGCATTTTTGGAACTTCAAGCACTAAAAATGCCAAAAGTGGAAAGCTGGTGGAAACCCTCCCTTCGCGCAACGCGAAGGAGGGGACCCATATTCTTCGCGCGACGCGAAGAACCATAAGATCAGCCAAATTCGTTTTTAATCTTTGTTTAATGCAAAATCTTTCCTTAATCGATCCTAAATCACGAAAATTGAGCAACAAGTTATTTTATTTAGTATGGAATAGTGTCTAGGTTCAAATCAGTAATTTGATCAATATACTGATGATTATATGACCCGATTTCATCATTAATGCATGATTCGTTTACCAAAATCGACTTGTTTATTGTCCAATAAGCTGATATAATGACTATATAAGCATATCATAACTCCAAACCCTAGATTTTACTGAACTCAAGCATTCCCAGCCATAACTTTACCATTCCCGACGTTTCCCCACTCGTTTTTGCTCGTTTACTTGAAGATTGAAAGCTGCAGTTTGACTTTGAAGTTTGTTTAGCCTTTGACCTCGATTTCTCGTTAACTCAAGCATAATCCGGGTACGCTGTTAACTGGTCAATTGTTCTATAATACTCATTTGTCAATAATCAGCAACCAATTTATGGGATTGCGGGGTATTGACGGGCCAATTTGAGTCAAACCCGTTTAAGGGCAAAATAGTTAATAACTTTGACTACTCGTTTTCTCATGCTTCTGGTCGGAACCAACTTTCGGTCCAAGAGACTTTTATTATTTTTTTTTTTGAGATTTTAAGGCTACTGACCAAAACCCGACTTCTGACTCACTGTTCGGATTCTGGTCAGTACCAGCTCGCTTAAACGTTTAAATTCTCATAACCGGAGTTCTAAACATCCATTTGGAACGATTCCAGCGGCAATGATTTTGGTTTTACTCGTAGTTATTTGTCTCAAAGTTTAAGGTTTATTTGATTTATCTCATTTAACGTGTTAACAGACGGTTCGCTTACTTTCTCTTATTTCATTCTTATTTTTATTCGCTCGCCTACGCCATAAGGTGAGTTTTATCACTCCCCTCTATTTTAATGATTTTTATAAGTTTTGGGGATGTATGCATTCTAATCCGTATTTCGTATTATATATATATATATATATATATATCTCAACTAGCAAACGTGTAATTGTGTGTGATTGATCAAATATACTTGATACGTGCTTACGTGTTTATTTACCGCATTCGGGGAGGTCCATCATATTCTCATTTATAGTATTATCATACGATGCAAGGCCAAAGCCTATCATTAACCTTATTGAGTTACGGTTCTAAAGATTATTTATTTGTATTTTGTTTTGTTCGTATGGCTTCACAATCGTTATTTTAGAGTCAGTGCGTAGATCTGTATCCTTTCAGGAAAATGGCAGTTTTAGCTAACCTTGGGTCCAAATCTGACCAAACTTTATAAATGAAAGTTGTTCCTAATACATGGATTTAGTTGACATGAGTTTTCTTTTATAATTTTTGGGAATCGTTTCATTTTTTTTATATAATTTATCTATTCTGAGTCAGCAAATTGACCAGTTCTGTTATCATTTTTCTTTTCCCTTTTCAAGTACAAGTTATCATATCATCATAACATTATAATCATTAGTTAATTATTTGTCAAACACAAACTAAAAATTACCGTTATTACTTTTATATAGGGCTTACACGTTAGGACATTTACACGCTTAACCAAGATCTTTATCTTTCAACACACCAAATTCAAGGTTAGTTTACACACCCCTTTTTCATCTTTTATATATTTTGAAGGTAGCATGTATATCTTATGCATTATACGAGTTTTATTACCACATCTATTCAAAACACAATTCAATTTATGTTTTATGTGTGATTATTGCATGCTCTATGATTATGTTCTATGTGCTTATGTGTTTATTTTATTGTTTGGTGGTTTGATATCCCATTCTCATCTATTCTCATCTAGTATGATCATACAGTTACCCAAGTACATTGATTTTGTATAAATAGGAAAGGGTCCACATGTATTTAATTGTTTGCGTTTTCATAAGAAGTTTAATTCTCATCATTGATATATGAATTGTGATTTTTATCTATATATATCTAAACTTAAACTTATCTGTTATCACCAATATTCGTGCTGACAAACTCTATTTTTATACATGCTAAAGGTTCAAGTATTTGATGTTATCAAGATTGAAGATAGTTAGTTTGTCTTAAGATATTTATTCAAAATACAAAAGTATGATGTATTTGATTCGATTATTGTAATTGTGTACTTGCTTTAATGTTAATGAATTCAATAATTATTGTCGTTTTAATTAGTGTCTTTTGATCTACTGTCCGATCAATACATTACGCCCTTGCATGTTCCGCCGCCTTTGGTCGGGGTATGACATACCACATCATCCAAACCTTGGAAAATGAGGCCCAATGTCGATGCTCTAAAGGGTTGTGAGTGAGACAAATGAAAAAAAAAAAATTTGATTGGTGGGCATTTGTCATGTGGCACTAGTTAAAAAATATTATAAATCGTCTATCATTCTCCATGGGTGAATTGACGGGGGGGGGGGGGGGTTCTCAAAGTAGCCATTTTTGACCCCTAGTTTTAGCCTAAGACCAAAAAAAATTTCAAAAATAGCCAAACTAATCCGTCGGATCCGACAGAAACCATTCCTGATCCAACGGGTTAATAACCCTATCAGGACGCGCCACGAAGCATACTATTCTGTAGGATCCGACGGTTTACGGTTTTATCCAACGGATTAATGAAACAAACCGACGTAATACTAAACAGTCGGATCTGACGGTTCAGCTCATGCTTCCGTCGAATTCGACTGTTTAATTTGTTCGACGAGCCCTTTATTTTTCAATCCAGGGGTTTTTGATTTTGAGTTACATAGTGAAATTAAACACTATGGTTAGGTTCTCCTCGAAAAACTAAGCGATTTGCACTATTGATTTGCTTGATTTTGTGGAGAAATAAGAAATATGGAAATGGAGGTTGGCTATGGAGGTTTAGGTTAGAAAGGTAGAAGATGAAGAATTCCGTCGGACCCACTAAAATTCTATCGTATCCGACGGAATTTTAAAAAGTTCTGTCGGATCCATTAATACGTTGACACGTGGCTCGATTTTAAATGTCCAAAAATTCCGTCGGACGGTGTTAAAATTCCGTTGGATCCGATGAAAAAAATGACTATTTTAGGGACTTTTTTATAAACTTAGGCTATTTTGAAAAAATTTAATCAAATAAGGCTAATTTGGGAAACTTCTAAAAGAAAAGGTTGAAGATTGAGTTCACCATATATATTTAGAAGTCTTTCAATTTTATAAGGGTTTTACCATGCTCGATTCGCATTTAAGTATTGGAAGAATTTTCCACTAAATCTAACTCTAACTTTAATACGTGCGATTATGTGTCTTTATGAATCGTATACAGATTCGTATTGTTGTATTCCCACATGTTAGAACCCTGATTATAAAAGTACCATATTATCCGGATTATAGATGCATTAACATGTCCACATTATTTATTTATAAACAATAAAACAAAACGATGTTACATATTTTTCTTCTATTTGAAAAACAAGACATACACCTCTCTCATAGTTTGTCGTCCTCGTACATATCATGACCAAAATAGTTTGCCCTCCTCATAACGTATTTATCTCCTAGTGAACAAGAACTAGAAGAACAAAAATTAAAACAACATGACTTATCACCATCACACCCTCCAACCTTTTGTTGTTTTTAGATGTTGTATCGCAAATATCATGAGTCATTGTAAGATAAGCAGATCTTATTATGCTTTTTAAATTTTACACACCCACAATGGGGCTGGGCGTCCTGCTTTTGGATTTGGCGTCTGTGGATCGATTGTGTGGGAAAGTCCAGATATATTGTTGATGAGTCTGGTGACAAGACACGTTATTGCCAATGTGTCACACCTCGACCAAGACGGAAACGTCAGGGCGCAACCGATTGTTCATCGCACAAGACACTATTAAGTGACAATATTTAATCAACTCATTTAAATTCATAAAAACACAAAGAGTCACATAACTTGTTCATACAATAACCGAATTCAAATCATAGTAAATAATATATTGTTCGTTTTGCTAATATCCTAATAGTCTTGATAATGTTTTTTTCTTCAAGTCCTCGAGTCAACCTAAAGTCAAACCTGTAACATTGCATAAATAGAATTTATCAACACAAAAGTTGGTGAGCAATTTCATAGTTTTTGAACAATAGATATATAATATGAAATTCCACAACTTGTATACAAAACAATGAATAATAGCAACAATTTAGATAAATGAAATCGTTAATAAGAATACATTAACGACACCTTTCTATAAGGGGATGCCAAATATACTCGGATTTTGTATGAAATCGTTAATAAGAATACATTAACGACACCTTTCTATAAGGGGATGCCAAATATACTCGGATTTTGTGAATCAACCATCCAAAAGCGGTAAACACATTAGCACTTAAGCATATAAGCATATAACACCAAATCGAGCATTTATTTAAGTAAAGTATACAATAAAGTTTGTGGTTTAAGACTCAAGTATAAATCATTTGGATTTTAATAAGTTTGCAATGTCACCCCCAAAATATAAAAGAATGAAAACGGGGGATGAAAGTACTCACGTTCAAGTAATAAACTTGAAAGATTTGATGATTTGGAGATTAACCGGAACGATGAGTTTAACGAACGACGTCTAAAGGAGAAGAAGTCTTGTATTAGAAAAGTTGTCTTGGAAGTCTTTAAATGAAAATAAATGATAAGAAATGTAAATAATTTAAAGTTTAAGGTTTAAAATGTAAATATTTAAGAAATTATAATAATAGTCCTTTAAAAATATAAGTTTGCTCGAAACCGGGTTAAAGTATCTAGCCCTTAATTTTACTCAACCTATGTTAAGTAATAAGGTGGGTAAAAATGCAAGAAAGCAGGTCCCTTTATAATATAGATACTAAAACGGGTTTTAACGAGTGTTCGGGTGGTCGGTTCGGGTCTTGGTGACTTGACCAAACCCAAACTCAACTTTCCCAAAATAATAAATGTATGAGATAACTCAATAAATCTTAAAGAGACTTAACCAAGTATGTAGTTCTATTGTTTTAGAACTAACAACGTCCGTTAAGCGAGTGTTCGGTTTAATCGGTCCAAACTTTGTTATAAGATCAAGTTGGATTCAACATTCCGAGTACTTTGTGAAAATAATTAAAATCAGTTTATAAAGTATTTTTAAAGAAATATATAAGCTTTAATGGTTAAAAATACACTTGTGTGTCTTAAGCGAGTAAACTTGGTTTAGTTCGGTTTGGTTCAGTTTTTATCTTGGAATAAGGCCAAGAATAGTTACCACATGTCCAAACATCATAGAACTTGTAAAATTATTTATAAATAATAATACCAAAGTTTTACATACAAAAAGTCAACAACAAAGTCTTTAAACGAAAATTCGGCTTCCGGTTCGGATCTTGTTTCGGGATAAGACCGATGTTAGATTCTACAAACCCATAACCATGGAACTAATTAAAATGATTTTAGAAACTCAAATCTTACATAAAACATGTTTATACAACTATTTAAACAAACTAGTAAACAAGAGTTCGGCTTCCGGTTTGGAGCTATTTACGGTAACCGAGGCTAGTCTCTACAAACCCATAACCATGGAACCCAAAATGTAAAATAGAACTAAGATGAACAGAAGTTAAACAAGTATAACAAGTTAGATGGTTAGATGCGGAAAATATATAATCAAGGACTACTGCGAGTCCTCCATGTAGCTTTGTCTTATGGGGACACTTAACCGACCGAGACCGGAGAAATGCCCGTCGAAGGTACAAAGGGTGCTATTATATATAGGTTGTATAACAATCTTCAAGTATTAATAAGTGTTAACAAGTTGATTATAATGTAAGACTATGGTCAGTTTGACTTTGGAAAGTCAAACTGCCAAAAAATATGAAGAACACCTTTGAATGCTTGAAAATTAGGAGAGAAAGAGATGAATGAGCAGGGATTAATGAAGGGGATAGCGGTGTATATATAGGGTGGGTTGAAAGGGTCAAGCATGGGATTAAATATCAAGGTTTGCATGCAAAAGGGGGGTCAAGACAAGTCACAAAACAACAAAAAAAAGGAGATGAAGCTGCTGGTTCGCTACGAGTCGGTTCGTGTCCGGAAGTCCGTTTTTGATGTATTTTGAGCGTTTTAAGTCCGTTTTCGAATCCGTAAAAGGGGTTTTTCAAATTAGACAAGCGGGAATGTTTTAGTAACATAAAATCCAATATTTTATATATTTGAAATGTTCGGGATATAAACCGGGTCGGTTTACAACATAAAAACAAATACAAAATAAATACAATTTGACCCGAAATCGAGGGATGTCACACAATGGTCGCCCACAGGTGTGAAGTTGCACCTACAAATTTTTTATTGGTCAAATGCCATATGCTTAGAATAGTTTTATCAACAACTCAACTCAACCCAACATTTTAATAAAAAAATAATTTATTTCTCTTCCACATACATAACTCAATCTAACCCAATTTTCACTTTCATTCACAACTCAACCCAACCCAACATTTTAATAAAAAAATTAATTTACCTCTCTTCCACATACACAACCCAATCTAATCCAATTATTTTAATACATGTATCTTATTTAGGTTTTAATTTATTCTATAAAATCTATTAAAATTTAAAAAAAATACTTATTTTTTAAATTTTGTATTATTTTAAATATAAAAAATTAAAAAAAAACTACGTTCATCAAACATATTTAATTAAAAATATAATTCAAGTTACAAGCATGACACTAAATTTAAAATTGCAAGTACATAAGATGGAAACTACATAATTATTCATCAAGGTGAAATTTTTGTCATATATGCTCAATCAAATCGTTTTTTAGAGCATTATGAGATTCTCTATTGTGAAGTTGTGCTTTGTTGGTCATATAACTTGATAGGTCTATAATTCATTCGGTAGAGTATTTTCAAGGTTGTTCGCCTTCAGTAGAGTTTTTACAAGTAACAAAACTAATTTTACATATAATAATATTATAAAAAATACATGTTTTTGAAAGTGCTCCGTTTTTAACAAAATTTATATCGAAAAGCTCATAAAAATAAAATAAACAAGACTGTGTTTTTAAAATTTTAAAATAAATTAAATAATATAAATTATTAAAAAAAATCAAAGTATATACAAAAGAAATTGTTTGAAAGAAAAGAATGGAAAAAGGAATATTTAAATGAAGTTGGATCATCGCCTAAATTAATCTCACGGCTTGGGCTGTGCACTGTAGTTAATTTAATTTATTTTTTTAATAGATAAATAGTGTAAGAACCTTCTCATAGCATGTTGTTGATAAAACTAGTTTAGGTGTGTTTAAACTGACTTTAGTCATGCATGTGTGAAAGACAAGAGAGAGATATTACATTGTTTAGTTAATTATATACTGTATTTATTAGTGCGTGGACAAACATAAAATCCCAGTACTTGAAAGAAAGAAGCTCAAATGGCCCATAGTCTCATCAAGCCATTTTTGGACCTTGAGTCGGTGTGTCTTCTTGGACCAGGCTAGGAACCTGTTCTACTGAAGACGAAAACAGATTTTGCTCTGTCAATAATCTTGTTTTAAAATGGTTTAGTTATAAAGGTCATTGAGGTTGGTGCGACCCATGCAAGAACTTATACAAAACATTGCTTTCAAAGGCATTCAAGCTTCATATTTTTATCAACTTTTATTGTCTATGCTGATCTTGGATTCTGTTTGAATAGTTTTTTATAACACACAATATTAAGCAAATGACACTACAAAAAGAATGAGTAACATGCACCATATATACATCTCAAACCGAATACAAACCAAACCATATTAAGAATTTAACATCCACCCATGTCTATGATTGATTCCGCGCGTGGACTCACCAAATCAACTGGCTCGGAATCTGATCGGAAGGAGAACATTTGATAAGGGGTGTCCTTCAACTCGACCTTTCTGACCATCTTGTTGCCTTGTTTGAACTTGTAAAACAAGTGTATGGCACTGCACCATAACGCTTGTACCGGAATCATATAACGCCTTAAGTGACTCCCTTTCGCTCTCACTTTTAACAGCAACGTCTTCTTTCTCCCACACTCCATCCGTCTTCATAACCCAAATATCCCAACAACCATCCGCATTTGTTGATTTGCATACCAACCCCAACCTTCCATCGTACTTCACAAGCATTATTGGTGGATTTGAATAGGCTGATTCATCATACGGAATAGGAGACGAAAACACTTTCCATTTTTCTGAATACGCATCGAACTTCAAGATGTCATGGATCGATAATAACATGTAGATCGAACCACTCACTGTGATTGGTAGCGAGTCAGTCAAGGAAACACAATGACCAGCCAACTTTATATGCTTTTGTGATTGCCACTCCCACGTCAATGAGTCGAATATATCACAACCATACAAGGTGTTCAACTTTCCCCAGGACCGTCTCAGTTCACTGCAACAAATTTATAAAAAAAAGAAACGTAAGTCGCTACACACTATCATTAGTTAATCTGCGGTCCGATAACTTACACTTCCAGGAAAGAAGAATGCAACATTCACATTCTTAATTAAATCACAAAAAATGCAATTTACTAATTAAGCTACTAGTTAGCATGTTTTGAAACACCAACTTTTTATAAAACTTAATGTAAATCATTCTCTAAAAACATTATATTAGTTATAAAGAGAGAGGGGAGATCGAGAGAGACTTACGGGCGGTCAGAAACTCTGATGATCTTGTAACGTAATGGTTTCGAACCCATCACTACAATCGCGAACCTCCCTACCATTTCATTTCGTTTGGGATTTGGCAATGCCAAAACCTGCTTAGTCGTAGGTTTGCAAACGTGGTAAAATTCTTTGTTGAATTCCATTGGATCGTGGGTTTGAAACACCATAATTCCTTGCTCCGACGTCGCAAGAATTCTAGCATCATATGGAAGAAAGGCAAGATCAAGGCTGCTTGATCCCGGAGACGGTGTAAACTCTTCGATGTGCATCAAACATCTTCTCACATTTTGGATGAGATAACCCGACACCATCTTGTTATTTTTCTTCAATTGATCGACAACATACGATTCGTTTGCGAGTGTGTTAAATACTTTGCTAACGCAACACATGGTGTCACGAGATTTCAAGGTTGATCTTGACATAATCTCCATGAACATCTCGCTAAAAAGCTCAGAGGCCATATATATGAGAAAAACAAGATTAACGCTTGAGGATTAATTTGTAGGGATTAAAGAAGAACTATATTAATTTTTTGTTTTGGATTTGAGGTACGAGTCTCTGGTCATCTTTATAGGGAAATTGAAAGACCTTGGGGGCCACGTTTTATTGTGCTAAGGATTAATATAGTTATTTTTTCAATTTTAAATACGGTCACCGTAAATTAAATTTATTCCTTTTTAAAGTTAAATTGCGCGCCTTTGTAACTATTAATTCTTTTTCTTAATTGGTTTTACACTTTCACAACCTCGATTTAATTTGTTAGTTTAATAAAATATATTTGTTTCTTTTTATAACTTCAAAAGAAAATTAAGTTTAGCTAAAAACTAGAAACAAATAATAATCTAGGTTAATAACTTTGAAATTTTAAATATTTGTTTTATAACTTTGAAACTTTGACATTTTTAATGATATACTTTCACTACAACCTATTTGTTTGTTTAAATAGCTAGCTGTTAAAAAAAACTAGTTATCGATATATGCAAGTACTCGATTAAAATAGGAAAACTTTTGAAAATAAACATTTATGAAAACAAATTTTAAAATTTAGGTATCATTTGCAAAAAATTACAGATATAAGTATTATAAACTAGTCTTGACAAGTAGTTTGTAGAACCAATTATAATTTGCCGCGTGTCCTTAAACTAACCGTAACGAGCACGTTTACTAATCATTTACTCGTCATGACTAAATAAGTTTCATGACTCATAATTAATGCCACAAGTAATTCATAAGTCCTTTAGTCGTGACGGCTAATTTACTCGGTTAACATTCCCTACACGAGTAGTTTATTAGTAATTAACTCGTCGTGACTAGTTTAACCTTATAATCTACTCGCCACGACTAAAAGACTTATGAATTACTCGTGGGCTTTGATTACGATAAATGAAACTTATTTAGTCGTGACGAGTAATTGATTAGTGAACGTGCTCGTTACGGTTAGTTTAAGGACACGTGGCAAGTTCTAATTGGTTTCTACAAACTACTCGTCACGACTAATTTATAGTACCTATTTCTGGAATTTTTTACAAATGATACCTAAAACTAGAATTTTGTTTTTCATATATGCTTATTTTAGAAAATTTCCCAAATTATACACGTTAGATTATTATTTACGATAGTTAATATTGTAGATCAAAGTTTTCATAATAAATAATCCTGCATTTAAAGATATTTATGATTTTTATATATGTTCACAACTTAATGACTTTTCAACTAGTTTTACAGTTTTACTATAATTTGGTCTCGTGTGTACTATTAACAGAGCATATATCACGTGCAAACCAATAAAGCACACACAAAACGAACAATAAAGGCGTGTATGCAAGGAGGCCACCACTACTACCACACCACTGTCATATAGGGTTTCAACACATGACCCAACAACAATATCATCCAAGCAAAAATGAAATCAAAATTTGAAGACTCGTTAAGCCGATTATGTGGGATCAGAGGGCTGCTTATCTTTTTTTTTCTTAATTATTTTCTATTGTAACGTTAAAAGCTTTCTTTGGTGTATCTTTAATTTGAGGTTTCGGGTTTCTCAGTCCCTGTGTACCTCTGCTTTAATTTCGACCCCGAGAAAGAGTATACGCATATAGGTATTATCATTCTCCAGTGAATAGGTTGAAGCTTGAGGTCCCTATATATTTTGAAGTCTTCCAATTTTATTAGGGTTTTACCACGTTCGATTCGCATTAATTTTTGCAAGAGTTTTAATTCCACTAAATCTAACTCTAAATTTAATATGTGTGATCATGTGTCTTTTATAAATGGTATACAAATGTGTATCATTGTATTCTCGCGTGTTAGGTATCTTAGTAAGTTAAATATGTGTGTGTGTATATATATTTGCAAACAAAGAACCCTGATTAAAAAAGTAGCATCATATCAATATACCAACGATGTCTTCACATCCACATGGAGATAAACAAAAACATAACTCTGGTTCACAATTTTCTTTAAAATTTTAGCATACACTTCTCATAGATTGTCCTCTTCGTCTATATCATGACCAAAATGATACCTTTCTCCTAGAGCAACAACCAGGAACAAAAATAAAAACATGAGTTGTCACTATCACAACCTCCAACCTTTTGTTGTTTATAGATGTATCGCCAATATTGCAAGTCATATGTCACATCAGCACGCCTTCGTCTGCTTTGTGAGATTTATACACCCGCAATGGATTGGGTTGCTTTTGCTTTGGCATTTGTAGAAAATGTAAGGATGTTTTTTTATAGGGAAAAGCTTGTGGGTATTGTTGATGGGTCCATTGACTAGACATATATATTTGAAAGGTTATTTTATCGTTTTTGAAACTATGCATTGGTCATTCACCCATAGGGGATGCAGTTATGAGCAACCTATGAATTTGTTATTGGTCACACGCTATATGCTTAATTAAGTGTGCTTAAATGGTACATTTAGACATGAGTGTGTTGGATGTCAAGAACACAAAACTACGATATAATCATCCATAAGCAAACGATTAAATCAAGAAAACACGGGATCAATTTGGTAAATCTGGTCTTCAAGACAAAATCAAAGCAATCTGTTTACTATTATGAAATTGACCAACGATTCTTTACAATTGATAGCCTATTTATAGTATATGAAACGGTACATACAAGGATATTATATCCTTTTGTTTGGGTACCAGAAAACTCTCATAGCCGTCATATAACGGGCGTTGACTTTTTTCATGTATGACTTTTTTTCTGGCTTTTGACCATTATCAAATTATAATACATAAAAATATAACCTAAGTCTAGATTACATAATAATGCGTGAAAGACGAGATATTAGAAACTTGTTTTAAACTGGTTTTTGTAATGATCAGTGAGGCTGATCTTGTGCCCCATGCAAGACCTTAGGTAGAAAACATTGCTTTCAACCTTCATACTTTTTTTATTAACTTTTATCGTCTATAATCATGGATTCTGTTTGAATATTAGTTCTTTTTATAACACACAAATGAACTAAATCTTATGTGAGGGGTGTTTTTATAATTTAGAGAGTAATTCAAGGTGTTGTGAGTGAAGAGTTTTTATATTTTGGAAAAAGTAGTGATTTTTCTGTATATTTAAAAAGCTACTGTTCATCCCATATAATTTTTTAATATATTTTGAAAGTGGTTGTGAGTGTATGGAAGAAAAAATGTAATGGTAAAAGGTATAAAAAAGTATTATTTAATTGAAATGAATAGAGAAAATATACTGAGTTTAGTGTAATTTTTGGTTTAAAAATAAGAGGTGGGATGAGAATGCTCTTAAAAACGAAAGTTTAGCTAAAAGCTAGAAACAAAAAATATTTTTATTGGTTAAATAACTTTAAAATTTTCAGGGTTATACTCAGTGTTTTAAAAACCGGTTCAAACCGGTTGGTTGAACCGGTTAAACCGGATTTCGCATAGCAGGCCGGTATTTTGAGTCCGGTATTTTTGGCCGGTTTGCTAGAATATCGTACCGGCGGTTTTTTCTAAAATACCGGTTTCTATCGCCAAACCGGTTTTAAGTCCGAGAAATTTTTGATATTTGTGGCCCATATTTTATCAAATTTACTTTTAACCCAACAATTAACATCAAATGTATAAACTTTATGACTATTTTTTAAAAATTGAATGCTTTTGAATTAATTTTTTTGATATGGATTAACTTAATTTTGGATTATATATATTTCGTTATGGAATCATTTACGTTTAGGTTATTTTTGGAGTTGAAGTTGCATTTATAGGAAATTGTAAGGTAAACTATTTAACCGGTTGAACCTCCCGGTATAACCCGGTTCAACCGGTTGTACCATTTTTTAGCCAAATCCGGTACAAGTAAAAACCCGATTTTTAAAACATTGGTTATACTTACCCTCAAAGTTCTTTGTTGTCAATATGTGTAAGAACTGGGAACTCATTTGACAACGAATGATATATTGATTTGCTATCTTCTATCAAACTACGATCACTGAAGAATTATAAATGTAGGATCCTATTCCGGCTAGCCGGGGAAGGTTCCTAACAATCACAAGAATGGGATCAATGTGGAGTCAAAGTATGTTGTGTGGAGTGTGTATTGTATTAAGTGAATGAATATTACAAATGTTATCTCTTCTTTATTTATAGAAGAGAATGTGTATACACATGACCCTATGGTTTATCATTTCCGGTTAGGTCCTTCGGTCCGATCTTCTTTCCCGTGGGCCTTTCTATCTTCGCATATCTTTATCTCCTAGTCACCGCCCCCTATCCCGGGTCATGCGTGCCTCGGGCCACTCACCGGATCGGACGTGTTGCATGAGTTTCCCTCGCAATCCTTTTTCCCTCCAAACCATCTTCTAGAACTTTTTGTGCTTACTGGGCTCATTTTTGTTGGGCCTTGTTTGGGCTAGGGCCTGCCCATGAGCCCATCTTATGGGTAGGCTCTTCAAGTCCCCCCAGTCTATTGTTCTCGTTATTTATGACGAGGACCATAGACTCATTTTGTTTTTCTCGATCCTTTATTTGCTGCTTTGTCCTTGGGCCTCTTCTCCTATTGGCATGTTTTCTTCGCACCCCTTCTATTTCCTTCTTCGGCCCACTTGAAAGGTCTGGCCCAATCTTCTTTCCTTTTGAATTTTGATGATTTTAACTTCCCAATGTCAATAATTAACTGCCCCCTTGTCATTTCACCATTATTGATCCTCTCTCTTCCGAAGGTTTCTCCGGCGACTTCTCCTTCCCTGCGCAGGTTTGTCTTCTCCGTTCTTTGCTTCATTATGAGTCGTGACGGCCGCTCTACTATCACCTCAACAATGTCCTCCGTCAGAATGGCTTCCCTTTGTTCAACTTACCATATTCGTTTGTCGTAGTCTCCTACCCTTCCTGGGCCAAACGAGACGACTTGTAGTCGCCCTGGGTTCATTGCTTTGTTTGCAAAAAACCTTGAGTTTGCAAACATTCGTTACCCATTAACTGAATTTTAGATTGCCCCCTGTTGAAACACCATCGACTATGCTTTTCTCAAGTTCACCCCTTAGGTTTTCTTTGAGTGACTCATTTTGAGGTTGCTTGTCGTGCTTTTGGTGGAGATGCCTCTGTTACCTTGTTTCGCCGGTTTTACTGTTTGAAGGCAGACGGCGATTGGTACACTTTTGAACGACGGCGAGTGGTAAACATCCCCCTTGTACATCTTATATCCCTTGCGGGTTCTACCCTCGGGAGTGGAAGAATGATTTTTTCTTTGTTTCTTCCTCTTTTGCCCCCGGTCTTACTCGCCGCCGTCACCTTGGTTCTCATATCGATGATCCTGCCCCCGGCTTTCCTAACGCTCATGATTCACTTTATAAACTGTTGGTTAAAAATCCCACTAAGGCCGCTACTTATCCTGAACCCCTGCTGTACATGGTGGGACTTAGTCCAATCTGGCCGGATCCATTGACACGTCCGACGGGGACCGAGGTTGGTGACCTCTTTCCTACTTCTCATTGGCCTCGTGTTTTCTCTTATTTCTTGTTTTTGACTCTCACCTGTTTTTTGTATTTTTTTTGTAGAAATGGATTTGATGGAGATCCTTCAGAAACGCCCTGTGAAGGGTGCTGAATTTGTTGCTCTCCCCATACATGTTGATGCTTCCACTCCAACTGCTCGTGTTGTTGATGCTTCTTCTGACTCGGATGCCCCTGGTTTTTTATCTGTTGCTGCCCAAGACTCACTCAAACGGAAGAATGTTGCCTCTGACCTTTTTGACTCTTCCTTAAAGAGTCGTCTTCGTAACTCCAAATGTTCTTATCTTGGCTCTTTTGGTCAAAGCTCCTCTTCTGCTTATGAAGTTTTTGATGTTGATGATGATTTTTCTTTCAAGGTTCCTGAAGCAGTCCCCGACCCCGTTGCTGCTCCTGTTTTCACAAGTAAAGATCCTGTTGTTGCTGAAGCTGACCCCAAAGGCAAAGCCCCCATTGCCCCTGAAGCTTCTTCGAATCCTTCCTCAGGTGATCCCCCCTGTTGATATTTTTGTCCCAAAATGGTCTTTGACAGTGAATTCCTCCGTTAATACCTCCCATCTTGCTCACGAATTCCTTACGTGTGTTATTTCCCTTGTTGACCATGCCCATGTACAAACCATGCCACCGGATGTCTTGGCTGGTGAGTTTGGTACTTATCTGTATCGTACCTTAGTGCTAGGTACCTCTCTTCGTCAAGGGTTTGTGGATGTCAATGTCGCGTACCATGATAGTCAGGAAGAGGTTGCAAGCTTGAAAAAGTCTGTTGAGGGTTATATTCGACGGGTCGGGGAAATGCGAAAGAGAGTTAACTTGGCCGAGGAGCAAAGTTTGGAGGTTCCTGGGTTGAAAGCTGCCCTGGAGTCTTCTAACAAGCAGGTTTCTGACTTGACTGCCTCCCTTCAGCTTGCCCAGGGAAAAGTTGCTGAGTTTGATGTTGTTCAATCTTCCCTTCTTGATTCTCAGGCCAAGATCTCAAAGGTTTATTTCTATTTCTTTTATTTCTCTTTTTTTTATTCATTTTTGTCTTGTATTGTTAATGCAGTTTGAAGAGAGTCCTCCCCTTGTGAGGATTCATGAACTGGAAAACCTGCTTGATCATGAACGCTCCGAGCATAAATCTGCTGTTGAGCAACTAGAGGTTGCCAAGAGTCAAGGGGAGCAAAAAGTTGATGGTTTGTCTAAGGAGATTGAGTGGCTGCGGGGAGAGTGCTCCCGTCTTCAGGAGGTCATTTCGAAGCACGATGATGATCGAAAGTGGCTTGTTTCCCAAGGTTTTAAACAGGTATATGACCGGGCTTTGAGTTGTAGGGAGACCTTGGAGGTTCGGGAAAATCTTAATCGAACAGTGTTTGCTTCTGGTTTCCAACATGGGCTTCGAGCAGGTTATGAACATTCCTCTCGTGGTATTTCCCTGCAGGAGGCTCCCTCGTTTTCTCCCACTGCGGAGGCGGAAGCTCAGGAGGCCTTTGTGGCCCTTACCTCTCACGTCCCTCCCATTATTGCCCAAGTTTCATCGGACCCTGAGATCTCTGTTGTGGATATCCAAGCCCTTGGCTCGGTCGTTGATCCTCCTTCTCCTTTGCCATAGGTTTTGTTTTGATGGTTTGTTTTGGACAAGTAACTTGTGTTGGTTTGTTTTATGTGTGCTTTTAGATAATGGTACCACTATGTGCCCCTGTGCGGGCAAGTTTGAACTTTGTATGTCTTTGTAATTGGATATGTATGACTATCTTGACGTGTGCCTTAGTATTTTAATTTTATGTTTGTTGGTTAACCTTTAGCCTACCAGCGAGGCCTTCCCCTTTGGGGGAGCGTTGCATGAGTATTTACGAGACGGACTCGTGTGTTATACTTATTGTCTTTTAATGAGACGGACTCATTGCCTTGCATATTGTACTTAAAATACTTTCTTGCATTAGGATCATGTTTACATCATGGTTACAAAAAATATAGTTTAGACTTTCTTGTTTTTCCTCATGGAGAGGTTCCTTGTTTTGTTTGATCCTTAGCCCTTTTGATAGTGCCCTTAGGCGTAGTAATTTCGGAGTTGCATGGAGTTCCAAGTCCGGGGAACCTCATTCCCTGTCGAATCTGCCAATCTGTAGGCCCTTTTGTCTCCGGCCCAGATGACTTGATAGGGCCCCTCCCACTTGGGCCCAAATTTCCCTTGATCTTCCTTTCTACTCGCCTCGTTTTCTTTTAACACCCAATCCCCTTTTTTGAGCTTGACCTCCCTGACTCTTGCATTGTAGTACCTTTCAATCTTTTTTTTTTTTGTATTCCACCTCTCTTCTCGCTGCTTCCTCCCTCCTTTCTTCGGCCAGATTCAGATTCAACCGCAAGTCTTCCTCAACTCCCCTTTCCCCTTACAGGGTTCGCCGGGTCGGTGCCCCAATCTCTACAGGTATCATAGCCTCTGTTCCGTATGTTAGGCTAAAAGGTGTTTCCCCGTTGCTCGTTTTGAGGCATTGTTCTACGTGCCCATAAGACATGAGACAACTCTTCCACCCATGATCCATTTTCTCCTCCTAGTCTTGCTTTAATTCCTTCTACCACGCTTCGGTATGCCCTTTCCACTTGGCTGTTGGCTTGGGGATGGGCTACTGACGTGAACGTCTGTTTGATTTTCAATTGTAGGCACTATTCTTTGAATGGGTTGTTGGCAAACTGCTTCCCATTATCGCTGACTGATGTGCTTGAAGTAGTTTAATATTTATTAACTAAATTAACTAAAAATAAACACTAAGTAATACTCTAGACTCTCTAAAACTCAACTAAACTACTAACCGGAAGTGAACCGATCGACTCTAGTACAGCTAAGTAAGTCCGGATATCGAACCCACAGGACTCTTTAAATTACGTAAACTAGCTAAATTACGTAAACTAGCTAAATTAAACTTAACTACAGACACGACTATTTATTTATTATTTGTTTAAGGAGGGTTTTACTAATAAACTAATTTAAACTAATTAAGAAAACTAAAGACGACTAAACTTATAACTTAGACTTAATTAAGATGATGATGAACAACCACCTAGGCTAGAATCCACTAAATTTCAGTTATCAAATAACCCGGGATAATACTTAGTTATGGAACTGGGATCATAAAATAGACGCTTAAGAGATAACCCGAACAGGACCCCCTGACCCTTCTCAAGAGACACCTATAGATTTCTAATAAGTTTTAACGCACGCCAATATTAAAAATCAAGTTTCCTTACGGTCACCTAATTAATTACAAACTAGTTCCTTTATACGAAATCCTACCTTACAGCGCGGAAATCAAAGGCAGTCTAATATATTCAATTGACTCGATAGACAACGCTAATCAATCAAACCTAGACGGACTCCTTACGAAGAACTAAATCTAGCAATCCTGATCAACAAAGACCTATAAATAACCTAGCACCTTACAGCTATTTAGGTTAGCAACACACTTAGGTTTATTTAATTAACAATTATTATTCCTATGATCTTAATGCATATCAATCATAAAATAATCAAAAACACAAAGTAATTGACCTAATAACAACCTATCATAATGACAAACAATAATCAATGCAACTATGGAATAATAATAATTAATCAAACAATCCTAAATATCCATATACATTAATTTAATATAAGTAAACCTTTTAGTAGTTCATAAAACCATAACGATAAATAAATCCCAAGTCAAAATCAAACATCAAAATAGGTTCATCATAAGCCTAGGCAGTCTATAATGTTTAGCCTAGCATCTTAAAATCAAACAAAATAATAATACATGAAATCATGGCGAAAATAAATAAGAACGGAAGAATAAAGGCGATAAAACCCGGAGTCTTCGTCCTTGATCGATAAGCACTTCGCCGGCTAATTCCTAGCCTTCAAACCCACAAAATATTGCAATCCTAAGCTCCAGGAAACTCCAAATTCGGCTCTGGTTCGCAGGGTATGCTCAGGATTAAGTTTAGGGGTGTTTATATAGGTTTCCTGTGCCCAAAACTGATAAAAAACGAAGAAAATGCGCGAAACTGGGTGCCCAGAGCACTGCGAGGCGGGAATTTGCCTCCCGGTCGCGCGGTGCTCTGGATGAGGGGGCCTGACCGGTCCGGTTCAATTCTGTTGCGGTCCGGTTCAATTCTGATGCTCCGGTTCATCGGTTTTGCTTGTTTTAGCTCTTTTTAACCATGATAAACCTCCGGAACCTACATTATTCAAATATGTTAGTAATATACAAATTCTAATAAAAACCAAACAAAAACTAATAAAATATTATATAAAATATACAAGGGATTTAGATATATTTAGCATTATATCACCGACTATGGCATATGGTAGCCCAAACCTGTAAACAGTGTTTTCCCATACGAACCTCTTGATCTGCTCACCTGTGATAGTTCGGAGTGGCTTGGCTTCTACCCATTTTGTAAAGTAGTCAATTGCCACTACTAAAAATTTTGCCTTCCCTATTCCCTCCGGAAAGGGTCCCACTATGTCTATCCCCCATTTTGGAAAGGTCACGAGGAGCTTACCGGTATCAGTGTTGATTTTGGTTTCCTTCTCACCGGGGCATGTATCTGACAGTTGTCACATTTTTGTATCTCTTTGGCAGCGCTAAGAAACATCGCTGGCCAGTAGTATCCAACCCTCATTGCTCGTGCCACAACCATTTTAGCTCCCATATGCATCCCGCAAATCCTTTCATGTATTTCCCTTATCACGTATTCTGCCTCTTCCTCGTCAATGCACTTTAGGGAAGGTCCCAAATAGGACTTCCTGTATAAACCCCCTTCAATCATTTCATACTATAATGCTTTGACCCTCAACTTTCTTTCTTCTTCTTTGTCTCCTGGGACCTTCCCCTCCTGAAGGTATCCAAGGATGGGGGTCATCCAAATTTCCCCTTGGGTTTCCACATCGATTACCATAGCTTCTGTTACCGACGGTTACTGGAGGGTTTCCACTTTCACTTCTTTTGCCAAGTGATCAAAAGCTACTGTGGCCAGCTTGCTCAAGGTATCTGCCTTTTTATTTAAACCCCTGGGAATGTGTATCACTTCCGCTTCTTCGAATTCCTTCATCAGTCCTTGAGTCACCCTCAAGTATTCCCTCATTTTCTGGTCCCTAGCGTCGTAGGTCCCTCCCACCTGGTTGGCTACTAGAAAGGAGTCGACATGAGCTTGCACTTTCCTTACCCTTATCCCTTTGGCGATTCTGAGACCAACCAAAAGTGTCTCATACTCTACTTCGTTATTCGTGCTTGGGAAATTCAACCGTATTGCATAAGTCAGCTCTATTCTTTCGGGGCTTACTAAAATTAGCCCTGCCCCACTTCCCTCTTCATTGGAGGCCCCGTTGGTGTACAGTTTCCACCAAGGTTCCTTGTCTCTTGCCTTCTCCCTACCCCTTGCCTCACGTTCATCTCTCTTTTCATTATCCTCTCCCTCTTCTATTTCAGCTAAAAAATCGGTCAGTACGTGTCCTTTAATGGCCGTCTTTGGTCGATACTCGAGTGTATGATCCCCCAATTCTACTGCCCACTTCGTTAATCGGCCCGAGACCTCAGGCTTCGACAATACTTGTTGTAGAGCCTGGTTGGTAAGTACTCGCACAACGTGTGCCTGGAAGTACCTCCGGAGTTTCCTTGCTGTGTAAATTAAGGCCAATACCAGTTTTTCTACTAGCAAGTATCTTTCTTCCGGTCCCTTCAATGTACGACTAATGAAATAGATGGGTACCTGTGTTTCTCCCCTTTCTACCATCAGCACAGAACTTATTGTTTTTGACGTTTGGGAGAGGTATAGTATCAACGTCTCCCCCGGTTGAGGGGTCGCAATCGTAGGGAGGTTGCATAAGTGTTTCTTCAGCTCTTGGAAGGCTTCCTCTGCTTCCCTATGCCAGCAAAACTTACTCTTCTTTATACTTCTTCTCAAGACAGCCATAAAGGGCAGGGTCCTTTATGCTATTTTGGAAAGAAACCTGTTTAGAGCCACAAGTCTCCCGTTGAGCCTCTGTAGTTCTTAGAGGCTCTTGGGGGACTTCATCTGGATCAGTGCCTCCACCTTCTCTGGATTGGCTCGAATTCCCCCCTTTGTTACCATCACCCCCAAAACCTTCCCCTATCCCACTCCGAAAGAGCATTTTCCCAGATTTAACTTCATATTGGTCCTTCTTAGGGTTTGAAACGTTTCTCTTATATCTATCAGCATTCCCTCTTCATGTTTGCTTTTTAAGACCAAATCATCCACATATATCTCTACGTTTCTGTCCCTCTGCTCTTCAAAGAGTTGGTCTATAAAACACTGGTACGTGGCTCCTGCGTTATTCAGACCAAATGGCATCTTGGTGTAACAGAAGGTTCCCTCGTCAGTATATAAAGATGTTTTCTCTTCGTCTTTGGGGTCCATCTATACTTGATGGTATCCCTTATAGGCGTCCAAGAAGCATCTTAGAGGATATTTTGCCAAAGATTCTATTTTCTTCTCCACGTCGGGGAGTGGGTATGCATCCTTTGGGCAAGCCTTGTTCAGATCTTTGAAGTCAATACACATCTGCCAACTGCTGTCATATTTGGCTATCATTACGGGGTTAGAAATCCACTAGGGGTATTTTACCTTTCTGATTATTCCGGCTTGCAATAACTTCCGGGTTTCTTTTAGCACAACTTGACTTTTTTCTGGCCCCATACTTCTTTTCTTTTGTTTGACAGGATCCATCCAATGGAATTCCTTGAGGCTGTGTTGAACTTGGTTCCGGGGAATCCCCGTCATGTCTTCGTGTCTCCATGCGAACACATCCACGTTCCTTAACAATAGCTCTTTCAACCCTGCCTTCCCTTTATCTGTTAGTGTGGTCCCTATCTTGACTGTCTGGTCGGGGAACTCCCCATTTAGGACCCACTCCTCGGTCCCTACATGCTTCTTTTTCGTTTTTCCTTCTAGGTCCACACTGGCTACAATCTCAGCTGAGGACCGTATGGTCACTACCCCTTAAGGGGTAGGGAATTTGATGCACCCATGCGCCGTGGATGCAATGGCTCGGAGGACTCTCATGCCAGGGCGTCCCAATATGATGTTGTACTTTGAAGGAGCTCTGACTACTGAGAACCGAAGCTGAACGGTCCGAGTCTTCCTGCCCTCCTTCAAGCTAAAAGGAAGGGTTATGGAGCTGAAAGGCTTGGCTACCTCCCCCAAGAAACCTACCAAAGGGGCACACATCCTGTGCCTCCTTCTAGAGCCTTGCAAAACAGTGCTCATACATGACCTCAACCCCACTTCCCCCGTCTACATGGACCCGGGCAACACGGTGCCCCGCCACGCTGGCCGAGATGTTCAGAGGTATCTCCCTGGCGTCCTCATTAGTTAGTCCTGAGAATGATAAGGGGACATTCATCCATACAGGATTTTGGGGAAATGCCTCACCCTTCCCCCTCTTGGCGTGCCTGCCTACGCATCCCTCTTCCTCCCCTCTTCGTCGGATCAAATCGACAAAATGTTTATCTTCATCCTCCTCCTTGACTTTCCTTGGGGGAAAGTGGTAAGTGTCCCGCCTTTAGTGCAACTTCCCACAATTTCTTTAACTGCACGCAACCCTCAGTGGAGTGCCCCAAAATTTTGTGATAGTTACAATACCCCTGAGGGTTTGGCTTGTAGGGTTGCTTCAGTTGAGCTAGGGCCCTGGGAGTATACTTGGCACGGTCAGCTATCATCACATCTCTATGCCTGTGTTCAGCCGTTCCCCCAAAAGGGGTCTAGGGCGAAGAGTTTATGTCCTGCCGGGAGTGGACAACGGGGGGAGGGGGGGGTAGTAGGATGCATTGATAGAATGTGGGGACTTGTAAGGAAAGAACCTGACCCCTTCCCCCAGTGTCCTTCCCCGTCCTGCTTGGCTACCCACATATCTTCCCGCAGTTCCCCTCTTTTTTCCTTCACACTCCCTCAGCTTGGACCCCGTGTCTTTTCCTCTGACAAAAGCTCAGACTCTGTCCATTAGCTGATCGAAGGTTGCTGGGAAATCTTCTCCCAGCTTTTCTGTGAGCTGGGAGAATCTGACCCCATTAATGAACCCACTAATCTTCATTACCTCCGGTGTAACATTCGTTACTTTTCAAACCCGAAAACCCGA
Organism: Bidens hawaiensis; assembly: GCF_021521415.1. Taxonomy (NCBI): domain Eukaryota; kingdom Viridiplantae; phylum Streptophyta; class Magnoliopsida; order Asterales; family Asteraceae; genus Bidens; species Bidens hawaiensis. The sequence continues at coordinate 437,834 of NW_027492416.1, read as the reverse complement.
CCCATTTCGAATTTTCGGTTTTGCTTATAAATACATATAAATATATAGATATGCATATATTATTTTCGCTCATGATATTCATAGTGATTCGCGGTTAACTCTTATTGTTCGGTTACTATTCATTTCGTTCAAGTATCAAAACTCCAAGAATTAAAGTTGTTATTTAATCGGTCCTCAAACTATGCGAGTATAATATAAAAATTAACCAAGAATCATAACTTTCTTTTCGTTACTAGAACATTTCATAGTTCAAGGTCTTAAATGCAAATATACTATTAATTCTAATTTAAAGAAAGTATTAAAGTTAAAGGGCTGAGAGTGTAAATTCCATTTAAAATATAATATTATATTATAAACTGAATCCCAACCCCTCCCTTCCCCCCCGTTTTTCCGACCAGCAAGTCGGGCCGCCGGAGTTCGGTGCTGGCAAACCTAAAATCACCATAAAACACGCGTCTTTGACCCATTTAAATTTAATAACGAATTTAAACGTTGATTTGGAAATATACTGAACTAACTAATTGCATATAAACGTCCTAAAAGCCGTGATTAAAACCCGAAATCTTCGCCAGAAATTGTGTTAATCAAATCAAGCAATAAACGCTTATACGCTCCAATTCACCTATAAATAGGACATTACACGACCTTCCCAACCCGCTCACACCTTCTTAACACCCTTAAATTCTCTAAACTAAGCATAATCAGAAGCTCAAAGCCCGACGCCGGCGAGCCCTTGTTCTCCGTCAAATCGCAACCATTACAGGTAATTAAATTATGTAATACGTTAGTTTTCAATCCGCCATCAAAACCCCTAAACTAATTTAATCACACCATGAACAGAAACATTGAATTGAAATTAGGGTTCATTTGGATGAAGAAGATGATGAACTTGGCTTGTAATTTAAATATAATTGTTTCGGTAAAAGTAACAACTTACAACATAGCCTAGTTGGTTAAGACAATATACTGCCAAGGCGTAGACCCGGGTTCGAATCCGGGCTAGGCCATTTTTGGTTTATAATTTTATAAAAACCTTTTTCTTATTTATATATTAACCAAATAACTTGTTATAAAATCATAAGAAACCAAATAAAATTATTTTTTTTAAAATAAATAAAAATAGTTATAAATTATATTTATCATTTTCTCCAAAAAACAAAACTTTCAAAAAACTCGTCGAATCTCTTTTAAATTCGTTAAACATGTATCTCGTTCATACAACTTTAAAATCCGTTAACACCAAAATCTCGTAAGTGTTATAATATTAAAATTTAGTATTAACCTTGCGATTTAAATAATATTAAGATATTAATAAACCTTTAACCGTTATTATAAATTCTCATTAATAAATTTATAGTTAAAATAGCATTTAAATAATATTATAGTATAATTCCTTTTCGTTAACCATAATCGGTTTGTTAGTTTATAATTCGTTAAAACTTTATTTAGTTAACTTAAAAATTCGTTATCTTTTTAATTCATTAACTTTAATTAAATAACTTAGTTATAATTGTTCAATATAAATTCTTGTTAAAAATCCGTACAACGTAATATCGCAACTCTGACGTTAGAGTTAAACTTAGAATATTAAAATAATCCACGCATTTAGATAATAAAATATATAGCACGACATATTTAAATCTAAATAATTAAACCGTATAATCCCGTTAAATAATCCTTAAACATTTGTATTCATTTTATATATAGTTCGAGAAGTTCAAACGTTTCATGTTCTTTAACGCACTTTTGGTTGCTTCAGTTTCGCTATCATGCTTTTGGTTTTCATTGCAATGTTTATCTTCACTTTCGAGGTGAGTTTCTCACAACCCCTTTTTAAAACGTTTTTATATTTTGGGGTGGCATATGTATCCTACTAAACTTCAAGTATTTATGATTTCGATTACAAACTACAATTCACTATATAGACATGTGTGTTACTTGATTACTTTCTCAAATTTACTTACACGTGGTAGTCTCAATAAGTATGATCATACGCCCCCCCTTTGCACTCAGGTCCATTGTATCGAGTGGAAAAGGGTCTCATTATCCGAGTACGTTGGTTGTTACCAACTAGAAAGGACCTTACTTGCGCGATTACCCGAGTACGTTGGTTGATACCAACTGGAAAGGACCTTACTTGCTCGTTTATCACTTGTCCATGAATTGTATGATTTTTACGTATTATATCAAACTGTGGGAATCTCACCAGCTATGTTCGTAGCTGACTTTATTTTATATATACGTTACAGGTGTAGAGATACGAGGATGAAAGTTAGAAGACACATAGCATGCCTATAGGATATTCAAAGAACAACTTATTATTTGTTTATATATTTGTTACAACTTGTATTATTTGATAAATTTGTGTTACATGAAGATTTAAATGAAATAATGTTATTATGGTCACCTAATAGTGTCACGTGTGTTTGAGCAATCTGTACGTCACATTCAGGCGTTTCCGCTTTAGCCGGGGTGTTACATCCGGCACCCCTTTTATGTTCATACTTTCAGATATGTACCTTTCCATGAATTGTTCTACCTTTTCTTCGTCTCTCCTTCGTATATGAAGGATTTCGTTGGGATTCTTCATGGCCTTTCTTTGCTGACTGTAATTTCGGAGGAACTTCTCTCTTAACTCTTCATAACTGTCAATACTTCCGGGCTCTATGCTATTGAACCACACCCGGGCTCCTCCCGTCAGCGTCTGGGGGAACATTAGACACCATACCGACATGGACCAACCACTTACCAGCCCAGCCCCCCGATAGGCATGCAAATGGTCTTCAGGATCTTGCGTGCTGTCATGCTTGTCAACCGTGGAGGGGTACTTCAACTTTGGGGGTAGGGGTGCCTCAGCTATACGTTTAGTGAACTTGGAGACGTCGGATGTGTCCCTAGGCCGGTAGGGACCTTCCAACGGGTTTTCCGATGTTTTCTCCTTCCCCTTAGCAGTGGATAGGAGAGTCACCAGAGACTCTATCAGCGCTTTGGGACCCCCCGGGGACGCCAGGGCCTTCTGTGTTTAACTGTGACCCGGGCGTCTCGAAGGAGAGCCGAGTCCGGAGTGTTTCTAGTTTTTCCTTCTTCTCCTCTTCGTCCAGAAAGGCTCTTATATTATTCCTGTGAGCTCGTATGAACTCCGGGGTAACCTTCCACCCCTCCTTCTCGCCTTCTTTTTCTTAGGGCTCTTCTTCCTCTCCTTCCCGCCCCGTAATATCCTCCACAAGGACGGGTCCTCCGTCTTCTGGTCGAGCATTTGGTTCTTGTTGAACTTCGCTTGCTTCTTCATTAACAGCGTGACCTCTCCCCGAACCCGAAGGGAAAGGCGGTAGAACGTTTTTTAGGGTTTGATCTGCCATTCTTGGATGTTACGGTAAGACCCGTGATCAAGAGGTCCCACGGATGGCGCCAATATTGGATCCTATTCCGGCTGACCGGGGAAGGTTTCTAACGATCACAAGAATGGGATCAATGTGGAGTCAAAGTATGTTGTGTGGAGTGTGTATTGTATTAAGTGAATGAATGTTACAAATGTTATCTCTTCTTTATTTATAGAAGAGAATGTATGGTTTACCATTTCCGGTTAGGTCATTCGGTCCGATCTTCTTTCCCGTGGGCCTTGCTATCTTCGCAGATCTTTATCTCCTTGTCACCGCCCCCTATCCCGGCCCATATCTTGGGTCATGCGTGCCTCAGGCCACTCACCGGATCGGACGTGTTGCATGAGTTTCCCTCGCAATCCTTTTTCCCTCCAAACCATCTTCTAGAACCTTTTGTGCTTATTGGGCTCGTCTTTGTTAGGCCTTGTTTGGGCTAGGGCCTACCCATGAGCCCATCTTATGGGTAGGCTCTTTAATAACAGAAAGTTAGCTAGCTTTTCTTTTTGGAAAGCTAGATAAAAAAGAAATTACACAATTTATTAGATAAGTTAGCTAGCTTATCATGGATATATATATTCATAAAAAAAAGAGAGTAATGCAAACAAAATTATAATTGGAAATAAATAATCTCACCTTTTATGTATTGACCGATAATAATCTCACCTTTAAATATCACTAGCAACGGTCCCACTTTTTAACTATTTTTGTCTCACTGGTCCCCCGTTAAAAATTACTTAACATCGTTATGTTTTTTCCCTAGTTTCAAACCGATGTTTCAGGGCTTTTGATCGGAAGAACGATATGAGTCGAATGATGTAAAACTTATCTCGAAACAATGATTCAAATGGCTCGAGTTTTGTTAATTGGAAATTCAAGCACCCGAATTGAAACATTGTTTCGTCGTTTGGATCACCATTTCGAGATAAGTTTAATATCGGTCGACTCGTATCCTTCTTCCGATTAAAAGCCCTAAAACATCGATTTGAAACTAGAAATAACTTAATGACGTTAAGTATTTTTTAACGAAGGACCATTGTGACAAAAATAGTTGAAAGGTGGGACCATTGGTAGTGATTTTTAAAGGTGGGATTATTATCGGTCAACATACAAAAGATGGTATTATTTATTTTCAATTTTCCATAAACTAATTAATATTTACGTGAATCGTGTTAATACTATTGAAATTTTAACAACAAACACACTTATTCTTGATTTAAATAGAATAAAATTAAGTAATATTTACAGCAGTAGCGGATCTAGACCACAATCTCAGTTAGGGTGGCGATCAAAATTTTTTTTACCGTATTTCATACAGCGTAAACGAAACTTTTTTTTTACCGTATTTCATACACTAACCGATTTCTTTGTTACTATATTTCATTAATTTTTTTTTCTTTTAACCTGATGTTGGACCGATATCATCATTTTTTTAGAATTTTGGTTTAAAAAAATTATTAATAAGACTGCACCTTTTGATCTTCCAAGTTCTCTAATTTTAAAAGAAACAAATTTTGAACCCTAAATCCCTAATCAGTTCCAATTTACACATAAACACTAAATCCCTAATCAATTTCAATTTTCTAATTTACATTATCCAGAATCCGAATATCCAATAAATCATAATCAATCATTCAATTGCCCATAAACAATTTCAAAAATTAACAAATTATATAAACAATTATAATGTTAGTTAAAAGTAGAAGAATACATAAATTAAACAAGTACAAGTCGAGTTGTGGAAGAGGAAACGCCAGCCATCGGCAACTTGGCTGCATCGTGATTCGTGGAGGCCTGATAGCCGGAGGAGGGGGTCAGCAACGCAGGTGGTGACTAGTGGTGTCTGGTGCAACGCTGACTACCTGACTCACTATTTGATGTCCCACTCTTTTCCAGTTTCAAAATAATGAATTTTTAAAAAAAGAAAAAGAAAAAGAAAAGGTTTGATTGGCTTGGGCTTCATACTTAATTGGCCTTTAATTTCCCTAAGCTTTTAAATTGGTTAAACTTTAAACAAATAGAGGTAGCGCTATATTTTTCAGGGGTAGTGAAATACGAAAACCGACAAAAAATATAATTTTTTGCACTACCGACGAAAAGTTGAGACGCTACCCTTGGTTTCATACCAGGGCCACCCCTGATTTACAACGTAATGATTTTCACATAAACTTTAATTATATATGGTCTAATATTGAGATTATGTAAGTATTAAAAACATATTTTCAATATAAAATTTTTTTATCTTTTTTTTTTTACCGCCAACGAATCGTCGAATCTATTGGCTAAATTCACAATATCGGGATGCACTCGCATTTCGATTCGAGAAAACCCTCACCTAGAGCCAAACATTAAACGTTAACTAAAACAAACATTAAATTAAATATTTATTAACTAACTTTGAAAATTATATTGACTACAAGTTATTTGTTTAACTAGCTACCAATATGTCGTTTTTGGAATAAAAACTAGTTATCAATATATGCGATAACTCGGTTAAAATAAAAATGAATAACATCGAAATATGATCTTTCACTAGATTATGATCATTAATCGTGAACTTATTTAATTTAATTTGTTAGAGACGAATGTAATATATTATGGACATATTTAAGAAAGGTGCACGTTTTGTACATGTTGATTATTATTTATGTTGAATCATGTTAATAGTGTAGAAGTTTTATTTTTATGAATGAAGAAATTTTGTTATTAGTAAGACTTGAACTCAAAACCTCTTAACCACTTGGTGTTCTACAGGCTTAACTCTTTAATTTGCCATTAAAACAGTAACTCTTCTAATCCCGTTAGCAATTCCTTACTCAGACAAAAGAGCAAACGCTTTCGCCTCACGTGCATTTGGATTATGTGTACCTAGCTTTACTCAAAAACTTTAATTAACAGATTTAATAAAAATTATGAACAAAACATTAATTTTAAAAGCATGTGTACCATCACGGAGTTCAGCATATTTGGATGACCACTCTTCATTTTCATGATCAGCCAATAAATTGTCCACCTTTCAATATATAGCAACAATCCTAACTGGATTGGGATACACCTGTGTTCAAAAATGAAACTTTAGAATTCGTGCATTTTGCATAAAAAAAGTTAAGAACCTGTATTTATTTCAAACCGCTTACTTCACCAAAAACAGAACACAGACCGTTTACTCGTTTTGCATTAGCAATTGCTTCCTTTGCAGAAACGTCTAGCTCATATTTAATTTTGTTCATTCACAATTGATTCGATTCTTAAAAGGTCTTCGGGCTTAACGAGCTTCCTGTGCTAGAAGCCAAACCTTAGTTTTTTTTGGACAAACAATGGATCCTTTTTGGTCAACGTGAGTCCCGAGTACTTCCTGCAAAGATATTGTCTTGTTAGAAATTTTAAACCGATTAGTTAATGTGATGGTAAGGTGTATAAAAGTGTCTGCTTTGGATTACCCATAGAGCGAAATTCAACATGTGCGTACATGTATGATTAGGAGCGATTTCTCGATGCCTTTCCCAGTACACCTAAGCAAGATTCTGAAAAATGACGGTTAAAGGAACCATATGAATGGTCAACACAAGTAATTTGTAATCATATTCAGCAGCTTACTTGACAATTTGATCGCCCACAGGGAATCGGGCCAGCTGACCACTAAGTTTAGCAAGATGAAGCACAAAATCACCATAAATTTGAACGTTATCCACTTCAAATGTTTCAAATGAACACAAAAAAGATACAAAAAAGCAAATTGATGATACTGATGTGGCCTAAAATATACATATTATTATATAAATGTTTCCTATACTTTCAGTACTTTTAAGCTATATTTTTGTTGAATATTATTCATAGTTGGTTCATATGTGGGTGTTTAAGGTTCTAAGAGATAATAAGCTAAAATTGAATGCTTTTATTAAAACTTGAGACAAAGAGCTAAAACGAGTTCTTTAATGCAACAATAATTATTTAAAAGGTTAATTAAAAATGAGTTATTTGAACAGCAAATGGTGATAGTTACATGATAAGAAAGTATAGTATATTAGAAAGTATATTATATTGTTGAATATAACAACTAAGGAATTTAAATTATGTTACAGGTTCAACGAAAGAAAAATTGGTACACAAGGTTTATTAGAAAAAGAAAAATAATAGAAAAACAATAATGCATGCTTGTCGTTGAATTGAAGAAAAGAAGTTTCAAATGGAAGCATGAAAGTTTAAGTGGGCCGGCTTGTTTGTTTTATGTTGAGTGGTCCAAGACGTAAACAGGGGTTGGACTTTGGATTGTCGGTTTCAAGTGACACATTATATATAACATTAATTCATATAGTTTCGTGGAAAAAGGGGAACAGAAGGTGAGCCGCAAGTCGATCAACACAAAAAAGAAGAGAAGAGCACCTTAGTTTAATTAGAGACCGCATGGGTTCAACACCTACACATCCAAGCATCATTAATTATTCGGTTTGAATTTATTGTTTTCTTTATGAATTCAGTTTTTGAACCTTATTTATTTGGTTTGTTCTTGAGTATGGTTGTTGGCTAAACCTTTATACCACCTAGGTTTATAATGAACTTTTGTTGACATTGGATTTTAGTTTGGACTTTGCTTTTGTTATGGTTTATGATTAAGTAAAAGGTTTCTTGTTATTTATTCGATGCATATGTGTGCTTAAGATTGTTTGACGAGTTTTATTGTTTCATAGTTTCCTTGGTCGCCTGTCATATGATAGGATTCTGTTAGGTCATCTACTGTGTGTTTTTGACTAGTTTATGGTTGATTTGCAATAAAGCCATAGGAACAATATTAATAAATCAAATAGACCTAAGTGTGCTGCTAATATAAATAGCTGTAAGGTAATAGATTATATAATAAGTCTTGGTTGATTAAGATTGCTAGATTTAGTTATTCGTAAGGAGTCCGTCTATGTTTGATTTTTCAACTTTGTTTATCTAGTCGAGTGAATACTTTAAACTACCTTTGATTTCCGCGCTGTAAGGTAGGATTTCATTATAGAGGTACTTGTCATAAAATAATTATGGACCGTAAGCGAGTCTAATTAAACTGGTGTTTTTAAGAACTTAATAGAAATCCATAGGTGTCTTCTTGAGAATGGTCAAGGGTCCTGTTCGGGTTTTCTTTAAGTGGCTATTTTAAGATCCCAGCTCCATAACATCGCATTTTCCAACTATTTGATAATTGATATATTAGGATTCTAGCCTAGGTGGTTGCTTGTCATCATTTGAATTAAGTCTAGATTTAAGTCGTCTTTAAGTCTTAGTGATTAATTTAATATTAGCTTTTAGAAAACCCCCCCCCCCCCCAATAATAATACATAAATAGCCGTGACTCGTATCTATAGTTAAGTCTAAATTTAGCTAGTTAACGTAATTTAAAGAGTTATGTGGGTTTGATATCCGGACTTACTTAGCTGTATTAGAGTCGATCGGTTCATTTGCCGGTTAGTAATTTAGTTAAGTTTAAGAGTCTAGAATTTATTACTTAGGTAGCGTTTGGTACGTAGGAAAGAAGGGTGGAATGGAATGATCCATTGTGAGGGAATGGAGAAAAGTGTGTTTGGTTGACCAAATGAATGGAATGACTCATTACCTAGTCCATTTCATTCCTTCTAAAACACCCCAATTTCATTCCATCCATACCCCATGTTTTTTTTTCATTCTATTCCCTCTTTCACCCTACATTACCTTCACCACCCTTCCACCACCATCATCACTCACCACCACCACCACCAACCACCATTGTCGTCCACCGCCGCCACCACCAACCACCACCATTGTCGTCCACCGCCGCCGTTACAGCCACCAACCATCGCCATCAGTGCTAGGCGCCCACCACCGCCACCCGCCCGCCGCCACCATCAACCGTCTCCACCGCCCCTCACCACCACCGCCCGCCACCCACTACCCATCGTCACCGCTACCCACCACCGTCGCCCACTATCGCCTGCCACCTCCACTGTTATCGCCACCACCTACTCCCAAACCACCACCACCCACCTCCAATTACCATTATCTCCCGTCACCCACCACCACCCGCCACCACCTACCATAACCGCCCACCAATGTCACGACTGCCACCTACCTCCCACCACCACTACCACCCACTACCATTTTAATTTTAATTTTCTTTTTTTTCCTACCTACCAAACAACACAAAGTCATCATTAATTTCATTCCTATGTGGTAACCAAACATCTCATTTGAATAGTAATAAACCATTCCATTCCTTTGTCTATTCTATTACCACGTTCATTCCATTCCTTCATCCATTCCGTTACCTCATACCAAACAGACCCTTAGTGTCTAGATTAACGTGTTTTTATATAACTACTTTTTAGCACATCAGATACTTACTAAAAACCCTTATTTGGGAAATTTGGGCATTTCTTGATATTAATGTGACATGTACCCGTTGAAAAAATCCTTGTGCTTCAATACTTATGTTCCATAACGTAAAGCACGAAGAAGAATGCACCTAAAAACATACCTACGCCCTTCATTACCTGTAAAACAAAAATATTAGGCACAAAATTATGGGTTTTTGAGATTTAAACCTTTTACCTCTTCTCATATCACTTTAATCCAATGCATCATCATGTATCAAGCTTGCAATATGAATCATTTCAATCATCTCAGCCATACGCGTATGAGTCCCTGAGTCACAAAAGAACTTATTACAGATTTACATTAATATCAAACCAATTGACGATTAAAATAAATATATAATATAATAATAGACTACTTGATCTAATCCCGTAAGCATTGGTAGATTCTTCTTTTTTATCAGTCAAAACCCCTTCCCGGATTGGATTCTAATACTAATAAAAGTAATATACCAAGACCCTTCTATTCTAAAGAAAATTCATCTACATTCTCTTACATCTGACTAAACCAAATCCTATTTATTTATTCTAATTATAGATCCGTTATCATGCTTGCATATCCATCATTTGAGTCTCCAACAATTATTTCAGTAATTACTGTCTCTTGTACAGATCATTTATTAATCTACTAATTAACGTAGCTCTTGACACCAATAAAACCAAGGCTGGTTTCATTCTCTTCCCACTCTCACTAAATAACTTGTCAGCAGCTAACATCAAAACTAGGTTTTCTGCACCAACAATCTACCACACAAACAACATCAAAAATATATAATTAGAATCCGCAAACTTTAAGTACCTAAAGCTAATTAGCAACTTATAAAACACCTCCAATTCTAATTCCAATACACAATAAACAATCTTGAATCTTTAAGACCCTAAAGCCAGCAAATTTGACGCAAGAAAGTCAAAATTCTAACATTCAAATTCACACATCAGTAGACACAAAACTTGATAAACAACAGATACTTACTGTTCATTTGTTATACTGGCTAAACGAAGTTAAATTTAATCAATTACCATTTTCAATACTTTACTATATTATTGATAACTGATTTTAGTTGATATTGTTTTATCTTCATGTATGATTCAGATGCACCCTTTGTTGGAGAGAATAACTCCGAGGACAAGAAAACTTGAATTATTTGCTTGAATGCACAACGCGTATGTAGGGTAAGATTATAAATGTTGATTGCTTAATGTTTATAAAATTGGTTTTTGTTTATACAACTAGTTTGTTGATTGATGTTGATGGATGTCACATGGTAATTAGTTTAACAGGTTTCAATTAGCGGATAATAGTTTGAGGGTGAGGTTTAAAGATACTTACCCAGAGGTTGAGGTGCAACCTCAACCCTACAAAGGGTAGCTACCGTTGACAAAGCATAAGCGCTTTTGGAAAAGCTAAAGAGTTTATAGGAAATCTGGAATGATGCAGTTCGAGGTTATTATTTTGGAAATTAATTATATTGTTATTATTATAATATTATTTAAACTTATGGTTTTACATATTCTAGATATGGAGGAGCTCAAGCAATTCTATAGAAGTCAAGGGGCTATTGAAGCCGATGAGCTGGCACATTAGGATATTAGCTTTTGAAGTGAAAGATTAAGAGAATCAAAATATGAGACAGAGGTTTCTTTTTACTAGAATGTGTATTAAATAAAAAGTAATCTATCTTAATACTAAAAATATGATTATGTGAATATTAATAAAGGTGAGTAGAGCCCAAATTTAAAAGTTTTCTCATGAGAGGAGTTTATAGAGCTCGAAAGAAACCAAAGTAGATCTTTGTTAAGCTAATGGAACCAAGCTCTTAAGATACGTTAAGCTAAATGAATCGAGCTTGAGTTTAAACTAGCTGGACCTCTTGATTAAATTTGTTTACAAACAAAACTAATAAAACACTTGCAAATATAAATTTAAATTTAAAATAATAGAAAGAAAAATTAAAAACCAACAAAACACATCATGCCAAGACCGGCTATTTTTCGGTTCCCAATCATCTCATCAACCCCCTTAATAACAGTCTCACATAGAGCCGACTTAACGCTAAGTTAGAAAAAAAAAAGAATTAGAAATAATATTAGAGTGAATGCTTGGGGAAACATAAGGGTCGTTTGGTTCATGAAATGTTTTTAAAAGAATTAAAAATGAAATTTGAATTTGAGTAGAACCCTTTTGATTCATCTCAAAGGCTCAAATCTACCTCCTTTATCTTCATCGTGACTAAATTTTGGTTCAATAAATTATGGTTTCATCCTTTTATTTTATTTGATTTCTGCTTTCGATTAGTAAGCTTCAAATTCGAAGTATTTACGTTCCAGGTGAACATGGTTTTGATATTGTTCTAGATGAATAAATATGTTGGGATTAATTTTATTTTCCTCTTTTAATTTGTTTCAGATTCGGCCTTTCATGTTAGAAATTACCTTTTTTTTCCTTTACTTGAACTCAGTTTGCTATTTTATTTTATTTTGGTTACTTGAATTTATTAGTTGGACAATTTTGGTTATACTTCACCAACCGCCATTTGTTAGGTCAAGAATATGATAAAATAATATAAAATTACATGGTATACTTTTTATTAAATATTTTTAATCGTGTGTTAAATAGGTAAAAATTATCCATCTTATTTGTTCACTAAGATTTTTTACTCCTTATTTACAAGAACAAAAATAAATAAATATTACAAAGAATAATTAAAATTGTAAATTAACATATTCAAATAGGTTTAATTTAAGTAGCATTTACATATATCATCTTCTTAAGTTCTCTTATTACATATTTACCCACCATTTAAAAATCAATTATATATTTTTTCCTCTCTAAACCATATATATTACATATTTTCAATTTCATTAAAATTAACTATTTAAATGACTGTTTTATCTTTAATAAACTAATTAAGAGCATTTTCATTCCACTCCTTATCTCCAAACCAAAAATTATACTAAAATTTACTTTATTTTCTTTCTTCATTTCAATTAAATAATACTTTTATACCTTTTATCATTACATTTTCTCTTTCATTCACTCACAACGACTTTCAAAATATATTAAAAAATTATAGGGGATGAACAATAACTTTTCAAATATACAGAAAAATCACTATTTTTTCTAAAATATAAAAACTCTTCACTCACAACACCCTGAATCACTCTATAAATTATAAAAACACCCCTCACATAATATAAGGAGTTGGATGAGAATGCTCTAAAGAAACTATTTACATATATCCCTTTCTTATGAGCAACAATTACGTATATCCCTAATTTAAACCCGAATTGAGTTAGTGTTAACACGAACATATCGAATATAATAAATTCGATAGGTGTCGGTTTTTTTAATCTTTGGCAAATATAAAAAAGTATTTTTTTACGTAGTTTATAGATTCAATATTTCTAACATGGGTGACATATATAATTTGAAACCACATTATACATATACTTTACTCTTTATGTATGGATACATATATATCGTATTTGGAAATTATAATGACCTGTCGACATCTAAAAAAAGTAGAAAAGAGACTTTTTTTTCAATTGTGATTTGTGACTAAAAAATTATCGTTGGTTTTGTTTAAAACAAGTTTTTGTACCCGCACGTGGTAACCAAGGATGATTCTGGTATACGATGTTTATAATGGAAGTACACAAACATTTTTACCCAAATGACTAATTTAACCCTCTGTAAGGCCGTTTGACCCAGAAAGTCATATTTATCGGATGCGTTGATTTCCTGTACAACAATATTTAGTAAAAGACACGCGACTTCAGTTTTGTTATTTGCCAAATTGTGAAATAATAAATTTGCATTAAATGTAAAATAACAATCTTTTTACAAGCAAAGTTTATGAAAAGAAGAAGAAGAAGAAGAAGAAGAAGAAGAAGAAGAAGAAGAAGAAGAAGAAGAAGAAGAAGAAGTAATAAACTAACTTCTGCCATATATAGTGAAACAATAAACAAAATACATAACTAAATGTCTTTAGCTGTTCTTTCTTTGCTGTATGAGCCGTATTTTGTTACTGGAAAAAAAATAGTAAACAACAAGTTAGCTTTAAGAAAATCAGAAAATCTGTCATATTGTTCTCGATTCTGTTTGTAATACCGATTACATGAAACAAAATTTTAATTATATAAACCTAATAGATATTTATTTATGCAGGATATTTGACATTTTTTTACCCATACGTTGCGGCGCCCGATGTGTTGTGTGTTTACAGGTAGTTGATACACTGACTAAAAATAATTTAACTATTTTAAATGTGTGTCAATGAACTTTGGTCAAGTATTGATGTGAACCATCCAAAGACATCATTTAAAAAAGACGAAGATCTTGGGTTCGAGTTCCATTCGTGACAAAAATAGTGGTTCCAGATTTGGGGGATTTCTCACATATTAGTGAGTTTTCATTCTAAGGATGATCTCTAATACTCGGAGAATGAAGATGATAGGGTGAATCAATGGCCCGTCATTTATCTAAATTGATGTTAAAAAACCATTTTAAATGCATTTCCTACTAGGGCTACTCATATAAAACGGGTCATGGGTACAACGGATATATGCATTTGTGTGGTCATGTTGTTCACGAGCATAATAAAATGCTTGAAGATTAACTCTGAGATAAATCTAGACATCTGTAGACCAAGCTTATATACTATATCTTTGACAATCCAGCCCCTTTATAAGTTCCCAACACTGTCTACAAGTAACAAGCCATCGCTATTTTTCAACTTTCCTAACTACGGCTCATGTGCTATAATTATTATTAGAAACTATATATAAAAAAAAAACCCCAACACAGCAAATAAATGATTCAAGTTTTAACAACTTATGCACCAAACTTATAAGATTTTGTGAACTGAAGAACAAATCACATACATAATCTGGAAGCCAATGCTGAAGTAGAAACGACATAGGTCTGTATATATTTTACGTTTTTATCAAATATATCATCATCATCATCATCATCGTACTCAGTAAATCCCACCGATAGCAAAGCTATGGTAGGGTCTGAGGAGGGTATGATGTAGACAGCCTTACCTCTACCCCATAGGAATAGAGAGACTGCTTCCAGTGAGACCCCCGACTCGATATTGGTTTTGCATCAAGCCTTGGACATAAGGCACATAACACTCAACCATCAAGACCCAGGCCGATTGGTGCATTTACTCTTGTCTTTCGGCTATCAACGCCACCACATGATGCCTGATTAACCTTCCGTCATTTTTAACGCTATTATCACGAAATTAGTATAATAACGTCAAAATTAGTACAATTTCACTTTTGCACACCCAAGGGCCCACGCATATATGCATTATATATATGCGCACACCACAAGCAGGACTAGTTTTTATTAAATATAAATCGTTTTAAATGCGTTTCCTACTTGAGTTGGTCCTATAAAATATTTTTGCGTATACAACATAAATATTCATATATGGTTCACATACACCCTTATGTGACGAGCCAAAATGTTTGAAGATTAACTTAGGGACCTAGCTACCATTAATTTGAGGTAACCTAAGACTTCATGATATAGAACAAGCTTTATATACTATTAAAAAATATATTTACAATCAAACTTCTTCACTTCCTAGTACTTTCTACAAGCTAACAAGCCTAGCTACTTTTCAACTTCCTTAATATAATTCCAACTCGGGTACCTTAATTTCTGTTAAAAGAAAACAACACAACAAATAAAATAACGCTGGTAACTAATTAAAGAGATCCTATTTCGAACTTACCTAGACCACCAACTCCTCCAACTGATCAGGAGAATCCAAGAAAAACGAACCCATGAACTCAAAGGTTAAGGCATCAAATGGATCGGTTGATTTGATTTATTAACCTAAACCCGCCAACAAATTGCACAAATTAATATGAGTATTGTATAGGATTGTGAATATCTTACAATACTAATAAAAAAAAATGCTAAAGCTTAGGTGTCAAGCTTACATTCCTTATAATTTCTAATCTCTCATCTCATTCATTATAGCTATCTATGGATCATGGGTCAAAACCATTTTGTTAATTGGGTTATAAGATAGTGTAGATTTTATTTATTATTGAGTTAAATATCATTTCATACATGAGGTTTGATCAACTACACAACTTTAATACCTTCATAAATATTTTGAGAATTATAATTAAAATAAGACCTTATTTATTTTTATTATTTGACAAATCCCGTGTAATACACGGGTTCAAAAGCTAGTATGGATATAAACACGTTTAATTAGTTGATTCAGGTGGCCTAGTGAATTCATATAGTAGAATCCTCGGCAAGTCGGAGGTGAAAACCAGAGGAGCTAGGTTTGTGTCCGTATATAAAAGTTTTACTTTAGCCATTTAATCTAAGATAACTAGCTCAGTCAACTAAATGACACTTTTAAACCATGTGTAGTCAAACACTTTACTTAAAGGCGTTTGGTGACACATTCAGCTATGAAATATTTTGTAAAAAGTGACGTGGTAGTGAAAAGCTCCATAACCCCTTTTCAGCAGTTACATTATTATTACTCTTTTTAACATAAATAAAATTTTAAATGTGAAGGCAAAAACTTGGTTGGCCAAGTCTTCGCCTCTACACCATTATGTACACAACGTTTGGCACCAAAACACCGCCCAAAACACCCGTCGGCCGTCGCCTTCCACAATGGTACACTACGGATGGTTTTATTGGCCTCGATTTCGAAATCGGATAATCATTAATGGATAGACCCCGAACAATATCTAATCCTTTCAAAAATCATATCTTCAAGCCATAAATTATTACACCAAAACCAAACATACCCTAGAAACAATTATTTATAATTCATAAGCATTCCAATTACACCTTTACCCTTCAAGTTCTATCAGTAGAACGTACGTACTCAATTCATAAACGACATGCTACAAGAACAAGTATCACATCCGAGCCTAACACAAACAATATTAAGATATACTTTGATCAGGAGATCAACTCATATGGATGCACCAAATCAACTGGCTCGAAATCTGATCGGAAGGAGAACATTCGATAAGGGATGCCATTCAACACCACCTTACTGATCATGTCATTGCCATGCTGTTTAAACCTGTAAAACACAAGCATGTTGCCATCTACCATAACACTTGTATCCGAGCCATATAATG
Organism: Bidens hawaiensis; assembly: GCF_021521415.1. NCBI lineage: Eukaryota > Viridiplantae > Streptophyta > Magnoliopsida > Asterales > Asteraceae > Bidens > Bidens hawaiensis. The sequence continues at coordinate 420,931 of NW_027492416.1, read as the reverse complement.
CCTTTATCGACCCCCATTCACTCTTACTAATTTCGACCGCAGCATCTTCTTTCTCCCACAATCCACTCATCTTCAGAACCCAAATCTCCCAACAACCATTTGCATTTGCTGATTCACATATTAAATTATATCAACATTTGAATTACAGATAAGGGTGGTTTGGATAATGATCTTGTGGGTTGGTTGTGAAGATCAACAATAATAATTAGTTTGTTATTTTAAATTTTAAACTTTTGCTTATCGTTTGTTTTTGATTTTCTGTTTGTTTTAGAATTTGAGTCCTATTAGAAGTTGGATAGGTTTTGTGGTAGGGTATATATACCCACGTAGACTTTGGTTAGTATGCATGTTTTCTTTTTAATAAACAAAGTGTTTCTTTTGAGTTCTGAGGCAACTTTCTTCTTCCTGTTCGTCAAGAAGGAGTTTGAGATATAAAGGTGTCTTCTTGTTTGGGTTTGCGATTATCACTGTGAAACGTTAATAGTTTAACAAGTGGTATCAGAGCCAATCACCGTTACGTCCGTTCGTATTCAATTCTCGACCGAAGTCCAACCTTTACGAGTCTCTCGAGTTGATTGCTTTTTTTTTTGGCGATTGACTGGTTGTAGGTCGAAGAATTAAACCGGTGAAGAAAAGAAAGAAACAAATCCAATAGTCATAGCGGAATTCCAAGGTCTCAGTGGCGTGAAGAAGTTGAACAACTCGAACTACAACACATGGTCTACTTGTATGAGTTCGTATCTACAAGGTTCGGATTTTTGGGAGGTTGTCAACGGTGAAAGCACGATGGAGCCTAGGATAGACACTAATGGGGCGATTCACAAGTGGAGAGTTAAAGTCGGAAGAGCTATGTTCATTCTAAAAACAACGGTGGAAGATGAACTGTTGGAGCACATCCGAGATCTCGCAACACCGAAACAAGCGTGGGACGCGCTGGCCACTTTGTTCTCGAAAAAGAACGATGCCAAGTTGCAACTACTTGAGAACGAGTTACTCTCTGTAAGTCAAAAAGAACTCACGATTCCTCAATATTTTCATAAAGTTAAAACGTTGTGTCGGGAAATCGGTGAACTCGACCAACAAGCGAGAATCGGTGAGGCTCGATTGAAAAGAATAGTTATCCATGGGCTTAAGCCTGAATACAGAAGTTATGTGGCGGCTATACAAGGGTGGCCCACACAACCCACCCTTGTTGAGTTTGAAAACTTATTATCAGCTCAAGAATCATTAGCCAAACAATTGGCAGAAGCCTCAATCACCGAGCAAGTCAAGAAAGAGGATACGGCGATATTCGTCGATCGTGGTAAAGGGAAAGTTCGATCCAACAGAAACCAAAACGAACGGGGTCAGTTCGATCGGTCCAAGAAGCAAGGTAATGTTGCAAAAAGTAATGTTGCAACTGTGGTTTACGGGGGCATATGGCAAAAAGTTGCCCATCTAAAATAGATGAAGAAGGTAATGTTGCTGCTGTACGAGAAGAGGAACAGTGGGATGTCGATGCTCATTATGCGAGTGAAGAACCGGTTTTAGCCCTAACAACCTCAATAGAGAGTAAGAATAATGTGGTAGATGAATGGATCGTGGACTCGGGTTGTTCAAATCACATGACAGGTAACAAAGGGAGGCTTAAAAATCCCGTGAAATATGAGGGCAATCGAGTCGTTGTAATCGCTGATGACTCAAGACATGATATAGCCCATGTCGGGCAGGTTCGGTTTCATTCGGGAAGCAACAAGGAGGAGTGGGTGTTGGATAATGTCTATCACGTACCGGGCATGAAGAAAAACTTACTTTCGGTACCACAAATTACCGAGACGGATAGATATGTTCTATTCGGACCAAAAGAAGTTATGGTGTTCGATGAGTTTGAGACCAAGTTGAAACCGGTCTTACGAGGGAGAAAGAACGAGATGGTGTATGTTCTCTCGGCTGGAATGGTGTACGTAGAAAAGACAAAGTCGAACCAAAATATAGACATATGGCACAAACGGTTAAGCCATGTAGGGTATGATAAGCTCGAACTGATGATTAAACGAAGCTTAATAGTTGGTCTGCCAAAGCTAGAAGTTAACAAAAATGTGGTTTGTGCCGGGTATCAGTTCGGGAAGTCTAAACAGCAACCGTTTGAAAGTTCCACACATCGATCAACCAAACCACTAGAGCTCGTGCATTCCGATGTGTTCGGACCTGTGAGACAAGCTTCAATATCAGGTATGAAATATATGATAACCTTTATTGATGATTTTTCTAGGTTTTTGTGGGTGTATTTCATGAAGGAAAAGTCCGAGGCCTTTAGCAAATTTAAGGAGTTTAAAGGCGAAGCCGAACGGGAGACAAAACACGATGTCGAGTGTCTTCGGTCCGATAACGGAGGAGAGTATACGTCAAGGGAGTTCAACGAGTATCTAATAAAGTGTAAGATACGAAGGCAACTCACATGTTCAAATACACCGCAACAAAACGGTGTATCCGAGCGGAAGAACCTAACTCTAACCGAACTATCGGGAAGCATGATTCATGATAAAAACGTACCGGGACGTTTTTGGGCCGAATCAATGAAAACCGCAGCCTACGTTAATAACTGAACACCGCAACAAAATATGAAGTATTTATCACCTTTTGAAAAATTATTTAATACTAAGCCAGATGTTAGTTATTTTCGTGTTTTCGGTTGTGTTTGCTATGTGTTCGTTCCAAGTCATCTTCGACATAAGATGGATAAGAAGGCGATTCGGTGCATCTTTGTAGGGTATGACAATGAAAAGAAGGGTTGGCGTTGTTGTGATCCTACAACCGGGAAGTGCTACGTATCCCGGAATGTTATTTTCGATGAAGCATCATCATGGTGGTCCGATAACCATGAGTCTTTACCCGACTCGCCGATGCTGAAACAAGAGTACGAAAATCAAGTAACACTTAATTTTGATGTTCCAAGTACATCAGTTGAAGTTGAAGAAGATGAAACAATCGGTGATGTCGATCGGTCCTCTCCTAGACGTAGTCCGTGGCAAACAGGTACAAACATTGAGAATCGTCAACGTAGTGTTCAAACCGAAGCAAACGAGACCGGCGAACCAAGTGTTCGGCGATCAAACCGTGAAAGAAAACCGAATCTAAGTTATGCGAATGTCGCTATCTTAGAAAATAAAGAAGAAACGGAACCAGAATCGATTGAACAAGCAAAGTACAGATATCAGTGGGCGTGTGCTATGAAAGAAGAGGTTAATGCCTTGGTGAAAAATCAAACTTGGGAGTTAATCCCAAAACCGAAAGATGCGAGGCCCATATCATGCAAGTGGGTATACAAGATTAAAGAAAAACCGACGGGTCGGTTGAACAGTTCAAGGATCGTTTAGTAGCCCGAGGATTTTCACAACAATTCGGGTTGGATTACGAAGAAACATTTAGCCCGGTAGCTAAACTTACAATGGTTCGAGTATTGTTAGCCATAGTCGTGAGTAAAAATTGGACGTTGTGGCAAATGGACGTGAGTAATGCGTTCTTGTATGGTGACATCAACCATGTTATTTACATGGATCAACCGAAGGGGTTTGAAAGTCTAGAATACCCGAACCATGTGTGTAAGCTTAAAAAGGCGTTGTACGGGTTGAAACAATCACGGCGAGCGTGGTTCGGTAAAATTGGAGAATTTTAGAGGCGAACGGGTTTGTTTCTACTTCGTCCGATACAAGTTTGTTTGTCCGAATCGAAGGGAATAAGGTGGCGGTGGTGCTTGTTTATGTAGATGATCTTATTATTACCGGTGATCTAGTTGATGAAATTGATCAACTGAAACAGAACTTGTGTGTTAGGTTTTGTATGAAGGATCTAAGAAGGTTGAAACACTTTCTTGGGTTAGAAGTTGAGTACAAGTTGGAAGGGCTAATACTGTATCAAAGGAAATATGCAGTGGGATTGTTGAGTAAATTTGGCATGGCATGTTGCAAGCCAACTTTAACTCCAATGGAAAAGAATGCACAGCTTAGTGCTGAAGAAGGTACGCTTCTTGAGGACCCAACTATGTACCGGAAGCTCGTTGGTAGTCTTATCTATCTAACGCTTACGAGACCGGACATATCTTTTGCGGTTGGTGTCCTTAGTTGTTATATGCAAGAGCCGAGGAAACCTCATTTGGAAGCGGTGCGGCGTGTGCTTCGGTATGTAAAGTCGAGTTCGAGTTATGGAGTATTGTTCAAGAGGGAGACTAAGATCGAACTAGTCGGGTTTTGTGAGATGCCGACTACACCGGTGATCTAAGCACTCAACGATCTACCATAGGTTACATATTCATGGTTGGGTCGGGAGCAATATCGTGGTGTAGTAAACGGCAACCAACTGTTTCGTTGTCCACCACCAAACGGCAACAACCATTTGCATTTGCTGATTCACATATTAAATGATATCAACATTTGAATTATAGATAAGGGTGGTTTGGATAATGATCTTGTAGGGCGGTGGTGAAGATCAACAATAATAATTAGTTTGTTATTTTAAATTTTAAACTTTTGCTTATCGTTTAAGTTTTTGATTTTCTGTTTGTTTTAGAATTTGAGTCCTATTAAAAGTTGGATAGGTTTTGTGGTAGGGTATATATACCCACGTAGACTTTGGTTAGTATGCATGTTTTCTTTTTAATAAACAAAGTGTTTCTTTTGAGTTCTGAGGCAACTTTCTTCTTCCTGTTCGTCAAGAAGGAGTTTGAGATATAAAGGTGTCTTCTTGTTTGGGTTTGCGATTATCACTTGTGAAACGTTAATAGTTTAACATCACATACCAACCCCAAGCTTCTACCATACTTCACAAGCAATGGCTTTGAACAGCTAGATTCATCATACGGAATAGGAGACGAAAGCACGTTCCATTTTTCAAAATACGCATCAAATTTTAGGATGCTGTTATTCGATAATAACATGTAGATCGAACCGCTCACTGTGATTGGTTGCGAATCAGTCAAGTGTACACAATAATCCAACATTACATGCTTTAGTGATCGCCATTCCCACATCATCGAGTCGAATATATCACAACCATACGTGCTGTAGAAATTTATAAAAAAACACTGCAACAAATTTATAATGTTTTAGAGAATCATTGCAACCGTCTCAGAACACTGCAACAAATTTATAAAAAAAAATAACGTAAGTCACCACACACATTATATATATCATTAATCCATGGTTAATATATATCGTTGTTATTTACACTTGTAGAGAACAAGAATGCAACATTCACATTCTAAATTAAATCACAAATTAAAGTATGCAAGTTACTTAACTTGTATTGAAACACTAACTTTTTATAAGTGTTAATGCATATAGTTTAGACTATCTTGTAAAATATATGAAGTTGGTTAAATGATTCTCTAAAACATTATCAGTTACAAAGAGCGAAGGACGAGAGAGACTTACGCCCGGTCAGAAAACCTGATGATCTTGTAACGTAATGGCTTCGAACCCATCACTACAATCGCAAACTTCCCTACCGATTCATGTGGTTTGGGATTTGGCAATGCCAAAACCTGCTTAGTCACAGGCTTGCAAACATGGTATAACTCTTTCATGAAATCCATTGGATCAGGGTTCCGAATCACAATGATTCCTTGCTCCGACGTCGCAAGAATGTTAGCATATATGGAAGATGACCAAGATCAAGACTGGCTGAATGAATTGACGAAGCAAACTCTATGTTGTACATCCAACCTCTTCTTGTATTTTGCATGAGATAACCAGACACGGTCTTTTTATTTTTCTTCAGGGAATCGTGAACACACCGTTCTTGTGCGAGTTTGTTGAATTCTTTGCTAACGCAACTCATGGTGCCGAGATTTTAAGTCAGTTCTTGACAAAATCTCGATGAACATATTCTCGTTCAAAAACTCAGAATCCATCTGAGAGAAAACAAGGTTAACGTTTGAGGGCTTAAAGGGATTCGTTAATGTCGAAGAAGATTATTGTGGTTTTCAGGGTGAATTAAGGTTCTATCTTCGCTAGCTTGGTCATCTTTGTATAGGTGAATTGAAAGAACCTTGGGGGCCAAGGTTTATTGTGCTATAGTTATTTTTAAAAAAATTTTAAATAGTTACCATAAATTAATATTACTTATTGCATTTAAAGTTATTTTGTGCGTGCCTTTTGTAATTATTAGTTCTTTTTTCTTAATTGGGTTGACACTTTCACTGCACGTAACCAATAACTTAATAAAATATTTGTTTTTTTATAACTCAACTTAAATAATAAATATAAGTAAACTTTTAAATTTCAGGGTTATATTTTGTCAATATGCTTGTTTGGAAACTTGTTCGACAATAAATAACATATTGATTAGATGATCAACGTTTTCAGATCCGGTCCGAATACCTTACCAGATCAAAGGTCGGACGACCCGGAAGGACGGATCGGTGTGTGACCAGACATCATAATTATATATGTGTGTGTGTGGGGGGGGGGGAAAGTTAACGTACAAATGAAATTAACGTGCTAAACATGAGAATCAAGTAGATTAATTATATATACAAGTAGAGTAGTTATGCAATTACATCATAGAGTAATTACGTAATTACATCATAGAGTAGTTAACGTACAAATGAAATTAACGTGCTAAACATGAGAATCAAGTAGAGTAATTATATATACAAGTAGAGTAGTTATGCAATTACATCATAGAGTAATTACGTAATTACTCTATTATGTATAAATAATAACTCTACTTTATTCTCACATTTGACACGTTAATTTCATTTGTGTGTGTGTGTGTATATATATATATATTTATATATATAGGAAGGGATATTTTGAGAACTTGCTTGAGTTTTAAGAACTTTAAAAACTTAATTATAGTCACACATTTAATTAAATGATTGGTTTTTTATGATTGTAATTAATTTAAAATTTAATATTAAGAGATGTAAGAGAATGAAATATTTAATGATAAAAGGGTACAAACATAAAAACACTCACAACAAAAAGACAAAATATCTATCATCATTTTTTTTATTCAATATTTTATTTATCTTTTGATCATATTTTTAAATAATAAAACCCATAATCTAATCCAAATTACATAAATTAATTTTATTACAGAAACTGCACAAATTACAAAAATTACCTCAAGAGCACAATTTACCCGAAATTACTACACAATACGCAAATACCATATATATATTACCCAAATTACATCTAAACCAATTACACAAATTACCCTAATTACATCTACACTAATTACACTAACTATCTAAATTACATTAATTTTCAACCACGAAATACACCAAATACATAGATTAGCAATTGCATATAATACACAAGGTACATAAAATTCAAAAAGTACACAACAAAACACACGGATTTAATAAATTACACAAAATACACCTCCTCCGTAGTTTAATTTCAAACTTTGGCATGTTTTTGGACAAAACGATACCACCGTAAAAAAAATGTGAATTAAGAAAAAATTGAAATAACCATAATAATATATCAAAGTTTCAATCAAATTAGAATAAAAGAAATAAAAAAAGAACTAAATTGAACTAGAATTTAAAGGATCCGATTTTCAAATTAGATTAAATTACTATATCTATTTAAAAAAACTACAATTTGAAAGAGTAAATTATTAACCTCATTTTGAATAAAATTTGATATCGTGCCAGTCTCCTTTAGAATAAATTTATAGCCGCTAAAAAAAATTAATCTCATTTTTTTATTCGAACGTTTTATCTTGTTTAAGATTAGAATGAACTTCATAATTTGATATCCATATTTTAAACCCAAAAAAATTGTAGTCTTATGTTCAAAACCGCTATAAATACAAAGACATTAGTAATTATTCTTTTTTTGAACGACTAATTTTTTTTCACTATAGGATTTAAACCCATGACCTCCCACTATAGAAACCGTAAAAGTTAACTCCTTGTTTTATAAAAAAAATCTATTTATTGAATCACAACGTTGAAGTATTTTGTTGGTTTTAAAACATTAAAAAAAGAAAAAAGAAATAAAGTGTGTGAATATTTTTCTAAAACTTACTAATCCCACTTCTTTAATTTATGGTTTCATGTTTGAAATTAAAACCCAATAATTTTTTAATCCAGTGAGTTCATAGACAAGTCAAATAAAAAGCACAAAATAAAAAAAGAAATACATAAAACAATTACCTCCGTATTATAAAACACTCATATTCCTTAATAAATTATTTTTAATTTTTAGTCAGATAGGATGACTTACAAGACAAGTGGAGAGAGAAGAAATAATATTTTATGTTTTATAGAAAGAGATAAAAATATCAATGACTAAATTGCTCTTTATTATTTTAAGTGTATAATGATGTAGTTAAATGTGGTCCATTCAAGTTGTTCTTAAGTTCTTAACACTCATATGAGTTCTCAAAAGAAATCACACACACACATATATATATGCAGGAATATGTGTCACGTTTTATATTAAATTAATACAAATAATAACGATACTCTCGTTATTAACATGAGAAAATAAGTAGTACAAATATCGTAATACAAAATAAAATTAAACAATGAAAAACATAACAAATATGTTAAATATAAAACTCAAGAACTTCAAATGATAAAGTCTTCAACTTGTTATTCAGAAACATCTTCTTGTAATCTCACTGACAATAACTTAAAAATAATTTTTCTGATTTTTACCACGACAACGGCTGCAAGAATGAACAAAACAAAAGTTGACGGTTGAGGCTGAGGCACGTGTTCAACACGCTTCCCTTAAAACAGATTTCGCGCATCTACATAAGACAAAGCATCTGTCTCCCAGGATACAACAGTCGAAGCAGTTTGTACTGTCGGAGATGTTCACGCGCCCGAGGTTACATCATGTAAATTATAGTGTTAGGACTTTCGGAAAAAAATAAAAAGAAAGAAAAGGTAGATGAATCGAATAGAGAAACTCATCTCTATAGGTTCTCAACATATGTGTCTTCAAGACTTTCTTCTTCACCAAGAACTCTTCATGTATGCATATATTTTTCCTTGTATTTAAAGCTTATATTTTTTCTAGCATTGTAAAAAATAAGGCACATAGCCTACTATGTACAAGAGTTATGGATGTCGAATAATCTCTTTTAATTAGAAATTTAATTAGAGACATAAAGTCTAATAAAAACTAATCAAGTAATAAAGAGCTCTACTCAAGAGTTTTTACCATATGAAGATTTTAATATTAATATAAATTCTAATAAATCAAAACAAGTTACATGAAGAATTTAATATTAATAATTCAATAAATTTCCATTCACATTATCCAATTTTTCAACAATATATAAATATATATATATAATTCATACACATATAAAAAATAATAATAATAACAAACTTTAATATTTATTTACGTTTTATACATTTCTTTTTAAATATATATGATATATGGTTTGATCAATAGATACATTAATTAAGTTTGGTTGGTTAGCTCATTGGGTAATTATTAAAGCTTCTATCTCTAAAATGACCCAAGTTTGAATCCAGACATGCACATTTTATTTTTTATTTAATGAAAAAAAGGGTTTTACCAGTTCACCCGCCGGATCAATCTGTTCGGGTCGACCACCACCCGGAAAACCGGGTCGGGTTTTTAGAGACGGCCCAAATACACTGACCCGGTCCGGTATAGGGACCGAGTCTCGGTTGGACCGGTCCGACCGGCCAGGCCGGTTTCAAAACGTTGCTGATGATCTTTTATTAATTTACGATGATTGTAGAATTGTAATAGAAAGTTACAAAACCTAGAAATTTTTTTTATTCTTTAGAATGACGGTTTATTATATAAAAAGTGGACCGGCAAACACCTAGATTAACATAAAGTTGCAATTTATTGGATAGGGTGTGGTATATCATGACCATATTTATGATTTAAAAAAAAGTGATGTAAACATTATATAAGCTAATTATTATGTATGTGAATCATGTTATAAATACTGTTAAAGTTTTAACAACACACTTGTTTTTAATACTTAATTTAAAGTTTTATTTAAAAATTAATGATCTTCACATAAAGTTTAACTAGGATAGAGTTCGTATAATACACGGGTGGTTAAAAAAATAAAACAAAATGGAATGTTATGAATCTATAACAATTAAGGAAAAGAAAAAACTAACATCAATTCATCCTAGTTGAGTTGGTAAGCCACAAACATTTTAAAAGTAAAGCAATGAGTTCGATTCCCACCAACAAAATATTTTTCTTTTTATTATTCATGATAGGGAAATTGTAAAAATGGAAACTTGCACACTTGGCGCCTATGTGAAGGGTCTAATTGAATAACATGTGTAAACAATGTCTTGCTTTAATAGTATAGGTAGAAGGTAGATGATTTTTGGTCTAGTATGGAGATAAAATAAGTATTAAAAACATATTTTCTATATTGAATTTGTTTCTTTATAGGGTAACTAGCTTTTGAACCCGTGTATTACACGGGTTTTGTCAAATGATAAAGATAAATAAGGTCAATTATTTTAGTTGTGATTCTCAAATACTTGAATTAGTTTAATGTAATTTAATGGAAAAAACAAACAGGGTTAACGAAAAGTACTAAAATAATATGATTTTGGAAACACCAGGTGTTGATTTGCAAGAAATTTAAACAAAAGTACTAAAGTTGTGTAGTTGGTCAAATCTTATGTATGAAAATGATACTTGATTCAATAATAAATATAATTTACACTATGTTATAACTCATTTGACAAAATGGTTTTGACCTATGACCATGAATAGCTAGAATGAATGAGATGAGAGATTAAGAATTAGGTAAAATGTAGGCTTAACACTTAAGGTTCAACATTTTCTTTTATTAGTATTGTAAGATAAAGTTAAAATGCTAAGGAAATCAAAAATAAGAAGTATGAGAATGATTTGTGGTCACACAAAAAAACTACTAAAAAAATTTCAAAAAGAATAACAAAAAAATATAAAAAAAATAAAAAAAAAAAAACAAAATGTTTTTCTCGTCATTCCCGTTCAAAAAATAATAATTAAAAAAAAGATGAAAAAATATAATGCCGAAAATGAACAAACAACACAATGATAAATAAAAAAAAAAAGACACAATATTTCATAAAATATAACACAATGCCGAACAAAATATAACACAATGTTAAGTAATATAACACAATATCAAGAAAAAAAAGACACAATGTGAAAGAAAAAATACACAATCAATGACGAAAATAAACAAAAAACACAATGATAAATAAAAAAGACATGGTGATCTTTTTTCCTAAATATTGTGTCTTTTTTAAGATTTTTTTTAGAACGAGGAAGACGGTTGAAAACAATTTTATGTTTTTACATTTTTCGTGTTTTTATTAAATTTTGAGTTATGATTTTTTTTATTTAATTTTCATTTTTTTATTGTTATTATTATTATTTTTTTGTTAAAAATCATTCTCGTCCTTATTTTGTCTCCCTTTGTAGAATAACCTGAACACCTAAAGTTAAACTAAAATAGCATATTTGTTAAATAGCTTTGAAGTGTTTCATTGTATATTTTTATATATACTCTCACTATAATTTATTTGTTTAACTAGCTATCGGTATATTGTTCTTAGAAAACCAAAAAAAATAAAATAAATAAAACCTAGTTATCGATATATGCGATAACTCGATTGAAGTAACAGTGAATAACATCTGGTTTTGATCTTTCGTGAGATAATAATCACTAATTCTGATTTTAGAGACGAGTGTAATATAACATGGACATATTTAAGAAAATGTGTGGATAATGTTATACAAGTTGGTTAAATTTACGCATAATCATGTTAATAGTTTAAAATTTTTAATAATAAACAACCTTCAATTTAAATATTTAGTTTACGTATAGATGAGTGAGTTTCATTTGTGAACTATAAAATTTTGTGAGAAATTTAAGAACTCATCTAGATCAATGAATGGTTGTTCAAAGGTGTATATGTAAATATATAGAAAAATAAGGAGATTAATTTAAAGCGAATAAAGCATCAGTATTATCGTCGTTTTTGTTATTCATGTAAGTCTTCCTTAATTTTCTTCCTCCTTTTTCTCAAATATTCTCTCTCTATAAAACATATATTTTTTATGATTGGCAGTTTTTTTATAAAAAAAAAGGGATTATTGCATTTCCGCAGTCAGCGTGGATAATAAACAATTTGGAATAAGACCCAAACTTTGGTAAATATGGCAAAGTAAATTGTTTTGTTGATACATTGCGCCATGTAACAAAATCCAACCTGTAGTTGGTATTTTGGTTTTTAGATTAATGGAAACGATTTATTTGATTATAACTTTGTATTTTATATTCCGACTTGACTGGCCCGAAAAATTTATAGTTTGATTGTGCGATATATGCAAGCCGAAAAAATATTAACTCATAGATAAAAAATTTTCGAATCCATCATTGGGCCTTGGTCTAACCAGAATAATTAACAAATTAAATTTTCGCTTGCAAAGTCATGATGAAGATCACTAGAAAACTGTCAATCCACAACATCTGAATCCTTTTTGGTGAATGTTCAAGATAGATCTTTTGTGCGAAGCTAACTAATATATGATGTGACATTTGTCAATTTCGGGTTATTTTATACTTGTATTCTTAATGTAAACCCGACCCGTTTTGTTTCCCGAACCTTTCGATATTATCAAAATGATGAATTGTATGTTAAATATTTGTTTTATAGTTGTTGGATAAAAAAAACACCCTTTTCGGTTCTTAAAATTCCCCGAAAACGCTCAAAACGAACTCCAGGGACTAAAACTACCAAAATGGAGACTTGAAGGACCCATTTGTAGTTTGTGCTTCTTGGGTCTATAACTAACCCATTTTCATGAAACACCCTTTATGAAAGACCCATTCAACTTACTCTATATATACACACCCATCTTCTTCATTTGTGCTTGCTCATTTCTTCATTTCTCTCTCAAATTCTTGAATTCTAAGGTTGTTCTTCATAAGCTAATCTTTCATTTTAACTAACTTCTCAACCCTTAAAGCTTGATGTTACAACATATATATAATATACACTCCTTGTTTACCTTCGGTCTTTCATTTCTCCAGTCTCGGCTGGTTGAAATGTCGGGCTAGTAAGGCAAGGTTACATGGAGGACTTTGTAGTCCTTGTTTATATATTTAACAAATCTAACCATATAACTTGTTATACTTGATTAACTTCTACATATTTTAGTTTATTGTTCATATTTGTCAAGTTCCATGGTATTGGGTATGTGGTGACTAGCCTCGGTTTCATCCCGAGTTGAGAACCGAACCAAAAACCGAACTTTTGTTTAAAAGCATTATTGTTAACTTTTTGAATGTAAAACTTGAGTATTATTATTTATAAGTTATTTTACAAGTTCCATGGTAATTGGGTATGTGGTAACCATCCTCGGTCTTATTCCGAGTCAAGGACCGAACCAAAAACCGAACTTTTGTTTAAAAGCTTTATTGTTAAGTTTTTGAATATAAAACTTGAGTATTAATTTTTATAAGTTATTTTACAAGTTCCATGATAATTGGGTATGTGGTAACCATCCTCGGTCTTATTCCGAGTCAAGGACCGAACCAAAAACCGAACTAAACCGAGTTCACTCGCTTAAGACACACAAGTGTGTTTTTAGCCACCAAAACTCATATTTTTCTTCAAGATTATATTTTAATCAATTTTAGTTAGTTTCTAAACATACTTGGCATATCGGTAACCAACTTGATCTTATAACAAGTTCGAACCGATAAGGTCGTATACTCGCTTAACGAACGTTAAGGTTCTTCACAATAGAACTACATACTTGGTTAAGTCTATTTTGATTTTATTGAGTTATCTCATAACATTTATTATTTTGGGAAGTTAACTGTGAGCTTAGTCAATTATCAAGTCTTGAACCGACAAACCCGAACACTCGTTTAAACCTCGTTTTGGGTATTCTTATAACCAAGGGTTTTGCAATATCGCATTTTAACCCACATTATTACTTAACATAGGTTGAGTAAAAAAAAAAGAAAAAAAACTAATGAATAGAATACCGAGACCCGGTTTCGAGTAAACTTATTTTACAAAACTCGTTTCTTTAATTTCTCAAGTATCTACATTTTAAATCCTAAACTTTATTTATTTACTTTATTTGTCATGTATTTTATTTAAACCCTTCCAAGACTACCTACTAACACAAGATCCGTTTAATATAGGTCTTGCTCGTTAAACCGATCTCTCCGATTATTCACGACACTATCTTTCAAGTTACTTGTTAATGTGAGTACTTTTTCATCCCCCATTTTCCATCTTTCATTTTGGGGGTGGCATTGCATACTTATTCAAATTCAAATGATTTATACTTGAGTCATAAACCACAACACGTATTGTATATGTTTACTTAAATAAATGCTCGATTTGGTGTTATATGCTTTACATGATTATGTGCAAATTCTTGAATGCTAAGGCGGGTAGCCTCTTGAATGCTAAGGCGGGTAGCCTCATCAAAGTATGATCGTACGTTAATTCCGAGTATATATGGTATCCCCATATAGAAAGGTGTCGTCAATGTATTCTTATTGACGATTTCATTATTGTCGTCAATGTATTCTTATTGACGGTTTTATTATCTAAATTGTTGCTATTATTTATTGTTTTCATATACTAGTTGTGGATTTCATACTATATACTTATTGTCCAAAACTATGAAAATTGCTCACCAACCTTCGTGTTGACAAACTCTATTTTATGCAATGTTACAGGTTTGATGTTAGCTTGATTGGATTACTTGAAGAAACTTATTATCTTGGCTTTAGGATATTAGAAAATAAAAGAACAAGTTATTTGTTTATCTATCTATTTGGCATTTTGTATGAACAATTGTTGTGTTATTTATGATGATATGGATTTAAATGAGTTATTTAAATATTGTAACTTTATAGTGTCATTGTGCAGTGAGCAATCATGTCGCGCCTCGATGTTTCCGCCTTCATTGGTCGGGGTGTGACATATGATGCATCAAATCTTACAAAAGTACGCTCAAATTCTTGCCACCACTTTTGCAAATATAACTGTTGCATCTAATAATGCATATAATGATATAACCTATCAAAAATTGTTCATGTCATACGACTTGAGATATAAACTGCACATCAATATGAGGGCTTCTTTATGTTCGATTATTGTTTCCTGGAGGTGGTAAGCTGCAAAAAACATATAAGTAATTAACTAAATGATTCAATTTATTTATAGAAATGATCTCTAGATGTATGTGTGAAGATACACTTTCTCATAAATAATTGAGGATAAAACTTGAATTCTTATACAAATCTTTCAATTTTCCAACTCAATCCAGCTCATTCGTTAATAGAGCTATTTACTCAATCGGAGACATTTATGAAACACCTCTAATAGAAGAACAAATTGTTAATCTTGAAAGAACTCATTGTCAACCTTTTTGAATATTAATCTATCAAATTCATAAATGAAAATTTTGTATCAGTATATGATCGATTCAATTAATTAGAGAGTTATGAGATATCTATAGTTTAGTAACATTATGGCAGAATATTTATCCTAATAAAAAACATGTCACGAAAGGAGATGAAATCATGCAGCAACGCGTCGGTAATCATACTTGTTTTTTATTACTAAAAATAAATTGTCCTAGCTGTACAAAACAAGTTATGTGTACAATATAAATGTTATATGGTTCACCAAGCATAATGTGCACCCCTTCAATCTTTTGTACTAGCCAAAATGTTTAAAGATTAACACTACTTTCTACCATATGCAACGTGACAGATGAAGTTGGTAAAGGGATACTCATAGTAATATTCCATCTTACGTATGCGATGTGGTGTAAAATATACATTAATTATATAATATTTCATGCTTTAAATAGTTTTTATTAAATAACACACTTAGTTTATATAAAAGTTGTAAAGTTTCAATAGACAACACACTAAAATGGAGTGTTTTCATTAAATTTGAGACCGGCGAATGAATATTTGATAAATTTTATATGTACTATTGTTATTACTATTAATTAAACTGTTTAACTAATTGTATATATATTTTTTAATTAATTATGATGATGGCTAGCAAACCAATTATATAGATTTTTAATTTATGAATACAACTACAAAGACGCCTGAAAAGCATTTAACAAAAGTCATTAGCATTTTTAAACGAGTTAAGCTTCAGAGAAAACATACTCAACCCCCCCCCCCCCCCTCTCTCCCTCTCTCTCTCTCTCTCTCTCTCTCTCTCTATTAGGAGGGATTAGGAAGTTTGCAAGTTTTATATATGCCTCACTTCAAAAATGGTTGGAGACTCATACATTACCTGGACCTCCCGTGGGTGAAGGTCATAAGTTCGCTTCACGGGGTCGTGGGTCTAGGGACATAGTGAGTATGGAAAAAGGAAGTGAAGTGTGGAATCAAATTGTGAGATCTTTGGTTGTCTTGCACACTTGAGGATATTATTTCTATGTATATGTTTAGGAGAAAGGTAGGAAATGGTGCTTCCACTAGTTTCTACTATGTGATCGTTTACTCAGTCAAATATTCCGTTCGTTATTCAAACTAGAAAACGAGAAGAATTGCTTGCTCAACGCTTGTATTCTGAATGGCTTATGGAACTAAATTTAACTTTTTTTTGTTGTTTTTTAACCACTCATGTATCATTCAGGCTCTATTCTAGTATATTACTACTAGGTTTTATCCCCCGTATTACAGTGGTTGTTTTACATTTTTTTAATATTTGTTCTTTAAATTTTAATTTTCTTTATCGTAAGAAAGTTAATAATATACTTAGGGTTTGATGATTAAAGTGTTTCACAAATAAATGATATGTTATAACCCGTTTAAAAACTATCTAGATTTGGAGATCCATGACCCACTTATTTTTTTTACTATAAAATTGTTTTCTTAATTATAAATAATAATATATTTTTTTAAATCGGATATTAATTTTTAGCATACCCCAATTTTATAAGATTTTCATATCAAATAATTGGTAAGTTTAATTTTTAATTTAATGAGATGTTATAACCCGTTTAAGAGCTATATGGGTTTGGTGAGATCCATACACGTGAATTCGAGTCAAATGTATGAGAAGCCTCCTTTTACAAATAAAGCAATCTGATGACTTGAGAGAATTTAGGAAGCAACCAAAGAGCTTTTAAAGGTTCCGTTTATATATATTATACTTGGTTTTATCCCCGTATTACGGGGGGGTTGTTTTACAATTTTTGTTTTTTAATATTTAATTTTTGGATTTTAAATTTTTTTTATTTAAGAAGGTTAATAATATACTAATTAGGCCATGTTTGGGATTCCTTATTTGCACCTCATTTTGACTTATATAAGTTGTATTTGATAAGTTACTCCCTCCAAGCTTATCAAAACATCCTCTTTTCTTCTTTAAAAACTTAAAAAAGTCACATTACCCAACACCTTTTTAACTTATAAAAGTTAATAAGTTACAAGAAGGAAAAAATAAGGAATCCCAAACACACCATTAGGGTTTGATGATGAAAGGGTTTCACAAATAAATGATATGTTATAACCCGTTTAAAAGCTATATCGATTTGGTGACCCATGACCCGTTTATATTTTTTACTATAAAATTGTTTCTTAATTATAAATAATATCTTTTTTTTAAATCAGATATTAATTTTTAGTATATCTCTATTTCATAAGATTTTCACATTAAATATTTGGTAAGATTAATTTTTAATTTAATGAAATGTTATAACCTGTTTAAAAGTTATTTGAGTTTGGTGAGACCCATACCCGTGAATTCGGGTCCGCATGAGAAGCCTCCATTTACAAACAAAGCAATCTGGTGGCTTGAGAGAATTTAGTGAGCAACCAGAGAGCTTTTAAAGGTTTTCGTTTATATATATATTATAGATAAATAATTAATTCATGCGGTATTTGTTCTTGATTCTTCTTTCTTTTGTTCGACGAGCTCATGATTCAACCTCTGAAAAATGTTTGATGTTAAACGCGAAGTATTTCATATCGAGGATCTTTTGCTGTTCTTTCTTAAAACCGAGTAATTGTTCAATTTTCGATTCTAACATTTCCCTACACCTTTTGTTTTTTTGTCCTGGCCAGATGAATCAGTTCCTCTGGGGTTTCAAACTCGTCATCCATGTCATGCAGATTAATTTTAGAAAGCGCACCCGAAGAAACTTGAGAGTATAATTGTTAGACGATAATGTTTTTGTCTGTTTAAACGAATCCTTATCAACGTGTTGAGCACCCGGCTTGCACTTTTTATATTGAATTCAAAATCTCTCAAAGGTTTTTTCGTACTAAACCCCAAATATACCCATGATGTTTTTATATGTCTGACGTGCTTCTATAAAAACATCGTAGTCACTTGACCACTATGTCGGTTATAAAGCTTAGTGTAGATTGTATCAAACTTTGAACCTTAAGACGTATGTCTCTCCGCTTGGCGGATATCAAGCCAGGGTTGTGGTATTCTCTGTAACATCACGACCTTGGGCGTAATATGTCAGGGCGGAATATGTCGGGGCGATACGTACAGATTGCTCACAAGCTCATGTCACTATTGATTTGACAAATATAATTAATTCATTTCATTAAATCATAAGTAAACAATTTTGCATTAATCAAATAACAACACAATAACTTTGAATTTCATTATGATAACTTTAAAAGATTGAGTTTTGCGATTCAAAAAGGAGTAGCGGCGCAGCTTGTTGCCCGCTTGCCTTCTGTTTCGATGTAATCCAATAAACAATCATATATTATATGAGCTAAAAACAGTTATAACAATTAAGTATTATGATATGTTTTTAATAACCTGATGACCCAACTTTCTAGTCTACAATCTTCAAATTAAATTTCAACTTGTAACACGTTTAAAATAATATATTTTGTCAACAATAATGTTGGTGAGAATTCATAAAGTTTTGCATATGTATATAACATGAAAAGTAGAAAATTCACAAGTCAAGCTGTAACAATGTAACTTCTCAATCATAAAGTAAAGTAAAATAAAATAAATACATGATATTTCCGTTCGCTTGACATAAGCCAAATCTACTAGGGAACCCATGTTCGTCAACCTAGTAGGAGTATTAGATGAGAGTATGAGACCACCAAGCATTCCAACATAAGTTGAAGAATCGGCAGCGTAGATGCGTCCCGTCGGACCCTCTAGCTATGAGTATGCGTATGCGTATGAGTTACTTCCACCAACAAAAATAGTAAATAGCTAGCACGCAATCATATAATTTACAAGCATTATCATATGAAACAAATACATACAAGATACAAATGTGAATTTTGGTTTACAACATGAAACATGAAATAATAATAAAACTTTGTAACATACTACACCCCAAAATGATAAAAGATTAAAAAGGGGTTATGAAAACTCACTTGTTAAAGTAAGTGAGTGAAAGCAAACTAAGCGTTTAAGTGAGCTAAACAGGACAAGTTCAGTTTGACAAGCGGTCATAGAAAATAAATTCTATATTCAAAATAATGAACATACTAATATCAAAGACGGCGGTAGGTTTTGTTCAAAGTTTGGAATTTTTAGAGTTTCTAACGAAAAATATATTTTTTCCCTCTATAATTGGTTTAGTAATGTTTTTGACATAAATATACCTAAGTTGGTAAAATTTATTAAGTATTTGGGTTGCGATTTTTGTTAATCAGTTTTTATGAGTTTGGGTGTTCGAGAAAGTTAAACGGCCTAAAAAGTAAGAAAATTGTTTAAGTGAGTGGTTCGTATTTAGTCGGACCCGAACCCGGTTTTATGTCGGATTCGTTTCCTGTCACACCCTGCCTTCGGGCCTAGGCGTGTGACTCACAGTTGGTACCACTTTTGTCAATTTTTCAAAGTTTGCAGCGGAAATGTTATTTTAAAATATTTACTTTCATAACATAGGGAATTAAATACCCTTGTTTGTTTTACAAAATTACTTGTTTAAAAAAAAGTTTAATATATATATGCCTCAATACAAAATTAGCTGAGCCACCAGCTGTAAATTATGCCTAGTGTTCTTCTATCTACACTGGCATATCCATCACTATTCCTTACTCCTGGTTACCTGAAAACAGTTTCAAAATACGTCAGCTATATGCTGGTGAATACGCTGACTTAATAAACCATTTTCACCATTCGTAATGACACAACACCAATAGTGTTCAACGACTCAGTGGGTCTCAATCCCATCTCATCAGAACTAACATACGCACAAACCACATAATCGGACTTCACTCGCCCTAGAGACAGTCACTTGCCTCATGGTCAGTATGTCTGTAGTGTGCCCACTACAGTACATATATGTAAGGATCCAGACACATGTGTATTTTAGTCTGAGTGTTTAGTACTACCTTGTATCAAAACGTTTTAGAGGATTTGAACCAACCCTCATGCAAATATTTCCATAACTCTTGTACATATGGATAACAGTCCATAGTTTTAAAGAGTAAAATATCTTTTCAAAATATACAGTACATAGATGTATTCACGTCATAAAACATTTCACACTATAAAAAGGTTGGACATATTCACCTTTTGTTGATTTCAAGATTTCTCACCAACAGATGTCTGATCTTTATCTCGGACCTATAGTACAAGAACAACATTCTATAAATAACTAGATCTATGATCTAGCTTTAGACCTTAAGTCTATTTGCATAACCTTTACCTTGATATTCATTTCATTTTATAAAACATTTATATACTACGTTTCTTTATCATGAAGAAACGTATATTCATTTCTTCATCCATAAGATATATCTTTATAATAAAGAATAATATTTTATTCATAATCTTATCTTATGAAAGCTACATTTCACTTATTATTAAATCAAGGTATAGACTATACCCCTGACTAGGGTCTAAGCCGTATAATAAAATAATCGGGCAGAACCCCTACCTTGTATGACTTATCTATGAAATGCTTAAACTTCACGTGGGTAGCGCTCCTACTTGCACGTACTTCTAGACAACGAGCGTGTTGGGAATGACGGAACTTTGGCACGAAAACCGAGGTAAAGTGTGATATGAGATGTGAGGTGATGTGATAGGAACTTTATCCCATGGCCGGCCATTTATAGGCAAAATTCGTGCATCTTTGCGTATTGCGAAGGATCTTCGCGTATCGCGAAGGACAAATGTAGCCGCAATTAATATTATATTCCTTTGCGTATCGCGAAGTTGCTCAATAGCTTGGCTGAGTCAACCCGTAGACCTGCCACGTATCAGCACCTTCGCGTATCGCGAAGGTGCTAAATTTTCATTTTCAGTCCCTGGTCTTTGATAGTTGTCATATCTTGATCATAGTTCAAAAATACTAAAGCGGCCCTTACGCGGCTCGCGGAGATGCGAGCGCGCGAAGTGAAAAATGCGCCATCAAAACGCCCATCGCCTGAGTCCAAGTGAGAGTGGTTAGCCCCATAAGAACATTATTATGGAAAACTCCTTTCTTATAAAGTGCTTCTATTTCTTTCCCACTTTCTATGTGGGATGGAGTTTCCCTTACTTATTCCTTAGCATAAAAATGCCTTTATTTCTTTATCTTATTTTCTCCATTACTTATTTCATAAATACTTTTAGTCCTTTAACTTATAAACTTGTCAAATTTGAACCAAAATTTTGTGGGTGTTACATCCTCTCCACCTTGGAATGAGTCTCGTCATCGAGATTCGTTAAAACAGATGTGGATATTTCTTTCTCATTTCCGATTCTAATTCCCAAGTAAACTCTGGTCATCTTCGGGAGTTCCACCTTATTTTGACTAACTTTAGCTTTCTACGTTTAAGTTTCTTAACTTGGAAATCTTCAACTTGTAGAGGTTGTTTTACAAATTTTAGATTTTCGTTGATTTCAACATCCTTTAAAGGCATAGCTAAAGTTTCGTCAGCCAGACACCTTCGTAAGTTGGAAACATGAAATACATCATGTATGCTTTTCATTTCTTCTGGCAATCGTAAGCGATAAGCTACAGTACCGATTCATTCTAATACTTCAAATGGTCCAACAAAATGCGGACTTAGTTTTCCTTTCTTGCCGAATCGTACAACACCTTTCCATGGTGAAACTTTTAATAAAACTTTATCGCCTACTTGAAATTCTAACGGCTTACGGCGAACATCAGCATAATTCTTTTGTCGATCTCTTGCCGTCTTAAGTCGTTCACGGATTTGCAATATCTTATCCGTTGTTTCTTGAACTATCTCAGGTCCAGATATTTGATTATCTCCAGTTTCAGACCAACACACTGGCGTTCTACATTTCCGTCCATACAATGCTTCAAAAGGTGCGGCCTGAATACTTGTGTGATAACTATTATTGTACGAGAATTCCATCAAAGGAAGATGATCATCCCAACTTCCTCCTAGATCAATCACACAAGCTCGGAGCATATCTTCAAGCGTTTGAATTGTTCTCTCACTCTGCACATCAATTTGAGGATGATAAGCAGTGCTAAGATTCAATTGAGTTCCTAACTCTTGTTGGAAACTTTTCCAAAAATGAGAAGTAAATCTACTATCCCGATCAGATATAATAGATAATGGCACACCATGTAATGACACTATGTTGTTCACGTATATTTGTGCTAGTCTATCCATAGAATATGATTTATTGATAGGTATGAAATGAGCAGACTTAGTTAATCTATCAATAATGACCCAAATAACGTTATGTTGTCGGGTAGTCTTTGGGAGTTTCATAATAAAATCCATTGTTATCATCTCCCATTTCCAAACAGGTAGTTCAGGTTGTTGAAGCAAACCTGAAGGTTTCTGATGCTCAGCCTTGACTTGCAAACATGTTAAACATTTAGCTACATACAGAGCAATATCCTTCTTCATCTCGCTCCGCCAGTAGTTAGGCTTAAGATTTTGATACATTTTATCACTTCCGGGATGCAGCGTATACTTCGATCGATGAGCTTCATTCATAATCCTTTCACGTAAATCCTCAATTTTTGGTACCCAGATTCTAGTACCAAGTCTGAGTACTTCATCATCTCCTTTGACTAAAGAGTCGATTGTACCATTACGTTTTTCTTCGGAAATTTGGTTTTCTTCAATTGCTTTCTTTTATGCCTCCTTGATTTTTGCAATTAAATCTATTTGTAGTTCTAGCCTTAAGGCTCTAACCCTCTTGGGTTTTTCATGTTCTTTGCGACTCAATGCGTCAGCTACTACGTTTGCCTTTCCTTCATGATAGATAATTTCACAATCATAGTCGTTTAAAATTTCCATCCATCTCCTTTGACGCATGTTAAGTTTCTTTTGATCAAAGAAATACTTTAAACTTTTATGATCAGTGTACACGACAAACTTTACTCCATATATATAGTGTCTCCATAACTTTAAAGAAAAAATTATGGCACCCAATTCTAGATCATGAGTTGTATAATTCTTTTCGTGTACTTTCAATTATCGAGAAGCATAAGCTATTACTTTGTTTCGTTGCATTAGTACACAACCCATACCTGAATGAGATGCGTCACTATGTACAACAAAGTCTTCTGTACCTTCTGGCAAGGCCAGTATAGGTGTATTAGTGAGCTTTTGTTTGAGTAAGTCAAATGCTTCTTGTTGCTTGGTTCCCCATTCATACTTAACATTCTTTCGAGTTAAAGAAGTTAAGAGAACTGCTATACGGGAGAAATTTTCGATAAATCTTCTATAGTATCCAACCAAACCTAGAAAACTTTGAACTTCGGTTGGCGATTTCGGAATTTCTCATTTAGCTATCGCTTCAATCTTGGCGGGATCTACTTGGATTCCATTTGCATTGATAACATGACCAAGAAATTGTACCTCATGTAGCCAAAATTCACACTTAGAAAACTTAGCATACAATTTCTCATTTCGAAGTAGTTCAAGCAAAATCCTGAGATGAACCTTATGATCCTCTTCCGATTTAGAATAAATAAGTATATCGTCGATGAATACGATCACAAATTTATCTAAATATGGCTTACAAATTCTGTTCATCATATCCATGAATGCTGCGGGAGCATTTGTAAGTCCAAATGGCATAACTGTTAATTCAAAATGTCCATATCTGGTTCTAAATGCAGTTTTTGGAATATCTTCTTCTTGGACTATTAATTGATGATAACCTGAACGTAAATCGATCTTTGAAAAACAACTTCCTCCTTGTAGTTGATCAAACAAATCGTCGATTCTTGAGAGCGGATACTTATTCTTGATTGTTACTTTGTTTAGTTCATGGTAATCGATGCACATTCTCATCGAAACGTCTTTATTTTTCACAAATAAGATCGAAGCACCCCAAGGTGAAGAACTTGATCTTATAAATCCTTTCTCTAATAATTCATCTAATAGTTTCTTTAATTCTTTCATCTACGTTGGAGCTAATCTATACGGGGATTTGGCTATTGGAGCGATTCCAGGTACTAAGTCTATTCTAAATTCAACATCACGCTCTGGTGGTATTCCTGGTAATTCTTCTGGGAAAACGTCAGGAAATTATGAAACAATTGGTACATCTTCTAATTTCTTCTCTTTAGGTTCTTCTGTCATATACACCATGAATGCTAAGCATCCTTTGCGTAAACATTTATTAGCTTTAATCATCGAGATTAATCTAACATGACCTTCATCTTTGTCTCAAGCAATTTGAATTGTCTTCCCATTTGCACGAATTTCGATTGCTTTCTTATCACATAATATACGGGCTTGATTATCGGAAAACCAGTCCATACCTAAGACAATATCAAAGCCTGCCAATGTCATGGGTAACAGCTGGACAGGTATGACATGTTCTGCTAATAGAATTTTACCCTTGTTCAATACTTCAGATATTCTAACTTGATTACCGTCGGCCGTTTCTACTACGAGAGATTTGTCTAACTTAACTAAGGGTTCGTTCAATAGACTATAAAATTTCTTATCTATAAAACTTTGGTTTGCACCCGAGTCAAAAAAAACCGTAGCATAGACATTATTGACGAGAAACGTACCGGTTATGACGTCCGGCATTTCAGCGGCCTTTTCGGTGTTGAGCATAAAAGCACGTGTATTTCCCTTTCTTCCTCAATTCTTGGTTCTACTACCACTTGCACCATCTCCTCCAGTTTTCTTCTTCGGACATTCATTCTAAAAATGTCCCATCTCTCCACAGCCATAGCAAGCAATCTTATTTTTCCAATAATCAGTTGTTGCATGACCCACTTGTTTACAATTGGTACAGGTAAGTGATTGATTGAACCTGCACCTTCCAAAGTGTCTCCGGTTGCATATATTACACTGCGGAATTGGTGACTGTGAGTTCTTCTTTTCTCCACGGTATGGTTTCTTGTTGTTGTCCCTTTCATTCTTTTTAAACACGATCTCTCTCTTGAAGGTATTTTCTTTCTTTTCTTCTTCTCGGGTTCTTATCAACCCATTCATCATGTATCCAGCCAACTCCATGGCTGAATCAATAGTTTGAGGTAGAGATGATCTGACCATGTCTCTAATCTCTTTTGGCAAACCCCAGATAAAACGAGTGACTTTGTTATTTTTTGACGTTACCAAGTGTGGTACTATCCTACAATACTCCAAGAACTTAGTATTGTAGTCCTTAAGATTTGTCCCAACAACTCTATGATTTAAAAACTTGATTTGAATTTCATCTTTCTCATTCATAGGACAAAACTTTCTGATTACGAGCTCCTTAAATTCTTCCCAACTCAACTTATACATGTTTAATCTACCCTTAGCTTGTATAAAAGTATTCCACCATTGTAGAGCTTCGCCTTTAAACGATTGGGAGGAATACTGAATTGCTTCTTCCTCAGAGCACTTACTAATGACATTAATGGATTCCATTTCTTCAAGTCATCCCAGTGCAGCAATAACACCATCGCTTCCATCAAAATTCTTGGGCTTAAACGTTTGGTATGTCTTATAACTACAACCTTTCTTAGTCTTTTGTTTCTTGATTTTCTTCTCCTCATAATCGCTATCAGCATTAGAGCTAACATGTTCTTCTTCTTCTTCTTCTTCTTCTTCTTCTTCTTCTTTTCTCTTAGACTTGTTAGATTTCTCATTGCTCGATGTTTCCTTCTTCCTCATACTCTCAAGCATAGCTGGAAAGGCTTCGGCAATTCCTCTTGCAATCAGTTCTTGCATATCTTCTTTTTTCACGAATTGATCACCAATAGGAGGGGTAGTATTCACTTCTTGATTTTCGACAACTTGATTTTCAACATTTTTCTTTAGTCTCCCTCTCGTATTCCTTGAGGGTCCACTATTGACTTCAACGTTCGAATTTCCTCTTTTCGACATTCTATAGACGAGAAATAGGAGGTAACTATTAGTTACTATCTCTAAGAATTTACCAAAGGCATATATCTTATCCGTACTTTCATATACTTAAATAGGTTAAAGCCTAAGTACTTTTATCAAATACTTAATTCGCTAAAACCGATGGCTCTGATACCAACCTATCACACCCTGCCTTCAGACACATGTGTATTTTAGTCTGAGTGTTTAATACTACCTTGTATCAAAACGTTTTAGAGGATTTAAACCAACCCTCATGCAAATATTTCCATATCTTTTGTACATATGGATAACAGTCCATAGTTTTAAAGAGTAAATATCTTTTCAAAATATACAGTACCTAGACGTATTCACGTCATAAAACATTTCACACTATAAAAAGGTTGGACGTATTCACCTTTTGTTGATTTCAAGATTTCTCACCAACAGATGTCTGATCTTTATCTCGGACCTATAGTACAAGAACAACATTCTATAAATAACTAGATCTATGATCTAGCTTTAGACCTTAAGTCTATTTGCATAACCTTTACCTTGATATTCATTTCATTTTATAAAACATTTATATACTACGTTTCTTTATCATGAAGAAACGTATATTCATTTCTTCATCCATAAGATATATCTTTATAATAAAGAATAATATTTTATTCATAATCTTATCTTATGAAAGCTACATTTCGCTTATTATTTAATCAAGGTATAGATATACCCCCGACTAGGGTCTAATCCATATAATAAAATAATCGGGCAGAACCCCTACCTTGTATGGCTTATCTATGAAATGCTTAAACTTCACGTGGGTAGCGCTCCTACTTGCACGTACTTCTAGACAACAAGCGTGTCGGGAATGACGGAACTTTGGCACGAAAACCGAGGTAAAGTGTGATATGAGATGTGAGGTGATGTGATAGGAACTTTATCCCATGGCCGGCTATTTATAGGCAAAATTCGTGCATCTTTGCGTATCGCGAAGGATCTTCGCGTATCGCGAAGGACAAATGTAGCCGCAATTAATATTATATTCCTTCGCGTATCGCGAAGTTGCTCAATAGCTTGGCTGAGTCAACCGTATTGCGAAGATGCTTCGCGTATTGCGAAGATGCTTCGCGTATCGCGAAGGTGCTAAATTTTCATTTTTAGTCCCTGGTCTTTGATATCTTGTCATATCTTGATTATAGTTCAAAAATATTAAAGCGGCCCTTACACGGCTCGCGGCGATGCGAGCGTGCGCCATCAAAACGCCACATTACGCCAATCGCCTGAATCCGTGCGCGTCGGGTGCTTCGCACCCTCCGCTATGACTAGTGAGAGTGGTTAGCCCCATAAGAACATTATTATGGAAAACTCCTTTCTTATAAAGTGCTTCCATTTCTTTCCCACTTTCCATGTGGGATGGAGTTTCCCTTACTTATTCCTTAGCATAAAAATGCCTTTATTTCTTTATCTTATTTTCCCCATTACTTATTTCATAAATACTTTTAGTCCTTTAATTTATAAACTTGTCAAATTTGAACCAAAATTTTGTGGGTGTTACATTTCCTTCATGGTAAAAATCTTATCCTTTGGTTAGAACTTTAGTAGTTTATGTTTCAAAATTTATATGTAGAAAAATAACCAAATTTTGTCCAAAATAAACATAAGCGAGTTGATTTCGTTTTTAGTCGGAAGAATGTCGTTTGAAAAATATTTTTAATATAGCATAACATCATAAACAAACTAAACTTGCAGAAAAATCAACGTACTAATCCGAGGAGTGAACACAAGACAAAAAGAATAAACTTTAACTTAGGTGGTTTGACTTTCCTTGGTCAAACTTGGACTTTGCACAAATTAGAGAGCCAGAACATAATTGGGAGTGAAATGAGTTGTGGTGCAAGCTTTTTAGAAATGAGGTGGTGTTTATATAGGTCAAAAATCGTTAAAAATAAGGTTAAAATGAATTAATTGGATGACTAGTCAAGTGGCTAGTTAAAAGACATAAGACTAGCAATAATGAATGCAACTGAAAGATCTTTGACCAAAATTGATGAAAGACACAAATATTAAGCTCAATTTATAGGAGAAATAGTCCAAAGATGTTTCAGCTTGGTTAAATAAGTCAAAGAAGTTAATAGAATTGCGCGTCTTTAAAACCTTGAATAAAATCATAAATTGAAAGTTGTAACATAGGAAATTGATTAAGAGATGTTAATAGAGTCATAGCCAAGATAATCAAAACATTATAAAAATATATCTATAAATAAAAACAAATCCAAAAATTTAAAATAGGTCGGATTTTCGAATTTGAAAATTAACGAAGTTACATTCTCCCCGATCCATTGTATTGAAATTTTTTTAATGTGCCTATTGTTAAAAAGCGACCCTTTTGACTATTTCATATAAATAATATATTAATACAGTAACAATAATAAATATATAATAGACAAGATGGAGTAAATGCATATAATTAAGACTTATAAAATAAGTATCATCATTTTAACATGTCAACCCAAGCATTTATTAAGCATTTGGCAAAGCAATTTCTTCATTTATGATCTTTTGAAGAAACACTATTTACCTAATTATTTAGTCCTTAGGTTTATGTCTAGTATCTCCCACATGGGGTTAAGTATGATCCGGCAGATCTGAGCAGCTTCACCTACAAAACAGAACACAGTGAGCTCGTTACGAGAAGAAGATAGGGGGTCTTCTCGTAACAACCCTCCAGCATGAGAATCAGATTGTTGTTTGTGAGTTATAAGTTAATCGCATAACATTAGCGAGTATTCTCGCGCCAAGAGTTGGAATCCTTTTACCATTGGAGATTGAGGAGTATTTACTCTTTATAGCCAGGCGGGAAGAGAGATAAGGTGTGTGCCACCTGTCATGTCATGAAATCCACCAATAAGAGGGCTTGCATGTCACACCCCGGCCTAGGGCCTAGGCGTATGACCAATAGTTGGTACCTGTTTTGCAAATATATCAGAGTTACGTTCTTTTAGCGGAAGTCATAAAATATTATTTTAATGAAATCTCGGGAATTTAATACCCGTTTTGATATTTCAAATTCCTACCATTTTAAAATATGACTTTTCACAATATTTTAATTAAAACATATGAGCCATCAGATCACCTCTAATGACTATGTCCCCAATCTTCTAATCTGGCTTGCTTGTCTGTTCTACCTCTACTGTTTCCCTGAAATGTGGGAGAAAAATACGTCAGCTATGTGCTGGTGAATAACGCTGACTCAATAAAACATTTTCATAATTCATCATAATATTATCATACACAAAATCACCTTCATTAAGATACAACACCAATAGTGTTCAACGACTCAGTGGGCCTCATCCCATCTCATCGGAACTAAAAATACCAATAGACCACATAATCAAACTTCACTCGCCCTAGAGACAATCACTTGCCTCATGGTCAGTATGATTGTAGTGGCCTGCTACAAATCATATATGAATGGATCCAGACACATGTATTTTAGCCTGAGTGTTTAGTACTACCTTGTATCAAAACGTTTTTAGAGGATTTGAACCAACCCTCATGCAAATACTTTCATAACTCTTTACATATGGATAACAGTCCATAGTTTATAAGAGTAAAACATTTCATAAACTTAGAGGATTCGTACCAATCCTCATAAAAATCTTTTCTAACTCTTTATCTATGGATAACCTTCCATAGTAAATATTTTAACAGTACATAGACGTATTCACGTCATAAAACATATAAAGGTTGGACGTATTCACGTCATAACATATTTCACACTATAAAAAGGTTTAGACGTATTCACGTCATAAAACATTTCACACTATAAAAAGGTTTGGATGTATTCACGTCATAAAACATTTCACACTATAAAAAGGTTTGGACATATTCACGTCATATCATATTTCATGTTATAAAAAGGTTTGGACGTATTCACCTTTGTTCTTGATCAGTGTATCTTTCTAATTTTTGCATTCTTTCTATCTCGGACCTATAGTACGAGAACAACCTTTGTATAAATATCTAGATCAATGATCTAGCTTCAGACCTATAGTCTGTTTCGTATAGCTTAACCTTGACAATCATTTCTTTAAAACATTTGGACCTTTAGTCCATTTGTCTATTCATTAATCATATACTATGTTTCTTCTTCAGGAAGAAACATCTATATTGGGTTTCTTCTTCAAGAAGAAACTTTGTTTTAACTATAACCTTTGCATATATTTCTTTATCATAGAGAAATATTATTTTATTTCTCACATTTCTTAATCACAAAGAAAACAATACTTTGACTATAACCTTTACTTATGAAAAGGTAGGTTATGCTTATTAGTAATCAAGGTTCAGGCTATACTTCCGACCATAGTCTAAGCCTTTATAATAATAAAATAATAACTTAAGCAGAACACCAACCTCATTCGGGTATTTTAATTGCCTAAGTTTTTGTACGGGCAGCACTTCTACTCCCTTATCACTTATTGAAACTTAAATCGTCAGTACCCTTGCTTCTAAATTGCTTGACAAATCTACGGTGTGTCGGAACTTCAATTCTTGCGCGAATCACGAGAAATCAAGACCTCAGAACCTCATAGTAGTCGGGCACGCATCCCAATGTTAAGTGTGTGTAATAAAAGGTGTTTTTGGGATGAGTTTCCTTCAAACCCGTAGCCCCTTTTTATAGGCAAAATTTTGGGGACCGTCGCGTAGCGCGACGCCCTTTTCCTTAGGTCGTTGCGTAGCGTGACGCCGCAATTTATAAGATGATGCCACGTGTGGACACGTGTTTGGCCACGTGGCACTGATTACTTAACCCAGTCATCGCGTAGCGCGATACCCCCTACCTTCTGGACCATCGCGTAGCGCGCCGCCCCTTTTTCTAAATTCCTGGGAAACACCATCGCGTAGCGCGATGATCAATATGTTCTACCCGTCGCGTAGCGCGATGGGTCTAGAAAACCAAAATTTTATTTTCAGCCCTTGGACTTTGTTAACTTGTCACGTCAGTTCAAAAATACTAAAGCGGCCCTTATGCGGCTCGCGGCGATGCGAGTGTGCGAAGTGCGCCATCAAAACGCCACATTACGCCCATCACCCGAGTCCATGTCCGAGTCCGTGCGCGTGCGCATCGGGTGCTTCGCACCCTCCGCTAGGACTAGTGAGAGTGATTAGCCCCATAAGAACATTACCATGGAAAACTCCTTCCTTATAAAGTGTTTTTATTTCTTTCCCACTTTCCATGTGAGATGGAGTTTCCTTACTTAGTCCCTTAACATAATATGGTTTCTTTTCTTTATCATACTTTTTCCCATTATCTTTCTCATAATTAATTTTGGTCCTTTACCTTTATACACTTGTCAAATATGGAACTAAACTTTGTGGGTGTTACATTGCACGTATCCAAGAGGAGTTGGCGATCAAAGTCGCTTATTGATTATGACCTTTGTACTATTTGATACTATCGATGGTGCGTTGTCGGTTTCTTATTGGTTGGACGTCTTCTTCAATAAGATACTTCTTTTGTGCACTATAACTAGGAAAATCTTTAGCGTTACTTATCCCGAGGTATCAGAGAATGTTTGGCACCCCATAAAGGTTTTGTCAGCACGCACTCCAGTACGTCCTGTACTTCATACTTGGCGTTAGTTGTCCGTCTATACCGCGGAGGCCTGCGTTTCCCTTTAAATGGGTGTATAGCCCTACCTCTTCATCATCTACGTTTCTTTCTTCCTTTTTAAGTGGTGGCATTAAAAATCAATGTCGATGGTCGTTAATTTTCTTGTGTGTGTGTGTGTTTTTGGTCAATTGTGCTTAGGAAATGGTTACGGGTTAGTTTAGAGAACTAGTTCAGGCGTTGTTAGAATTAAATTCCATGGTTAATCACAACCACAAATCCATCACACAATTAATAAATATACAACTAGAATTGGTTCTCATTTATCTCTCAACTAACGCACATAACATTTAATGCTCTTAATTGGTATTTTTCGTCACATTATCACTCTTTTTAGTAAACAAAAACATATATAATGGGTAATGTTCCTTAAATCATTATTACTTCAAGACACGCATGAGCTTTCTTGTAGAAAACGTGCATTGGGAGATGGCGTAGTGGCTTTATCGGCCCATGGCTAAGATGATTCTCAATATATTCTTTCCCCCCTGTACTGTTATTCTTTTATATATATTTATAAATATTAGTACTTCTAAATATAAAACACCAGCAACTCTATAAGGGAAAAAAAGGGTGAACGATTTCATTAACTACGGAGTATTAAGAAATAAAGAATTGTATACTTTTGTTATGCTTATGATGCCTTTGAATCTAACCACCATGCCAACAGTACTCCACACTCGACAGACCCAGTGTTACTGGTTACCTACCACCTTGTTTGTCTGTTATGTGTGAACACGTTATAAATAATTTCATTAATGAAATTACAGAAGATAACAAAAATGTATCTCAATTATATTTTTGGTTGACTTCAAAAATCAACGGAAGGACCACGGTGTGAATGCACATTTTAGACAATATCGATTTTTTTTAATAAATAAATATAAATGACTTACCATATGAGGTTATTTGTCATTTTGTCTACATGAGAATATAGTCACATTTATGTAGGAAAATGTTCAGTAAAAATATAGAGGGAATTGTGGTGTGTGACACGACTGTTTTAATATTTGATTCAGCAAAAAAGTTAGTGTAGCAGTTTGTAAGAAGGTAATGCATTAAAAGTTAAAACAAGTATCAACTTCAACACTACACTATACTAAGATATATAGCTTATAAGTCTTCATTGAGTCATTTCTATATGTAATGTCTATTTTTTATCACATTCACTATCATGTTAGATCGTCGATATACTTGTCAAAAGTGGAGGAGAATTCGAAGAGAATGCAAAAGAACTTATGAATGAGTGCAATAATGTGTGTTATGAAATAAGAATTGAAACTTGTGTTCTGTTTTTCATGAACTCAATGAGACAGAATACAAAGAGTTTAATGAAGATCACATACATAAACCAAAAGTTCTAGTAGTGTAGTTCATAATGAAATTGGTAAGCCTATCAATATATTTTTTTTTTATTTTTACATTTTGTTTAGAAAACCATTAGATAGTATGACTCTACCGGCCAAAATGTGACTTTTTCGGCCAAAATCGTTTTTCCGGTGACCTTCAAGTAACGTCTGTTAGGATTTTGTTATTCGCGGACCGTTGGAAACAAATATGTTAAAAGTTGGGACCGTCAGCAGCTAATTCCTTAGTTGGGACCGGCAACGACCAAATGATAATAGTGTGGATTAATAAAAACCAATACACCTTATTATTATTATTTTTTACTTTCATAGGCATAGTAGCTTGTTTGTATTATATATCTAGTATAATTTAGAAGTTTTGTGTCACAAAAATTTTTTTAGAATATTTTAATTATTTGTGTTTTGTTTTTATGTAAATCATTTTGATGATTAATAAATTGTAACATCTTGGTATGTTGGTTTGTGTTAAGTGTGTTAGTGCTTGGCAATGACATTAATAGACTACTTAAGTTCAAGACCCATATGAAGCAACTTTTGACATTATATTTTGTTCAAGACTCATATTAAGCAACTTTTAAGATTTCATTTTTGTTAAGTGGATGGAGACTCCTTCAAATAATTTTTTTTTAGCTTTTTCATTTTATTTTTTTTAAAATATTTTATTTGTGTTTTTTATTTAATATGTTAATATTAATGAGGCCTCATTGGGCCACTTGGCCGAAGACATCATTTTTGTTATGATTTTGTTCCGGTATCGTAGCGAATGTGACGGAAACCGATCAAATTCGCATAGAGTCGTCACGCTTTCTTTTAGCTCAAGTGTTGTAACGATCGTAACCAAAACCGACCGAAAGCCGATTTTTTTTTGTTCTAGTACCATAACGAACCTGACGGAAACTGATCGAATTTGTGTAGACTCGCCGCCTCAACGCTCAAGTTTTACCAATCGACTCCACCTCATTGGTCCACCTAAATTTTTAGAATTTTTTTGTTTTATATTTGGTTTTAGTTTTGGTATAATAACACACGCAATCAAAACCGGCCGAATTTGCGTCGACTTACCGCCTCAACGCTTAGGACCAACGACGCTTGGGTTTACCACCGTCCGGGTTTTACCATCCTGCCCTGACGCAACGCGCCAGGTAAAACACTAGTATATTATAAAAGAAAACTTTTGTGCCGCTAAGCCCTTATTGGGCCAAGCGGCGGCATCAAATTTGTCCACACCATTTTGATTTTCTTTTTTAGTATTGGTAGCATAACTAACGTAACGAAAACCGATCTAACGCCAATTTTTTTACGTGACGGAAACAGACTGAATTCGTGTAAAGGGTAAACTCACTGCATCAACGTTCGAGACTGACAAAGCTCGAATTTTGATGTCATTTGATTTTTTTTGTTTTAATTCCGGTACCATAATGAACGTAATGAAAACCAACCGGATGCCAATTTTCTTTTTCTTTTTTTTTTAGTTCTGGTACTGTAACGAACGAGAAGAATACCGACCAATTTCACGCAGAGTCACTGCCTTTTGTTTTAGTTCAAGTACCACCGTAACAAAAAAAGACCGACTACCAATTTTGTTTTAATTTCGGTACAGTAAGAAACCGATTGAATTCACATCGACTTATTATCTCAACACCCAAGACCAACAACATTTGAGTTTTATCACCACCTAGATTTTACCAACCTACCCCGGTGGGGTAAAATCCTAGTTTATTTATAAACCACACAAACCTTCAAGTCACATTATAAAAGGACAAACAAAATAATTTTAAAATATTCAAATAAAAACAACAGCTTTATTTTGTGAAGGGGGGCGGTATGTATATATCCGCCCTCAATGGCTTCTCCTATTTCACATCATCTCATTTTTATCAGTTGTCCAAAAATAAAAGATGGTATCCATGGCTATTGCTTCCATGTGGGCTTCCATGACTGCCTGGTTCACACCCACTGTTATCTTTTGTGCTACAAACCTCATAATCGCCACCATTTTCATAGCCTCAAACAACAGCCACCATGACCATGACCATGACCATCCACCCACACAATTCTCTAGAGTTTCTTCATTCCTCGAACGAGCCAGATCAATGAAGTTTACTACTTGGTCTGAATCTGAACCCTCAACGGCGACGTATAGTTCATCCAGTCGACTCGCTCAGTCAATCCATGATGAACCACCACTGAGTCAACCCGCTTCTTTCTTCCAACGAGTTACGTCCTTTAAATTCTCTGAAACCAACCCCGACTCACCTGCTCATCAACTCGCCCGATCTCCTTCGATTATCGAACGACTCAAATCGTTTAAACTCTCCGGAGCTACTTCGGGTTCCACTGAACCGGAAACTGCCGGGTCGGACCCGGAGCATAATAATATGATCAGAAGCAAGTCGGATAAGACAGCAAGTAAGAAGTCAATGTCGAAGATGAAGAAGTCACGTAGCGAGATGAGGATGGCGCCAAGCGACGAGGAGGAGGATGTTGACTTGCGGCGACCGGCGACGGCGAGGGAGAGGCGGAGTCATGACGTGGATGCAAAAGCCGATGACTTCATCAGCAGGTTTAAGCAACAGTTGAAGTTGCAACGACTTGAGTCGCTTGTGAGGTATAATCAAAGGCTGAAACCGGAGTGAGTAGTTAGAAGTTAGATAGAACTCATGGGAAAATATAATATTAATATTAATATGAACGCGGGAGATTAATAATCTAGTTTTGTCGTATGTTGTATCTGTTCTTTCTAGTGTCACATGTTCTGTGACATGTGAGTAGGGGCTAGTGACTCCGTACTCTTCTTGGATCTTCTCTCTCAATTTAGTCTCTATAAAATAATGTGTATTTCTAAAAGTGGTTGATGAACTTATTTTTATACTGTATTTCTTTTAATATAATGCTACACTGGACGAACAAAAAATTGATCTTAACTAAAATAAACAAAGCAATATGACCCTTTTTGATAGTTGATACCAAGCTATAGGTAAGTAACTAAGTTGGTTATACTTTTCATTGACAATCCCACCACTTCAAATTGACTCATTCCAGAATCTTACATCACTAAAGAATTTTACACACCAGCCATTTTCTGAATTATTGAAAACTTTATGCTCATGTGATGAACACTTTCTTTTATTCTTTTTATAGTCTGTGAATACAATTGCCAACATTCTGATGTGTAAAAGAAAAGTTTACTATCTCTCATGATACAAATAATTAACTTGTTATTTGGTATATTTATTTTTTAAATTTAAACTTACCAAAAATGTTTTTCTCTTCACTTCTTTGTCAAGTTTTGTATAACTTTTAATAAGTCTTTTGTTTAGTTTAGTTGTAAAACAGCATCTTAAATCAGGGACACGTTCAAACTAAATACTGCTTGATTAATCATTAATTTTGAGGGTTTGAAACTAAATACTGCTTGATTAATCATTAATTTTGAGGGTTTGACTTTTCGTATATCAATAGCGAATCCCCGTTATGATCTTAGACAGCTTAAAGTTATCCGATTTAATTCCTATCGCCTGAAACACGTTCATAAAAATATCCAAAGAAATTAACCTGAAATATCGAGAGCCTCGTGTATAATTCTACCAATTCAAAAATTTTGATAACTTTAAGGGTTTTTATTACAACTTTAACAAGTTAAATAATTGATGTCATAAACCTGACTAAAAACATAAACCTAATAAATTTTCCTTCTTACTACTTAACATGTGAAAGTCGTTAGTTTAGGAGATCACTTTTACCACTTGGTGGATCATTTGACGTCTTCAAAGCAATATCATTTTTAGTAACCTCAACAAGCATTGAGATAGTTTGTTTGATACGATAGTTTCTTATTCGTGTATTTGGTTCATTAATAGGAATAGAAAAGTGAATATTGTATGGGTGAATTGGTACACAATACTATTCTCTTTTTTATTGTTTTCTTTTTTCCTTTCTAGCTTTTTGCTAGACAGTGTGTTATAAAATATTATCAGTTGTTCAAAAAACATTTCTTAAATATAAAAATCTACCAAAACCAAGTCATTCATCGAAATGTTTGTTAAATTTTCACTAGTAAAAAACCGAACTTTGTGATATGCGTAATGGCTTTAACGCCCTTGTAAAATGTAGGCCAAGTTCTTGCTGATTGATTAACGGGGTCTACATGCATTCCTCTCTCACTCCTGCTAACAATCTCACGAGGATGTTCTTGGCGCCGCGTTTTGCTCATGTGGCTAGTCTTAATAAAATTGAAAAAAAACAGAGAGATGTATATGATAACAAACGTTTAACACTAATAAATAAACTATCGATGCATGATGAGAAATTCAAACTAAACATAAGTATCTTCATTAAATCACAAGCCTTCACTGTTATTGGCTATTGCACTATAGCTAGGGATGAGATACATATTTATAAGACGTCTGGACTAACTAATACCTTAAAAGGAGAAAGTCATTCAATAACTATTTGTAGCATTCCAAACTATTTGCCTAAAGCAATATTTTTATAATCGTAGGATTAGCGCCTCAAACGGTCTGGTTCTGTCACAATATAGATAGAATTGGTGTGGAAAGTATAACAATGACTAAAGCATTGGTGATTGGTTCGGATAAAGGAAGCTAAGCGCTATCCTATTGAGAAGACGATACATCTTAACATACTATGGCCACAGATAACAACCTAATTAGTTGTGAACAACCACAACACACTAGTTAGTTGGGAATGCATGCCGCGTCACTTGACTGTTTGAATCAAAGTATCACTTACAAACTCAAATAAGGCTAGCAAGTCATATTCATAAATTTCACTCATAACTCATAAGTATACGCAAGTTATTGCTTTCATACTGGAGTTTGGCCGTATAGAGGACCCCATTTTTATAGCGAGGCTAACGGGTGTCAACTTATAAGGCTGGCCAATGTTTTTCTGTGCACTCGTTATCAGAGAAAGTCAATAGATTTCTCTCAGCACAAGCAAGTTATCAACTAAGGCTGAGGGCATGCAGGAGGCTACCATAATCATTTTTATTTTTTAATAAACAAAAATTAAAAGAACTAGAAATATTATAAATGAGTTAAGTCAATACATGTACGTTTTTAGCACTACCAAAAAATTCAAATCAAATTTACAATTCCCATTAGATTTAACTTTTTTAAAAATTTCTTTAATTTATGTGAATTTATTCTTTAAAATTGTGACTGTTTGATTTCTTCAAATTGGTAACCAACCTTAATTGTTTTTTTCATAACGTTTTGTTTTTGTTAACAATTTTTTAACACTTATAATTCCACTGTACCTTAAAGACGTAAGAGAATTTGAAGCAACTTTTATATTTGTGAAAGGTCAAATACCATACCACTATATGAAAAATTAATATGTGTTTTGTTAAAAAAGATTATTTTTAATTAATACAACCATATTATTTGTATAATTAATATATATATTCTGTTAAAGAGTACCTCATTGTTAATTTTAATTTTAATTAAATATTACGAAAAACTAATCCACATTAGGTGAGAATTTGACTTCTCATAAATTATAGATGTATTATTTCCTTATTTAAATGAGACTGACCAATCAAGTCATGTACATTTACTAATGTACCGACACGTTCACTGAACTAGTACGTACCCAAGAGATAAAGTGTGAATGGAAAATTTATTGATTTCTACTCTATGGGAGCCCCATCGCTGATTCACTTATTCCATCCCTGTATTGACTATTGAGTGGTGCAAATGACAGAGACGTAATTTTGAAATAGATGAAAAATAATAACTTATGGAATGACCAAACAAAATAAAATAGATTACCACAACAAAACTTGATTTAAATAGATTTTACAAGTTACAGTGTCAGGCATCTCTTCTTGTTCTATTTGTCAAGACCCATAACCCGGTTATTTCATTTTGATCATGGTGAGTAGAGATCTAATCAATACAAACAGTTTCTCGAGTTTTACTCTTTAAACTCGAGTAGGCTTGCAAGTCTAAACAAGTTTATTATTTATATAAATATAAATTTATTTAATATATATTTACATAATATTTATTATTAAACATTAAACAATATAAAAGTAAGTAAATTATATATATATATAGGGGATATTTCAAATGAGAACAAGTTTTAAGAGCTCGAAAGAACTCAGTGTAACGATTTTTTTTCGAATTTTTTTTACATATGCGTAATTTATGTAAGTTACATACACGTAAAAAAATTACAGAATTTTTTACGCGTCGAGTCGACTTATTACACATGTGTAACGGACGTAAAAATTAGTGTAATCACTTACAACTTTATTCTCTCTCCTACTTTGACTTTTTAGTCAGATTTAGTCTCAACCACACAATCCAATCCATTTAATAAAATATGTGGCTAAGAATTGAGTTCTTAAGTTCTTAAAACTCAACATGGTTCTTAAAATATCCATCCCTTATATATATATATATATATATATATATATATATATATATATATATATATATATAAAATCTTTTTTTATGTATATCAATATATTAATAAATATTAAACGGGTCAAGACGTCAAGTCCTAGCTCAACATGAGGAAAAAAAATACTCATCTAGTATCAATTTACACCAGCACATTAAGGGCAAATACCCTTTCAGGGACATCCGATAAAATTGGAACGATACATAAAAGATTAACATAACCCTCACGTAAGGATGACACACACAAATCAAGAAAGCATAAAGAGCAAATGGTATAAAAAAAACTTTAAAAAAAGGGTCTCCAATAATCCAAAATGGCTATAAAGTCGTTACCAAACAACTGCCAAAAATGTCATTACCACATTGGTGAGGTGATTAGGAGATTTTTCTTAGGGTTTCTCAGCTTATGTGCGCGCTCTTAATTATGGTTAGCACCATTGTAAGGGCAATTCGAACTTAGGTAACGCAGTATGAAAAGTGTTATGACTATTTAGGAGAGACACAGTTACCATTGCGACATATGTCTTTAAAATGAGAAAATAATACTAACATTTCAAACCGGTCCTTAGTGGTGACTATGATTTTCTTAATTAGGGCATTCAAAAGATAGATCCAATATGAATATGATGATAGACTTTAAGATGGTATCAAAACATTTTTCTTATTAGCTCACAAGTCATATTTTAGGTTTAAGTTTTCTAGAGTAAAGGACGTTAACTCTTATACAATGACTGTAACACTCCAATTCGAGTAAGACTATTCGTGTCACTTATACAAAAATAAAATTAAAATTCAAATGTCATTCCATTGATGTTTAAAGTGTTACAATAACATAAGGAATGGCGAATATGTTTCATTACATTATTGCTACAAAGGTACTTTTAAACACCCGAGCACTCTCTGACTTTTTATCCCCGGTTATCTTGATAACATGGCGTACAAGAAGGAAATAAAAATGTATGTATGATCGAAAATTGTTCAGTGAATGGACAAAAAGTATTCAAGTTATCAAGTATTAAAACCACATGTTTTGCTTCCATAAAAGGCTTTAGATTTCAAAATCGTTTGCGTAAATGTTTACAAATACATGCAAGTAAATTAAATCATATCATAAGTCATATTCAAATCATAATTAATGCTTCAACTAATTAGCCCATTACCTTTGAATAAATTTGTCTTTATTTGGTTGGACCCTCCTAATTCAAAAGCGCCAATTAAACATATTATTTTTTTCGAACTGTGAAATTTTATAACCAAGTAACGGCAAAAAAAAAAAAAAAAAAAAACTAAACAATCCACGAGTTACCCTACAGGCCTACAATCCTGAGTGCAGCACCCAAAAAAACAAAGAGATTTACATAAAAACAAAATGCATCCCCTTAAAAGGGTATAGTGTATGCATGATGCTTAAATATTAAATATACGATATTCTTAAGTTTTCTAGTGTGTATATAAATTGTCATTACACAAAAGATTAAGGTTGGGTGTGTCATATAAAGCGGTTTGAACACACTCTATTTTATATTTGATATGTATTAATAATTTGAAGTCATTCCACAATTAATTAAAATATCTTCGCTTCTGATTTTAAAGTCATTTTCTAAACCACTTCTTCTTAACTTGCTGGAAGACAGAGAAGGCTTTCTAAATGAGATTGACTTCCACGAATATGAAGGATAGAAAGATGCTATTTGTTGTGATTCTATCAATTTGTGCATCAAGTTTGACGAAGATCACAATCTATTATGAAGAAATGATAGCGCTAATTAACAGATTGAACAAGCAGCATTCTTTAAATTTCCACTTTCAACTAATTTTGTATAGAATTCTGCAAACTCGTACATTGCATAACCATGTTGATTCCCAAGAGGTCGACGATGAAGAAAAATGACCATTATGCCCTATGTATAAAATAAAACACGTAAAGTAATCTAAGTCTTAGCACAGGCCATTTTGACATGATATTTAGACGTGTTAATGCTGAAACAAAACACCAAAATTAGAGCATATTAAGAAATGGAGGTGCAAAAAAATACTGGTTCCGGACCTGACCCCATGGTTCTTACCTGGAACCGGATCCAACTATCCAACCCTACCCGACCCACGGGTTTGGACTGGGCTTTGGGTTTCTCCTCGTACCCGGAAGCGACTTACACCTACTGAAACCTATATTATGAAGTTTGAAAAAATACGACAGCCGAGCTTTTAGACCATACCAATAATAACATAACCCATTAAAGTTTTATCCTGATACAACTTGGATTGCATATAGTACAACATCAACATGAAATGAAATCCAGATTTCAGCACTCATGGTCACTTGAATTTGACTCACTTTTAGTATTATTATTATTATTATTATTATTATTATTATTATTATCATCATCATCATCATCGTTTCTTCACCACACCAGGTAATCTTTTACTTTCGCTAGCTTAACTGTTTAAAGATTTTTGAAGCTTACATCTTGTAGATTGGTTTATGGTAGGATATAAATAAATCTTAAATGGGCTTAGTTTAAATTTTAAATTGAAATCATCTCATCGAGCAAATATATGGCAGAATTAATAGTGTTTAAATCTTATATTGGATTTATGTTTTAACAAAGTAAACTGCTTTTGACGTATTCAATTATATTTCCTGAGATGCCAATTAGTTAAACAAATTATATATATATATATATATATGTATGTATGTATGCCCACCGCCTGTTTGATAAAATGCTTGTGTGAAAATGGACGCATTACTAGCTCTTTATTTCACCTGTTTCATTTGGTAAGGTTGTTAAACACGAGAAAGCTTGTTTGGAGAATCAACATGTGTTTATCCCTTTTGTCTTTGACACTTTTGGTTACTTAGCTCCAGATGCCGTGAACCTTCTAAACAGAGATCAAAAAGTCATGCATAGCAATTTATCGGCTCATAAGAATCAAAACTTTGTTTTTAGTAGGATTGGGTTTGCTATCCAAAAGGGGGTTGCGGCGCAGCTTGTTACCTGCTTACCTGCCACTTCATTGTAAATCGTTTGATTGGTTTCAACGAATTATAATATTAGACATTATTAAAAAAAAAGTATTTACTATTTAGATCATATCTTTCTTTCTTTCGGTTATAGACATAGATACCAAATCTAGATTTGTTGGCTATGTTGTTTCATTGGATATACCAAAATGGCC
Source organism: Bidens hawaiensis (assembly GCF_021521415.1). Taxonomy (NCBI): domain Eukaryota; kingdom Viridiplantae; phylum Streptophyta; class Magnoliopsida; order Asterales; family Asteraceae; genus Bidens; species Bidens hawaiensis. The sequence continues at coordinate 378,041 of NW_027492416.1, read as the reverse complement.
TCGTTTCTTTTTAACATAACGACATTAGTGTGTGTTTTATGCTTCTACAGATCAATGATGAATAGCATAAAGAATTGCACAATTTGACGTTGTTTACGTATATACAGTAAAGGAAAAAAGACATCATAAAGCTAGGTATAACCACCTGGTAAGGTTAAAAATCCGGTTTTTAAAACATTGTGAGGCCGTGTTACATTTTATGACCATGTTTTGGCTTTTGACAAGTAATTATATGTTCATAGCTAGTATTTGATATGACATTTTAATATGCATGTCTTTATTTGATATGGAATTTATGTTTTGGACCTTTTAAGTCTCATGGTTCGTGTTAACTTTCCTTTTTATGTATCTGCAACATACAATCTTCCAGTTACAAGCTTGCTGGCATTGCAATTTGTTGGTCATGTATTGTTAGTTTAATTGGATAAATATATTAAGTTAATGAAATCTTTATTTTTTCTAATAGTGGATAATAATGCAAGAATTAGGCTATAGTGACCCAGCCCGGCTATTCGGATACTGATTAACCCGAAATCCGAAAATAATAATTAGAAGTTAGAAATGGAGAATGGGATGTGTGGTTTTTGATCAAATTATAGGTATGGAGATAGAGAACTGGGTGTGAATGCTTAAGACCTCCATCTCTACGGAACACAATACATCAATGGCTTCTTCATCATCACCGTTTTCACTTAATTTCACTATCCCACATGCTCGAACAAGCTCTTCGAGCTTCAAATTGTTTTGCAGTAATCAAATAATTCAACATGACACCCAACAAATTAGCCCCAAAAAGAAGAACCCAAGAAAACCAAGACCAAGTTTTTCAGAACAAGTTCTTGACAAATGGTCTCGCAAACCCACTTCATTGGGTGACAAATTCCCATGGTAGAAACAAGAAATTAGACAACAAGAAACCAAAACTGCAATCAATTTCATAGAAGAAGAAAGGGTTTTAGATGATTCAAGAATCGGTAGCAACTCGTTTGCGAGTGACTCAGTGAGTTTTGATTCCATACAAAGCATAAAGCTTGCTCCTTGGGTTCAAAAAACTAATACCCAGAAACAAAGTTTTGATTTTGAAGATGGGAATTCACAAAAAGATAGTAACAGTGGTGAAATGGATAATGGGTTTGCTTTGTCCGAGTCAAGAACAGTGAGTGACTCGGTGAGTCCCAAAGCTGTACAGAAAAGAAGTCTCGAAAGGGTTTTTGTTGAAGATGACGAACATGTTACAAGTGATGGTCAAGAAAGTCAAGGGGTTGAGAGGGTTCCATGGGAAAAAGAGATTTGTTTCGGGATAGTAGTAATACACCACTGGCTGAGAAATTGATACCCGAGTTCGAGTTGAAGAGACTGAGGAACAAAGCTGGGAGGATGGTGGAAAGATTTAGAGTTGGTGTGGCTGGGATTACACAGGAGTTAGTGGATTCAATACATGATAAATGGAAAACTGATGAGATTGTGAAGTTGAAATTTGAAGGGCCTGCTGCCATGAATATGAAAAGAACCCATGAAAGTTAGAGGTCAGTAGCTCGGTATTTGCCTTCTGTTTGGTTGATTTTGTAGGTATAGACAAAATGAAAAATACAATGTTTTAGGTTTTCAATCGCTAGAAACATGAAAATAATCAGATTTAAAGAAACATGTGTGTAAGAAAACTGATTATCTGAGATAAATGTATAGTTACTTGACTATCCTTAGTTATGTTAAATTTGTTGAAACTTCAAAACACTTGAACTCAAATTGAACTTGATACTTCAATAAGTCAAAGCTTACTTTTTTTTCCTAATGGACTCTTCAAATGTGTTTCATAATTTCTTTCTAACAGAGTAGAACGGGTGGCTTAGTGATATGGAGATCAGGCAGTTCGGTTGTATTATTCAGAGGAATGGCTTACAAGCTTCCCTGTGTGAAATCGTTTATTGAACATGAATCAAAGCCTACAGAAAATGAATCATCAATAAAGTATGCGGGTCGATATGTTAAGGATCTTTCTGAGGAAGAATTATTAGATTTAAAAGAACTCAATCTCGTTTTAGATGGATTGGGCCCACGGTTCAAGGATTGGTCAGGCCCTGAGCCACTACCTATAGATGCAGATTTGCTTCCTTCTTTGGTTGAAGGGTATAAACGTCCATTTAGACTTCTCCCATATGGGACAAGACTCGGTTTACGAGATAAGGAGATGACCTTTATACGTAGGACGGCAAGAACAATGCCTCCGCATTTTGCACTTGGTATGTACTAATCTTCCATTCTATTATAACCTACCCTTATGAGATTTGTTCAATTTTTATTCTTGATGAGTTTCTTATCTTAACTTTGTAAGAAGGTTGAGTGCCCTTATTGTTTCTTGAGCAATACTTAATTCTTGATGAGTTTATTAATTGTTTTGTTGTCAAACAACTAAATTACCCTTGATTGCCATAAAGGAAGAAATAGAGATTTGGAAGGCCTTGCAGTTGCAATGGCAAAGCTATGGGAAAGAAGTGCCATTGCAAAGATAGCCATCAAGCGAGGTGTACACAACACGCGTAACGAAAGAATGGCGGAAGAGCTCAAGGTTAGATTTTTGAAATTTATATTCTTTCTTTTAATATGTGTGCTTTGTTTGGTTAAAAATGACTAAAATGCCTTTGGGTGGTTTGATTTAGAGACTGACAGGAGGGATTCTAGTCTCCAGGAACAAGGATTATATCGTCTTTTACAGGGGTAATGACTTTTTACCCCCTAATGTCACAAGGACATTGACTACAGCACAAGAGCTAAGCATTAACCGCCAAGAAGACGAAGACAAAGCACGAGAAAAGGCTTCAACTTTCATTGATTTAACTACTAAAAACTCTCTTAAAGGCCCGTTAGTTGCCGGGACCCTAGCGGAGACCATAGCGGCTACATCAAAATGGGGAACCGACCCTAGCAGCGAGGAGATTGAGAGAATGAGAAGGGAAGCAGCCGTTGCCCGACACACTTCTCTTGTCAAACTTCTTCAAAACAAGCTAGCCCTGGTAAGTTACAAAAACGTCCCCATCCCTCCCACAAAATTAACTATTTGCCCATTGTCATTGTTATAAAGATAAAATTATCATGAGATGGGGCTTCGAAGATCCCCATCTCATGGTCCAAGGGTATTTTAGTCATTTCCCTCCTCCATGAACTTGCCTAATTTTACATTCTCATAGCTATACCCTTTAAAGATTTATATAAAACTGGGTTGTGAGGATTCATGTGGTGGCGTTATTTTACTAATCTCGTGAAAATAATGTAAAAAGTGACGGAAGGTTAATCAGGCATCATGTGGTGGCGTTGATAGCCGAAAGACAAGGTACATGCACCAATTTACCGGTGTGCCGATGGTTGAGTGTTATGTGCCTTATGTCCAAGGCTTGATGCAAAACTACTTTCGAGCCGGGGGTCTCACTGGAAGCAGCCTCTCTATTCCTACGGGGTAGAGGTAAGGCTGTCTACATCTTACCCTCCTCAGACCCTACCATAGCTCTGCTATTGGTGGGATATACTGAGTACGATGATGACGATGACGATGACGATGACGATGACGATGACGATGACGATGATGATGGGTAGTTTAGTCACTTTACATATTTCACGTGATTGCAGGCGAAAGGAAAGATAAAAAAGGCTGAAAGGGCATTAGCTAAAGTTCAAGAATATTTAAAACCATCAGAGCTTCCTACCGATTTGGAAACTCTAACTGACGAGGAGAGGTTTTCTCTTCGTAAGATAGGTTTAAGTATGAAACCATACTTGGAGTTAGGTATATATACGTTTTCCTACCTCACTTAGTTCTTTTAATCCTTTTTATATTATTTTGAAAAAAAAAGGTTTCATAATGTTTAGGGAGGCGGGGTGTTTTTGATGGTACGATTGAGAATATGCACCTACATTGGAAGTATAGGGAGTTGGTTAAGATAATGGTGGAGAGAAAAAGCTTTGCGCAAGTGAAACATGTGGCTATTTCTCTTGAGGCGGAAAGTGGTGGAGTATTGGTGTCGGTAGACAAAACCACCAAAGGCTATGCCATTATTGTTTATCGTGGAAAGAATTATGAACGGCCGAAGGCAATAAAGCCGAAAAATCTTTTGACTAGAAGGAAAGCTTTAGCTCGTGCAATTGAATTGCAAAGGCGCGAGGTAGGTCTATATCCAATAATGTTTCTAAGGGGATAAAATTATTAAAATCTGTTTTATAGTTCAAAGATTAGATAATGGCTGTTGATCATTGCTTTCTGAATACTTGCAGGCTTTAAAGTATCATATGTTGGAGTTATCAAGAAGGATTGAGAAGCTGAAATCAGAACTTGTATGGTTTTTGGAATTCTCTGTAACTTCAATTTCAATGGCCTACAAGGGTATTTTTGTAAATAAACATGAACTGTTGGGCGTTTGGATTTGCAGGAGGATATGAAGAAAATAGATGAAGTTGATGAGGAGACATTGAGGTCAAGGATAGAAGATGATTCAGGTTCCGAATCAGAATCTGATTTGGATGACCGTCACGCGTTGGGGGAGGTAAATGAGAAACAAAGCATTTGCTAAATTTTTTGAATAATTTAATTGTGTGTATGTTGATAATAATCTTGATGTTTGTTACGTCTGTTGTTACAGGATGAGGAAGCATACCTTGAAACATACAATGATGGTGAATAGTTTTACACGAATCATTTTACTTAAAAAGTTTATGTACCATGTAACTGTAAAATCTTATGTACCATGTAACTGTAAAATCTTATGTCAAATCATTTTTTTCTAGGGGTGTTATGTGTCATGTTTGCAAGTTGAATCCAAACATCCTTATAGCATCACATACACAAGACTCGAAACCAAATTGCAACTTAGAAAACTAAATGATAATCTACTGTTTTTCATTCAAAACTCAAATATATCCACATTAAAAACAGAAATACCATATTTACAACATTATGTTGCTCAAGTGTGCATAAACCAAAGCCGCCTTCATGCCACTTTTTCCTCTTTCAGGTAAGAGTTAACATGTGAAGATCTCCCTTAATGACTAATGACTAGTTTAACCACATTTAGACCAGAAATAAAGGGAGAACAAGCTACAACCTGAGGCCAAATTAGTCATTTCTCAGGCCTCAACTGCAGTCACCTCTTCATCAGTTGAATCAACAGCAATAATGTCTTCAGTATCTGTTGATTCCACCTCTTTTTCCTTTTTTGGTTCCTCAATAAGCTTTACCCTTAATTTGGTTTCTAATTCATCACGCACAGTTAAATTCTCAGCTAAGTAACGCTTAATGGCATCTTTTCCACAAAACTTCTTATCTCCCATACTGTAATATGCACTTCCGGCTTTCATAATAAACTTGTGTTTAAGACCAAGTTCAATAAGTTCTGACTCACGACATATGCCTTTGCCAAACTCGAGCTCAAATTGTGCAGTTCGGTAGGGCGGAGCAAGCTTGTTCTTTATAACTTTGACTTGAACTTGGCTTCCAAGTGTCTGTAACACATATAACAAATACGTAAGTATAATATACTCGATTTTGCTAAGTCAAGAATCAAGATTCAAATAGACAGTAAAGTTAAAAAACCAATACCTCTTCTCCCTTTTTGACAAGACCTATTCTCCGAATATTTAATCGGATTGACGAGTAAAACTTCAACGCGTTTCCGCCACAGGTCACTTCTGTGGGTCCACCAAATCCAAAAGTAGCCAACTTTGACCTTACCTGATTAGCATTCAAGCACATATCAAATTATCAATGCCAATGATCGAAAATGAGTCAGCGATAAAGAAAGATCATATCTGTTACCTGATTAATGAAGATCAAAATAGTTTGTGATGCAGATAACGAATGGCTCAATTTACGAAGTGCCTGACTCATAAGCCTAGCTTGCATTGCCATATGTGCATCACCCATTTCACCGTCAAGTTCACTTTTAGGGACAAGGGCGGCAACCTGATAGTGCATTATCAAACCATAATCAGAAAATAAAAGAAGGTTCATCAAACAATATGTGACACTGTCTGCTAAATTTGCATCCAATATTCTTTAAAAATTCCTAAAAATATCAAATAAAGATCAAACTTACACTATCCACAACAACGACATCAACTGAACCACTTCTGATAATAGTATCTACAAGACTCAAAGCCTGTTCCCCACTATCCGGTTGTGACAAAAGCAAATCCTGAGTGTTAACACCTATAGCTTCGGCTAACGATGGATCAAGAGCATGCTCAGCATCAACAAATACACAATAGCCTACAAAAGATTACAAAAAGGAAATTAATTTTCTGCATAAGGCGGTAGCCAAAAGCATAATTTACTTTCTGAAAGACTTAGGAATTAACCTCCTTGTTTTTGTGCTTCGGCAATCACGTGGAGAGCAAGAGTTGTCTTTCCAGAAGCTTCTGGACCATATATCTCCACTACACGTCCCTGCATCAGCAAAAGGTACTTATTTATTATAATGATTTCACATGTTGACTGATACATAGGAGTTTAAATGAGCCAAGTTGCTTGCAAGCTACTCGAGCTTGGATCGATCAAAAGCTTGAAACGAGCTGAGCTTTTCGAACCCAGGCTGAGCCCGAGCTTCAGCCTTGTCTATTTTTAAGTTTTACGTATTTTGGACTTTCTGTGTATTAATTTTATACTATACAGTCAAGCTCAAGCCGAGGATTGGCTCGTTTAAGGTACTACACAAGCTCAAGCTAAGCTTAGGCGCGTTTAAAGTTTTTCTCAAATATGTAAAAATAATTTAAAACGTATATAAATTAATTAATAAATAATAAACAAGTCAAGTCCAGGAAGATCCCTAGCTTGAAAAAACAACTCACAAGCCAAGTTCAAGTTTTAAAAAAAGAGCTAGAAACGAGCCGAGCTCAAGCTTGTAAGTCAAAATGAGCCAAGCTTCAGCCTAGTTGAGCTCAGGTCCGGCTCATTTACACCCCAACTGATGCATATGACTAACACCATGTGTTTAAAACTAACTATGCATATATGTATTACATAACAAAAATACCTTTGGAAATCCACCGACTCCGAGCGCTATATCCAACGCAAAAGATCCCGTAGATACCACCGGGACTTGTCTAGGAGACGCAGACTGACCAAGAAACATGATAGAGCCCTTTCCATGAGAAGTATTGATTTGATCAATTGCTTGCTTTAGGGCTAGATCTTTCTTAGACAAATTCTCCTCGCCAGAATCACTTCCATCGGACTTCGACTTCTTTTTACCTAAACATTATCTTATACCCGTAAGCCCATCACCATTGAAGAAAAAACTGTACATGTATGTTTCGTAGAAAACTTTGCATCTCTGCAAAACCCTGTTTTAATCATTATAAAATATATCCTAATTTGTATGGTAATGTTACAACAGAACAACAGTTGAAGTTTAAACAGCCAACCATCTACTTATTCATAAAGTTTCAGCCTTTAAAATTATATTATTCAAATCATTCGCAAATAACATTGTAAAGTTTCAGCCTTTAGAACTATTAAAGTATGAAATGTAGCAAAAAAAAAAAATAACATTACTTATTCATAAAGTTTCAGCCTTTAGAAGTTAAATATTCAAATCATTCAGAAATAACATTGTAAAGTTTCAGCCTTTAGAAGCATTAAACTGTGGCAAACAAAATCATACCTTTAGTAGAAAAGCTTTTAATCTGAAATGCTGATCCCAGAAAACACCTGTTATGGGCCTGCACATCAACCTGCATATACAAAAATAAAAAATAAAATAAAATGATTCACAGAAATACAGATGAAATTAAACATGAAACAGTACCTCAAAATAAGACATGGAGCGTTTTAGAATTGATATGTTTCGAAGTAGCCTGGCCATTGTGGTATATTACAAGATTTCTTTAGGGTTTAAGCAGTTTGTTTTTGCCCTCTTTTCTTTTGTTTTGAGAGGGAGATTGATTGGTTTGATTTTAGGGTTTATGGGTTTTCTCATTTTTCCCTCCTTTATGTGTATTTACAACTATCACCCTTTGTGTTTTAACTATACGGATACTCGTACCAGCTAACATTGTCCGATTTGTTTATATAAAGTTTTATGTATTTGATTTTGTATGCCAGAACGAAAACTTCTTGAAACATTACCCACGTACTACTTATCTAGTGATGTTTTAGACGTCGACTTATTTATAGAGATAGATTTATGTTAAAAATTTTAATTATTCCAGTAACGATAAAATGTATATTTTAAAAAACAAACATAAAAGAGTTTTGGTTTGCTGGAAAGGCGAAAAGTATGACAACAAATAAGTTTCATAAATGTTTGTGTACTTATTGAAATTACAAATACAATCTACACGTAACCTTTGATATAAAAACCGAAAATTATAAATTACTTTTTACATTTTGATTTGAATTTAAACACATAATACAGTTCTTCATTTTTAGCATTCCAAGTTCATGTCAATATTGTGTATAGAATTGTTAATAGTCAAATTAATGGGTTAAATATCTATATAACATGCATAGTAATTTATTTAGGTTGTTGAAACGAGTAAAATTTGACTATAGTTGAGGGAAGGAAGATTGTAACTTGAAAAGTTATTTCTTAGGAAATTTAAGTATTTTCTCGATGTTAATGGCGTTAATGCTTTACAACTCACCAGCCTAATTAACACCTATGCTTGAATTAGGGTTAATGTTTTTAACTTATATCTTTCAACTTTTTTATTATTGGTCAACCATTTTTACACATTTAGATAAATGAATTAAGCAACGCATGTTTGGATTGCACTTATTAGTTGTTTGAGTTAGGGTTAATGTTTCAACATGAATAAAAATATGAGTTGTGTTTGAGTTTGAACAATTCAAATCAAAAATCATCAATCAAAAACCACACTTTTGACACCCCTAAGTGATTCTTGAGAAAAGAAATTTAAGATCTTGACTATATATGCAATTTACCTCAAAGTGTAATTCTTGTGCATAAAAAATGCACATTTGGACATATCAAAAACATGTGTATTGTTTTTTTAACATGTATAAAACTTTGTGTGTCTAGTGTCTACTTACAAAAGTTGATTATGTCTTGACGAACTTAAGCATTTTGATGCGTGGAAACTTGATGTGTTAACGAACTTTGTAAATACCTATTATGCATCAAAACTCATATGTATGTGTGAACTTTTTGTTAAAATGACCATGTAGTCAACTTAGGTATTTTAAAGCATTAAAACTCCAAATTGCAATTTTGATGTCTCCTTGTAAATTGTTGCATCAACATGTGTTACATTGGTGCATCAAGTACTCTACAGGTTGTATGCAATGTTGCAAACCTTTGCATCGAAACTCATTACACCTACACACCAAAACTACAGCGTTTGATACTTTGATATATGATTGTAGTTGATGCATCTTTGTAAACATGTGAAATGTGCTTGATGTATCTATGCCTCCTATAATTTAACACTTACCATTTTGTTAAAATCGTCCCATGAAACCATCTCTTATTGTTGAGTAGTTACATGTCTTAACACTTTCTTACACAAGTTTCGATACATTATACAACATCTAACTTCTACCTATACTATTAAAGCAAGATGATTCCACATGTCACAATTATAGAGTGTCCACATTGAATTCCACATACACAAGTCCTTTAAATACATTTTCCACCTAATTAACATTCATTAAATTCATTAAAATGTATAACAATTCATTAAATGCATAAAATCCTTTATCCATTATTTTTCTTTTAGTACCATTCTAAAATTATATTAACTTCTTCATATAAATCTAGAAAGACTAATCTTTTAACCTTTTCAATTCAATATAAAATTCTCCATTAATTTTATTTTATAAACATTTAATTCAATAACAAAATTTCGACTATATAAATCAATACAATAATTAAAATCTTAGAAAATTATTAAATGGTGAAAATCTTGGACAAATCTTTTAATTTTTTTTATGTACATGTGTTTCAATTTTAATACTTTACGTTATAATTTGATTTAAATGAATAAAAAATAAAAGTCATAAATAAAACTTATTATATGAAATAACTGAATTTACGTATTACATATAATAATTTTTATTTTTATTATAATTTCCACCCGTGTAGAACACGAGATCTAACCTAGTTAAGTATATTATAAAACATGAGGGCCAGATTGAGATATGAGCATTATTGTATCAAACTTATTACTATTAGCACTCATTTGAAAAGATCCTTTTGTGATTCCTAGTGAACATGTTCACAATTGGTTTGGCCGCTTTTAATACTTATAGGCAGGACTGGTAGATATGCTTTTCTAAGAAACTAATGAACCGATTGGGTTGGCCAGGTCGGCTTGACCAGCCAAACTGTCATATGTAGGTGATATATTTCATCCTCAAATTAACATAATTGTAATTATTTTTATTCGAGCATTTATGTTGCTTGTATGGTTTAACTTTTATACATATTTATGCTTCATCAATTACTATATTTTTACAAGAATATATATACTACAATTCACATTCGTTTACTATATATCATAATATTAAATAGTTAATTATGAATGAATTGGTTATGAAATGCCATTCACAATAGAGTATGTAATAAAACACAACACAACACTTTTGAATTGTATGGATTATTTTTGCATCATTTACAAATTACCTCTGTAACGCCCTAGTTTCAATAAATAATAAATAAGATATTTCGGGTTCTAATTTAGCCGTTGTGTTGAGAGGCGTCAATTAAATTAATTAAATAATATGTAGACGTATGGATAATATTAAGAGAGGTTAATGGACTTGAAAGAGATTTGGGTCTAAAAGCCTTTGAGCTTAGCCTATTTAAACTCCTAAACCCTAAATCCATCCTTATCCTCATCATCCTCTCATTATTACCCAATCATTATCATACACACATCCAAACACACACAAACCTCCTGTGCACACATTCCTTATTTTTTTTATTCAAGATCTAGTTATCCAAATCTTCAAGGTATGTTTAAAAAATCAAAGATTCAACTTTCTTTTCAACTCGTCTTGTTCTTAATCCTAAGTTAATAATAATAACAAATGAGCAAACGGGATTTGAAAGTTAGTAACGAAATGAGCCGAACCAACCCGACACGAATAAACCTTAAACAAACCGTTCGTGGACCAATCAACCTAAAAGAACCTTAATCGAACGAAACCAAGGCGACATAAACGAACCTCGACCAAACCGAGTGGAAATCGGTCCTAGTTAAACAAGCAAACATATATATATATATATATATATAGGGTAAGGTTAAAATGAAAACCCAATTGAGTTGTGAAAACCCGTGAAAACCTTATGTAACATCTTTCTTTTTTTTTTTGTTACATGTAATATATGTTGTAATATTTAATACAAAACATCGAAACATAAAAAGAAAAATGTTTTGCTATTTTTTAACATTTTTTACTAATTTTTATATATGTTTTCATGAGAGAGAAAAAGTTATATTTATATTTACATTTACATTTTTTATTCACTTTAATTGTGGACCACAAGATTTAAACATTAATTAAAAACATATGGTTGAGAATGGGTTTCTAGAGTTTTCACAACTCAATTGGGTTTTCATTTTATACTTAGCTTACACACACACACACACACATACTAGAAGGGTGCCTGCACGATGCAGCGGGAAACACAAACTTTGGTAATCATGTAACAAATTTTTGAGTGTTCATTATTCCGTTTGAAACTGTCAGACCGTTTATTAGTTTGGTTTCACGGTTAAAACTGTAGCTGACCATACATATAGAAATGTTAATTATTTACTTATTTAGTATTAGATATGTTTTATTATATATATTAGATATAGTTAAAATATACGATGATAAGCTAAGCATCTTCAAAGGAGTTTTAGGTTGAAAAGTCACCGGATCTCACCCCACCACCAACCACCATCACCGATCAAGGCCGCCGCCCTCTTCTCTCTCCCCGCTGACCACTCTCTGAACATAGCCGCCGTCCAAACCCGATTCAGGCCCCATACCATCCATTTCATCTTCGAATTCTATCTTGTTCTTCAGTTGGGGGAATTTCCCGTTGAATGACCCGAATCAAATTCAACGGGTTCTTTCTTGATCTACGTTTGACTCAAACCCACCTGGAGAGCAGCTTCTTTGGAAATTGGAATTGATCTTGAATACCTTTTCGATTGACCCCGAAAAAAATTGGGCCGGATTGAAACCCGTATACAACGGACCCGAATTAATCGAGTTTCTGGGTAAAGGTTGTAGCGGAATCAACGCAGATGATGTTGAGCTTTTTAAAGCTGAAGCTTTATCACTAAGGTTATTAATTAAAGATGTTGAGAGTGGAATGGAGGTGGACGTGCCGGAGATCAACCCAAATCGTCCAACCGATCTAAAATAACAACATGTGAAACAGACCCATATGATTAAAGGAAGTCAAAAGATGGAGAATTGGGTTGGAAATATGGAAATATATGATAATGAAAAGGTGGATGGTTGATAGAGAGAGAAAGTGTGGACTTTTGGTGGAGATTTTGAAAACATAAAAGTGAAATTAAATTGTGCGGGTGGTTTGGAGGGAATGGATTCAGAGGGCGATTAAGAGGTGGGTAGCGTGGTGGCAATGAAGGTGGCGGTGGAGATGGGTGGTTGTGGTAACTTGGTGTTACGTGGGGAAAGGAAGAAGAAGATGGTGGTCTCCAGAAATTATTTTTGTGATTTAATTATTCAATATAAATTCTTTTAATATTGAAATATAGAGAAGTTACCATTTTGCCCATCATATGCCTTCACTTAATTCACTTTTTAGACGATTGTTAGTCTAAAGGACTAAAAACGAGACATTTTATTGTATAAAGGACAACAAGTGTAAGTAAACTTTTTAAATGACATGTTACATAAATTGATTATGTTTAAAGGACAAAAGTTGTAATTCTATCAAATATAGTTAAACAAAGTTTTATTTAATAAGAGTAAGTTGTCTTTTACAACTTTAATTTAGTCCAATTTTCAGTATTGTTTTTTTTTGTAATATTTGTTTTTGATATGATTTCGTCTTCTATTTATTTTAATAAGGTTTATCATTTATGTGATCAGAGTTATCTTTGTTCGTATTATGTTTCTCTTAAGTAACGTATTGGTTGGTGTTTATTTTGAAGTGAAGGTATAGACAAATTAATAATTCTTATTTTAAACTCAATTTATTATCGAAGTACAAACTATATTGAAACCTAATCATTGATAATGGTTCAACTTAGTTGAGTTTTAATTTTAAACAGTTCAATTTTGATTTTTGGCGACAAAAAAAATACGTAAAGTTAGCACATGGTTTAATTTAAAACCATCAAAATCGAACCACAAACAGTTCTGCATAAAATATTTTTTTTTTAACTTCGTAAACTATAGCAATATCATACTCAAATTAAAGATAATAAAATGATCGTTTTTATGATGCCATTTATTTTAAAAAAATATTAACGTATGAAAAAGTTATGAGCATTTAAAAATCGTGCAGGTAGTTGGGTTAAAATTGAAAATTAAAGAATACATAAGTAAAATATGAAGGACCAATTTTGGAACTTTAACGGATTAAAATTGTAATTATTTTGAAGAATTTAAAATGCACATGAGTTTTAGTGTTACAATGACATTGTTGCCCCTGTTGAATGTTGTACCTCATGCATTAAAGGGTTGTAAATTACTTAAAAGAAGCGTCTTAATTTGCCCACGAGTAGTATATCATATATATTATAGATATAGATGTGAGAATACATATACATAAAGGAACAAAAGTATAAGCAGATATGCGAAAACCCAACTTGAAACCAGATCTGAGTCCCGGCGAGAAAGGAACTCGTCTTCTGCGAACAAAGGACATGCACAACCCAAGGCGAGACTTAACAGACCAGACACGATCCCCGATAAAACCCATACCTCCCCCTGTTCGTGTAATAGTGAACATCAACGGATAGCCGAAGTGCAGACTTAATCAGAACCTAGGCAACCCGAATCCAAAAACAACAAATCGCATCCCGTGCGAATAACACCTATGCGAAGGGTTTTCAGAATTCGCGTCGCCTCCTATGCGAATCAGATCAGCCATTCGCACGTCATGCGAAATTCCAGTCACGCGAAATCCGGGTATGCGAAACCCTTAATTCGCGCGACAATGCGAATCCTTACGCAAATGAAATTAGTGAGACAAGCGAATCTCCTTTCCTCTCTGATTCCCGTCTGGAGGGTCGCCGAAGATACCAGATTGGCGGCGGCGGCCTCCGTGATGTAAGAAGAAAGAAGAAGGGTGTGAGGGGGGGGGGGCCCTACGTAGGTTGGGTAGAGGGTGGGTGAGATGCTTATATAATAATAATAATAATAATAATAATATATGAAGGTATGGACTTGGACAAAAACCGAACCCAAGGCCGGACTCGTCTAACGACCCGTGAACCGCCCGAAATAAAGGAATGTGAGTTGAAGGTGAACCAAACACAAGAGCCCACTCGTTGAAGAGGTGAAATTATTAATGGAGTTAAGTATAGACCCGACGCGACCCAAACTCGCTAAGGAAACGTTAACTTGTAAATGCATGAGAACGTGAATTAATAATAACGAAGAGAATATAATATATATATATACAAACATATATATATATATAGGCTACGTATAAAATAAAAACTCACTTGAGTTGTGATAACTTTAGAAACTCGTTCTCAACCACATGTTTTTAATTAATGTTTAAATCTTGTGGTCCATAATTTAAGTGAATAAAAAATGTAAATATAAATATAATTTTTTCTCTCTCCTGAAAACATATATAAAAATTATTAAAAAAATAGCAAAACATTTTTTTTTGATGTTTCGATGTTTTGTATTAAATGTTACAAAATACATTACATGTAATAAAAAAAACGATGTTACATAGGGTTTTCGTGGGTTTTCACAACTCAAATGGGTTTTCATTTTAACCTTACCCTATATACCTATATATATATATATATATATATATATATATATGTGAGAAGTATAGTTTGAAAACCCTCTTGAGTTGAGAAAACCCGTGAAAACCCTATGTGACATCGGGTTTTTTTTTGTTAGATGTAATATATGTTGTTACATTTAATATAAAACATCGAAAACATAAAAAAAATGTTTTGCTATTTTTTTAGTAATTTTTATATATGTTTTCAAGAGAGAGAAAATGTAAATAAACTTTTACATTTTTATTAAATTTAATTGTGGACCACAAGATTTAATCTTTAATTAAAAACATGTGGTTGAGAATGGGTTTCTAAAGTTTTCACAACTCAAGTGGGTTTTTATTCTAACCTAACCTTATATATATATATATATATATATATAATAAATAAGGGTTGTATTACATCATCATCATCATCGTACTAAGTATATCCCACCAATAGCAAAGCTATCAACGCCACTACATGATGCCTGATTAACCGTCCGTCACTTTTAACGTTATTTTCACGAGATTAGTAAAATAACGTCAAAATTAGTGCAATTTCACTTTTGCCCACCCGAGGGTTCACACATATATACATCATATGTGCGCACCACAAGCAGGGCTAAAGGTTGTATTACAATAATAGTAATACTTAAATAATAAATCTATAATAGTAATAATAATAGTAAGTTGTTAATAATAATGATAATAATAATGTTAGACATGAGAGGTAAAAGTAAAGGATACAAGGTAAATGAAACCCGAACCCGTAACCCACCTTATGCCAAACCAATAATATATGGGACCCGTTCAGAAACACTTAAACATAAAAGCACGTTATACCAAAGGAGGAAGTGAAGGAACGTACGAACGTAAGATAACTTGTAAAATATTAGGAACGTATATATATAATGTAAAAACGTGAAGACAAGAACTTAAGACAAATTATAATGAGAGTTAAAATGATAATAAAATAGGATTAAAGTACATTAAATTAATATAAGCGGTTAAAGAATGTTACATGTCGGTTCGGTTAAAAGTTAACCCCGTGACTTAAGAAAATATATAATAAACAAACATTGAGGATTAATACGTGTACATTATTAACAATTAGCCGCGTGCAACTCAGGAAGAAAATTAATATTAACGGTGAACGTAACAGGATCCAGGTGAGTTCTAGCCCCTTTTTATGTGTTATGTTTTCGGGGCCGTGTGCGTATTACGATGTGTTTAGATTTACACACTTAACTTAAATGGTAAGTGTATATTATATATATGTTTGCGTATGAATGTGAATGTTATGGATTGATTAATTAGTATGCACGTAGTTGCTATATTAGTTATGATTTAAGGAAGTAGAAATAAAAGGTAACAAAGGTAGAGTCGTATGGTATGTTAGAGGGCACCGGGCCCTAATAATAACTGAGGTATGTAGGGCACTGGACCCTTATAATATCCAAGGTAAGTAGGGACTGGACTCTGAGGATATTCAAGGTATGTAAGGTACCGGATCCTTATTAATTCTGAGGTATGTAGGGTCTGGACCCTTATAATATCCAAGGTCTGTGAGGACCGGATCTTTATAGTATCCGAGGTATGTAGTTAACAAGAAGTATAAATGTATGTATGTATGTTCGAACAATAGAGGAACAAGTAAGTATTAATACGCATCTTCGGACGCGTATTAGTAAGAAAGTGAATGTAATGTATGTTAATTAACTAGAACTCACTCAGCGTAGCTGGCTTTTAGTATGCACGCAGGTAAGTAGAATGAGACATGTTGCTTGATGAGAACACGTGACAATAAGAGGAAGACCAACATCGCTATGAAGAAGACACCTGTGTCGTTTATGTTTTATTCTTAAGACTTATGTTTTGTTATTTTAATACAAGATGTTTATGTTATGTATGAATGGTTAACTTTTATTTCATCGAAATGTTTTAATTAACTCTAATCTTACGAATTATGTGAATGAGTAAATCCAACCAGCGTAAAAGTAGGGCACCCTGGCTCGGGGGCCTTACAACCTCCCATTGTTAAAATAAGTTATAACACAACCACTTCTTTATAATCTATATAATATATATAAACGAAACTCCTAAAATCCTACGTGTAGCGATGTGGTCGCTCCCCCATTTTATGGAAGCTACCAAATTGCTTGATTTTTAAATAAAGGCCTCTCATTGATTTAACCCAAATTCATGAGTGTGGGTCTTACCAAAACCAGGTAGCTTTTAAACGGGTTATAACATCTCATTAAATTAAAAATTAATCTTATCAATTATTTGATATGAAAATAAAACAGGGATATACTAAAATTTAATATCCAATTTAAAAAGAAAAAGATATTATTTATAATTAATAAAAAATTTTATAGTAAAAAACATAAGAGGGTCATGGGTCACCAAATCCAGATAACTTTTAAGCGGGTTATAACATATCATTATTTATGAAATCCATTCATCGTCAAACCCTAAGTATATTATTAATTTTCTTACAATAAAGAAAATTAAAATTCAAAAAATAAATATTAAAAAACTAAAATTAAAATCCAAATATACATATATAAATACTAAAAACGAATAATGTAAAACAAAACCCGTAATACGAGAGATAAAATCAATAATTTGCTTAAGCTAATATCGTAAATATTATTTATCAAACAAAAACCCATACACAACCATCATATTTTCTTAATTAGATTTCTCATTTATGAAATTTATTAAAAAGCTATATAAGCAAAAAATCAGATTTTTAGCTTTTTTATATTTATTTAACAAAAATTCTTAATTGTGTTTTTCATGACTAATAAATAGTTGTAATTCCATTGGTTAAAAAAAGCCCGCCCGTTGTCACGTGTATAAAACTATTAATTAACTACTACAACGGCTTCTTGACTCACTATAACTGATTACCAAATTAACTACCCATCCATCCATTCATCCTCTCACACTCTCAAAGCTTAATTGTTTTCATGGCGGATCAATCATCATCCCTTTTCCTTCACAAGAAACTCGATAAAGGCTTCAATCTCGCAATTGGGTTGTCGAAATCTCTCATCGACGACGGAACCCAACTGGGTTTATCTCGAATTCTTGGTTCAGAGATGAATAAGAAAAGGTGCTTGGACAAATGCGCACTGGAAGCTGAAGTCATCGATGATACAGCTCTGATCGAGACCACTGGCTCTGTCACTAGGTTCAAGAATCGTAATCAGAACAAAACTGATGTGGGTTTTGAAAAGAGCTCAAGAAACAAGGAAGAAAACGGTGGTAAGAAGAAGAGGAGTAAAGGGTTTAAGAAGCAGCAGATGAGGTGTTCGACCAAATGCCTGAATGAGAAGAAGTTAAAGGGTTTAAAGGATCATGAGGTTGAAGATAAATGTGAATCTAAGAAGCAGATTCCAGAGGGGAAATTTGGTCATAAGGGGTGCAGAAAGATGTCTGCCACTGTGAAATATGTTTACCGAAAGAAGGAAACCGAGAAACTTGAAAGCCGGATTCAAGAAACCGATGTGAGATTGAAGGTTTCAGATGAGGATGAAAAGGTTTCTGAAACTGTAAATGAGAAGGATGATGGGGTAAAGTTAAGCCCTGAAGTTGAAAATGCAAGTGCAAGTGAAAGTGCAACTGTTGAGTTCAAGAAAAGTGCGTACACAAGGGCGGAAATGGAGGCGCTTAGGTTCGTGGATGAGCCGGGGCAAAGGGCCAAATGGGCTGAGGTGTACGGAGGGTTTGGACCGTCGGTGGCTAGGGAGTACAATGAGCTTGTGGCTGATGCAAGCAACCGGCCGACACAAAGGTACAACCGTTTGGCAAACTGTGGTTTGGGTTTGGGTTCTAGTCGTCATGCTAATCCTATTCTTGCTACGCCTCCGGTTTTACCTTTGTGTTCGCCATCGAATCATAGGAAGTTTGATCGTGTGGGATCCAGGGTTAGTTTTAATTGAAGTGGTGTTAGTGAGATAATGTGATGCTAGTTACATATGTGATGGATAGGTCATGTGTCTTTGTTGTATTTTGTTGTTGATGATTTCATGTGTCATGTAAAGAGAATGTAAATGATTTTAGAGCATATTGGGAAATTTGTGCATATTGTAGAAAGAATAAGTGTGGATGAAACAACTACTTGTTGATTGCCAACTTTTGATCAGATGTTCAAATTCTTTAGTGATAGATGAATGAAAAAGTTATAGATGATCTTATCATATTTTTGTTTTAAGAAAAAACATAATATACTATAACCTTTTGGATGGAAAGATGTTTATAAAATGTAAAAATGTTGTAGTCTATTTCATAAAGAATAGTTCTATCAAAGACCAGTCGTATCACAAATTACTCATTAAAGGTTTTTTGTTCAAATACGATAGCAATACATTGCTACTAAGGGTGAACCGAGTGGAACAAATGATGGAGCCGGCAGTGATCTGTACCAACGGGAACACCATTCCACCCTAGGTGATACTTAAGCCACTTTTATATCTAGTAGGTTGGTGAGCCGACTCCACGAAAAAACGAAGAAGTAATGGTGCAAGATGGTTGGAAACACCACTTTGATACCGATGAGAGGAGCTCGGAATAGCCATTTCCACTCCCTTCACCCTAAGTAAAGTACTTTGGATAGGTAAATAGTTGGAAATAGTTTCATTTATGTAAGGTATATAATCAGTATATGCAACCACAAATATCTTAGATATGAATTAGTTCACCCCCCTTGACGAGTGGCATAAACAAGTTGCTTACAAGTTCCACCATCATCCATCTTAATAAACCAATCATATGCTTCTTCTCATGAGTCAATTACCAATTCAGCATAGATAAATATACACCTCGTATAATGAATTTATTACGGATAATAAAGTGAACTTACTGTTGTCTTTATTACTTTTCCTTTCTAATTTAAGTTCCATTTTTATTGTACAAAATTATTTTTCGTGTTTTTTCAGTATTTATTTTATTTTTAAAACGTACAAGTGTTTGGAGTTTTTTTCCCTAAATTTCATGGCTATTGATCAAAGTTTGGCTGTGATAAGATTTTGGTTATTATTCTTTAAATCTATCTATATAATATATATAAACGAAACCACTAAAATCTTATGTGTCGCGATGCGGCTGCTCCCCTTTTTTATGGAAGCACCAGATTGCTTAATTTTTTAATGGAGGCCTCTCATTGATTTAACCCAAATTCATGGGTATGTGTCTGACCAAAACCAGATAACTCTTAAACAGGTTATAACATCTCATTAAATTAAAAATTAATCTAACCAATTATTTGATATCAAAATCTTATAAAATAGGGATATACTAAAATTTAATATTCAATTTAAAAAGAAAAAAGATATTATTTATATTTAATAAACAATTTTATAGTAAAAAACATAAGCTGATCATGGATCACCAAATCCATATAATTTTTAAACGGGTTATAACATATCATTATTTCAAACCTAAGTATATTATTAATTTTCTTACAATAAAGAAAATTAAAATGTAAAAAATAAATATTAAAAAATAAAAAATGTAAAACAATCATTCTCTCAAGCCATCAGATTTTTTTATTTGTAAATGAAGGCTTCTCAGGCATTTAACCTGAATTCACAGGTAAAGGTCTCAACAAACCCAGATAACTCTTAAATGGGTTATAACATCTCATTATATTAAAAATTAATCTCATAACATATTTTATATGAAAATCCTATAAAATAGGGATATATTAGAAATTATATTATTTATAATTAAGAAACAATCACCAAACTCAGATATCTTTTAAACCAGATTATAACATATCATTTATTTGTGAAACCATTTTATCATCAAACCTCAAGTATATTAATTATTAGCTTTCTTACAATAAATAAAATTAAAATCTAAATATACATATATAAATATTAAAACGAATAATGTAAAACAACCCCCGTAATACGGGGGATAAAATCGAGTTACATATATAAGTAGCTTTATTAGTTTTGGTATTTTGATGACTTATTTTATATTCAATTAAATCATAAAAATAATACAATTAATATGAGGGAAAATTCTGAAAATGATCCAAAATAAGAGAGAGAAACCCAAAATGATCCTTGAAAATTGCAACTTCCAAAAATAGGCCCCTCAAATCTATCGGATCCGATGCTTTGGGAATCCATCCGATGGATTTCAATACCCACTCAGAAATTGCCAAGTGTCCCACTACCCACCTACCTAGTTGATTTTCCCTTCAAATTAATCGATCCAAATAATGTTTGGATGAAAACCATCTCCTCTAAAACCATCTCCCCAGATACCTTTCATGTTGTTTTTATCTCTTACGTGAGATTTCAAAAAAGTTGAATTTTTTGTTTTTTGAAATTCATTTTCTCAGATGAATTTTAAGTGAATTTTGTCTTTTGACATAAAACTCATATTCATCTTCATCTTCATCTTCTTCGTCTTCATCTTCCGGCCATGAACGTAAATCCCACTTTCCGGCACCGGCACCACCACCGTCACTCTACCGCCGGCAAAAACCCACCACCACTCCACCTATCGGCGGCAAAAACCCACCACCATTCCACCCGCTGGCAAAAACCCACCACCACCACCGTGGTGGGTTTTTGCCGGCGGGTGGAGTGGTGGTGGTTTTTGAGGTGTGTTTTTGCCGGCGGTGGAGTGAGGTGGTGGTGCCCGGAAAGTGGGTTTTACGTTCATGGTCGAAATATGAAGATGAAGAAGATGAAGATGAATATGATTTATTGTTTAAGATACAAATCATTTGCGGAGACGAAACTCACTTGAAATACATCTCCTCGGATGTATTTCAAAAAAAACACAAAAGTCATCTTAATTGGAAAACCCACGTTGAAGATGAAAACAAGAGGAAAGGAAGCTGGGGAGATGGTTTTCATCCAAACATTATCTGGACCGATTAGTTTGAAGGGAAAATTAACTGGGTAGGTGGATAGTGAGACACTTGGCAATTTCTGAGTGGGTATTGAAATCCATCGGATGGATTCCCAAAGCATCGGATCCGATAGATTTGAGGGGCCTATTTTTGGAAGTTGCAATTTTCGAGGATCATTCATTTTGGGTGTTTTTCTCCTATTTTGAATCATTTTTAGATTGTTCCCTTAATATGATATACTAGCTTTTGAATCCGTGTAATACATGGGAATTTTCAAATGATAAAACTTAATAAAGGTCGTTATTTGATATAAAGATACAAAATTAAAGGGAAAAACAAATTAAATACATATTACAAACAATAACCAGTTTAGAGTCCTAAATTTACAAGTTTGAGAAAATCTCTTTATATACAACATTCGTCGTTTTATCACAAGTATTCCCTTCATCATCCAATATCAAAAGTTTAAGACCACGTCTGCTGGTTACCCTGGATAACGCAACATATAATTGTCCATGGGAAAAAACAGGACATCGGAGGAACAAACCAACCTTGGAAAGAGATTGTCCTTGGCTCTTGTTAATCGTCATAGCAAAACATACAGAAAGCGGAAACTGTCTTCTGCTGAATTTGAATGGAAACTTTTTATCAGTTGGATTCAAAGTAACTCTGTGTATAGCATGACGTTTGCCAATCTCACTGCCTGATACAACCTCTACCTCTATAACCCGATTACCAAGAGATTTTACTATTAACCTTGTTCCGTTACACAAACCATTCTTCTGATCAATATTTCTTAGCAACATAACCGGGACACCAACTTTTAGTATCAACTAGTGGTTAGGACAACCAGGAAACTTTAAACCATTGAGAACATCGGGTGAGTATAAGCTAGGATCAAAGTCTTCATTTACGGATTCTGACTTGTCAATACTATCAGAACTTAGGTATTCCTTATGCTCTCCAGGAAACCTTGCTAGTAATATATCATTAATCTCTTGAACAACTTCGTTTTTTGGTGCCAGTATGGCTCTTTCTTGAAAAAAATCCTTTTTTTTATAATTCTGAAGTATTGACGGATAAACAAATTCAATTAAAGCAGAAGTCAGATCAACAGAATCTTTAATAAGAATATCATGAGGAATATCTATTTGCACTTCACCATGATTTGGACCACCAAGTTTTCCTTCCCCGATTTTTAAAAGCCATTAAGCAAATAATCTAGTTTCCTCAATGTTCGGATCTTTACTTCCTAGAGTTAACCTCATGTTTTTGTAAGTTTAAGCACTTTGCAATATTTCCAGATGTAGGACGAACTTAGAGACACATTCACTATTTGGTGTCTACTTCCATTAGTAACAACCGGAAGTATTTGTCTAAAATCTCCCCCAAACACGACAACCTTACCACCAAAGAGGCTATCACTTTTTAAAATGTCCTTAAAAGTTCGATCCATAGCTTCAAATGCATGCTTGTGAATCATTGGGGCTTTGTCCCAAATAATCAAACTGGTTTGTTTAATTAAATCTGCAACTTTGCTTTGAGGATCAAAAGAACAAATAGAATCCTCAGTTAGATTGATTGGAATTTTAAACCGGGAATGAGCTGTTTGACCACCGGTCAATAATAACGAAGCAATGCCACTGGAAGCAACATTTAAGACAATAAGGCCTTTAGATCTGACCGATGATGCTAACGTCTTCCATAGAAATGTTTTACCGGTTCCTCCATATCCATAAACGAAAAACACACCACCTTTTTCTTTCTCAACGGCCTTATTTATTTCATTATAAACACCGCGCTGTTCATCTGTAAGTGAGACAAAAAAAGTATCAAACTCATGCTGTAAAATTTCACGATCATAACACGTCTCTTCAATAATAATTCGATTATTTGCAGAGTCCACATATTCAAGATCGGAAAACGGCATTGTATTAAATCTTCTTAATGAGGAATTGTTACGAAGCAGAATTTTCTCAATCTCAAGCAAAGTCAAATTCTTGATTTGCTCCTCGTTAATTGATAGTCCTGCAATTTAATAACAAAATAACCACATTCATTCTTTGCAAAGATAAACATATAAGCAAAAAAATAAAAAAACCAAACAAAACATCTAGACATTTTTATGTTAATATTATTGTTAAAAAATAATACCCGGACAATCCAAAAGCTGCTGTTGTTTGTGAATAATATCTTCTGCCAAATAATTCCATGTTTTCTCCCAAACAATTTCTGGTCTTGATAGACTTCCACACGTTAGCATTGTGCAAAATAAATTTCTTAAGTAAAACCCGGTACCGGCATTGCTTGCTTCCACAATACATTCGATATACTCATTGTCATCGTCTAAAAGACCAAGCTCATAACATGCGTCTTTAAAGGTCGGAAGGATGTTACCATTAACTATGCGAATGTTCTCAAATTTTGTAGGACCTTTGACTTTATTTAATAGAATTCGTAGATAGTATCCTTCGCCAGCTGCAGGTGAAACAGAATGAATTCTACCAATTGAACAACTTTTTTTCTTCGTTGCCATTTCCTTTCTTGAGTTTTCCAAACGAAACGGAAAGGAAATTCAACATAAGAGAGTTTTCGAGCTTCTGGATCCATACCTACGCATGATTACATGACGTCAATTCCAAATAGAAAACGTACATACATTAAGACTACATTAGAGTGTTAATTCTTTTTTTCCTTTAAATTCTTTTTTCACATAAATTATTTTCAAAATAACATCCATTTAATAATTTTAGATAGTTTTATTTATCCATCACAGATTTACTTAATGTATCTAATACTAAAAATGCTAAGAAACAATGCAAAAAGAGGAAAATGAGATTGGATTCCAAGAGACAGAAATAAAATTCAAATAATTATCAAATTTGTTTGCCAACAAATACCAAAGGTGTGTTGTTGACCATAAATATTCATCATATTATTTTTATGAACTAATTTTGTATGCTCATATAATAATTTTTAACAATTTAATGTAATTTTGTATTTTCATCATAATAATTTTGGTAAATTTTAACTAATTTAGTGTAGGTAAGGACAACATTCAATTAGGCTTAACATCGTTACTTGAAAATAGATGTCCATCTTTGTAAAATGAAAACATACTTGACATAAGAGAGCTTTCGAGCTTCTGGATACATACCGTTTATGGTCATCCAATCTGTAAACATTGATTCTGAAACAGATGCTTTGTCGAGGACATCGTCAATATCTTCCTCTTCACCATAAACAATGAGTTGTTGTCCGGGAAGATGAAATGGAAGTCTAACAACAGATGGTGTTCTATAATGGACCTCGTATGAAAATATACGCCATGATGCTTCACAAGCAGACACATATCGACAATCATAATATTCTTTAATTTCGTCAACCGGTTGTTCAGGAACATCTTCTGTGCCACCGCTTTGCTCTAAGAAAGCAGTTGCTCTATCTAGACCTTTGTTGATGTATTTAAACAAATATTTTATCGACCCTGATTGATTGCACCACTCAACATTTATGTGTGCCTAATATCTTTTTAAAAGTTTCGGGCTGTATGGAACAATGCTTCTGTTATCTAGGTTAACATTAGACTTTTTAACAAAAACTCCATCTTCACGCCTTATGTATATTGGGTATCCATTCGAATCAACAGAAGTGTGATCGGAAAAACTTTTCGGGAAGTTTTTTGAACACTTTTTATTAATCATGCATGAACAACTCATGTTTTCAGCACCACATGGCCCATGAATCATAAACTCGCTTACAAGGTCATACAACTCTGGATCTTCTTGCTTGTTAGGAATCTCAGCTGAAATAAACGAATCTATCTTGTCAGTATTATTAATCTTGTAATCATGGTGCATGAAGACACAAACGTGAGCATGAGGCAATCCACGCTTTTGAAACTCAATCGTGTAAACAACTGCAATAAAAATTTATATCATTAAAAACATTGTTATTAGCATGTGCTTTTCTAAATTTATTCATTAAATCAAATATATAGTGAAAGAGCATAGTATCATACCTGCTTTAACTTTCCCAAACAACGAACCCTCCTTTAAGTCTGTGACAAATGAGTCAAGTTTAATTTTAAACAGTCTACACAATATATCAGGTCTGTCTTCAGCTTTCAGGTTTTTCTGGTTAAAAAATCTTTTAACTTCTGGCCATTTTGGATTGCAAGTCATGGTAATAAAAAAATCTGGGTATCCAAACCACTTGCATATCGCCATAGCATCTAAGTAGTTCTCCCTCATGTAGCGTGCACCACCCGTAAATGAAGAAGGCAGAATGACACGTTGTCCAATGCTAGATATATCAAAATTTCCAGAGTTATGTAGGTTAACTAACTTTTCATATGACTCACATCTAAGATTTTTCTGTTGGCATCGTATATAAAACAACCTCTCGCTTTCAATTGACGTATATGCATCAACTAAAAGTTGTTGATAAAGCCTTCCTCCATTTGTAATCAATGAGAAATTATTAGCTCTATCTTGAATTCTATATGCAAAGAATTCTCTCATTGTCAATCGCCCTCTTTTGTTTTTGTTTGTCTCAGTAACAGCTCTATGATAGATGTCAACCCTATAACCGTCATCACCGTATGGAAAAAAATAGGATATTGAAGCGGCATATATGAAGGATGAAGTTCACTTATGCGTTTTAATGATCCATCTTGAGTATTAACAACAATATCTCTCTTTTCAAGTCAGTCACCAATGTCTCCAACAATCAAAGCAGCCACTTCAGAAGATGTAGGTAAGTTATATGTCCTACCATCTTGTTGTCTGCCTCCAATAAGGCGTAACCTTACTTCCGCCTGAGGATTATCTTTAAAACAGTCTCTCACCATACGATAAGTTTGAACCAATACGTTGTTCGAATCTAACATGATCTTCAAATAGTTGATAAGCTCAATATCATCATTATCATCAGAGGATGTGGACGCAATAGTTGAATCACTGAAAAAAGAGCGTATTAGTTAAGTATAAATATTAACAGAATTCGAGAATATTGTTTAAAACAAAGTAAGAGTAAATCGTACCCGAAAACACCTATTCTGTTGGAAACTTCATTTTCGGTATCATATATATATAGTTGAGAGAACTTTGGTTTTGAACCTCTTACCGGAAGAAGACTTCCCATAGAATGATAATTTTGTCCGCTCAACCTAAATATTGGAGGAGCACTACCTCTATTAATAGATTTGTCAATTTTGCCATCCATTGGATGGATTCCCAAAGCATCGGATCCGATAGATTTGAGGGGCCTATTTTTGAAAGTTGCAATTTTCAAGGATCATTCAATTTAGGTGTTTTTCTCCTATTTTGAATCATTTTCAGATTGTTCCCTTAATATGATATATGACGTACTCTTTCACACGTAGAAGCATCGATGGGCAAGTGGGCAACATGAGTAGTCATTGCCTTTGAATCATCTTGAATTGTTGATATTAATTAGTGGGCCATGATCTTCTAGGTTAAGAGGAGTACTGATGTTAGTCATGTTACTAGTTACTTGCTATTATTTTCTTTGAAAGCTTCTATCATTCTTTGTAAGGCTAGCTATAAATGCAATAGCACAAATGCACAATGGTCTATGGATGAGATAATCATCAACATAAATCGAATGAACCATGTTATATTTTGTGATAGGTCATAGATGCGATGAATGAATAAATATGCGATAAAATGGGATAAAATAGGTTGTATACTTTTTTTTTCCGTTTGTTTAGTGATATCTTATATTGTTCAATCATAAATAAGTTATTCTACTTTATTCAACCTAAAACATATATGGTAATCTGATCTAGTTTTATTAGACACAAATGTTTAGATTACATCAAAACAGAAGGCAAGCGGGCAACAAGCTACGCCGCTACCCCTTTTTGAATTAATTAAGATGTCTCAAGTGAGGTTAGAATCCACAACCTCTTGGTTGTAAGTAATACCCATTTGCCACTAGACCAAGCTAGTAAAACTAATCTTCCTTTTCCTTGTACCGACCGGTATTTCAATTATACGGACCCTTGATTTTTTCAAAGAAGACAAACGGAGGGCTTAACCAAAGTTTTAGGGGAAGCAATCAAAATTTTCGGGTATGACGTACATCATTTTTTAAGGAGAGCACCTGTTGCTTTTGAGGTAGGTCCTCCCATTATCCTGGTAATAAACGGTAACATTTGTGTTCCTCGTGATCATTCCCAAATTTCTATTAAACTATATTGCACAACCACATACACTTTAATCATATGCTGATCACAACTATTTACTATATAGGATATACAAACTAAAAAACTTGTTTATTCTACACGCATGAGTGCCTTATTGCACGAAATTTAGGTTATTAACTAAACCAAAGTTAAAAGTATGTGTTTTGGAAACGTTGTTAAAAACTAATTAATGTGTTTATAAGTATATTTTAACCAAGGTTACCAACCCTAGGTTTAGTGTTTTATTAATATGGAAACCCGAATTGTTTTTTAATCATTCATTGTTGTTTTGGAAGTCTTGTCTTACGATCACATGTCATAATAAGTTAAATTGAGGTCTTAAACCTCAAATCCATTGTCACTAACCTCTCAAACATCAAATTGAAGCCAAAATTTGCGAAACATGGTTGCTAACCCCTAGTTTATTCAAAGCGTGTTAGACATAAATAATTGAACCGTTTAAGTGTAACTATAAAGATCATTTTTATTAAAAAAAAATGAGAATTTTCATGGAGATAAGAAAAACAGAAAAACTTAGAATCATAAATATGTTGCCGAAGAAAAGCCAAGGCTCAAGCATGAATGTTGACTGATGTCATCAAGATAAGCAAAACTCTTCTTCTCAATCTTCATGTTTTAAAGATTTCTTTCTTTTTAATCCATATATCCATCTCCACATAGATTCACTATTTACATTTTTACTTTTTAGAATTAAATAGTTTATCTTTGAACATTTTGGTTTATATTTCAAGAATAGAAAAAATAGGAAAGTAATAAAAAGATATAGATATAATAAAGAATGGCACGTGGGAGATTATATTATAGTAAATTTTAAACAATGTGAACTCTTCATGAGTTTTTTACCAAAATGGGGTTTGAGTAAAAAGTATTTACCAATACGGGGATTTTGAAACTTATTTACCAAAATAGTTTTTTTTTTTTTATAATTTATTTGTTTTCTTATTAATATAATACTCAGTTAACTAATTAACCAATTATTTCATAAATAAAATCAAACTCTCTGACTATTATTGCTGTTCAAATTGACGGATTATTCTTCAACTCTGCAAACTATTTTTGTTGTTTTAGTCGAACAATTATTATTATTATTATTATTATTATTATTATTATTATTATTATTATATTCATAAAAAGATGCAACATGTTCTACAGGTCTTTTTCTTCTTTACAAATATTGGCTCAAATACACAATTCAAAAGCACAAAATAATGAACTATCATCAGTAACTAATGTCTGATTATGTGCATGCATCAAACGAACACTAATTTTACAAAACCCAGATCGTTAATCAAAGGGAATGAATATTAAGAAACTTGATTCTGAGGTGAATTCACATATTATTAATCAAATTGAATGAATATTAAGAAACTAGCAGATCCGGGCGCTTTCCCTTTCATCGATTTTTCAAAGGAAACCGCACAACCATCGCTTTTGTCTTCTTAACAACCATCAATTTTATGTTATGATATGCAGCAGCGCTTGAGATGGTATTTGTTGAGGACGATGATGTTGTCGTCACTGTTAGTTAGGTTGATGGTGGACGGCCGCATATGCCTAATGAACCCGCTGTTGCAATTTACGAACCTACTGTTGCAGACCCATTGCTGCTCAACCGATCAAAGAAGTTCAACCTTTTGGTGATCAGTTTAGGAGAAACGGATCGCCGAATAAAAAACCAGTCGCCGGAATTCGGTGGCCGGCGAATTGAAGAAGACGAGGGGTAGAGTTGATGAGAGTGGTGTGGGGCCTTTTATAAGACTTTGTATTTTTTATTTTAATTTCAAACCTATTTTTGTAAATAAGTTTCAAAATCCCTATATTGGTAAATACTTTTTACCTAAACCCTATTTTAGTAAAAAACTCAGTTTTTCATTCGCTTAATCTAAAAATCTTGAATGCTCTTAATCTAAAAATATTTCCTTCAAATGCAATAGTTGATATATCAATTCCTCTACAAAAGAAATTTTATGCTAGTAAGTATAAAAAGTAAAATCATTTTATACGGTGAAACATAAAATTACCCAATGCCATCAATACCAGTTATTGATAACTATTAGAAGTTCCCAAATGTATGAAACCTAGACCTTGTCATATGTATCTCTCTATTTGTGACAGAAATTACAATTAGAGTATGAAGATAGTGAACTATCCAAAGAACAATTAATTAGGTAAAAACCACGTTCACAACATATGCAGAACGAGTTAGATTAATAAAACAAATATAAACCAGTTTCAATGAAAATACAAAAAGATAGTATATTATCGAGAAACAAAACACTATGGACGAGATGTGGCTACTTAACTAATATATACTAGGATGAAGCTCGTGTGATACAGGGTGATTAAAAAAATACAACAAAAAAGTTAAATTTAATAATATACATAATAACGTAACTTATGAATTCATAAGATATAAATAATTTCCTAAAATACATAGATTAGTAATATAATCATTTGTATTTTAAAAAAGTAAAAATGGAAGGTTGTGAATCAAAACTTATTAAGAAAAAAATAAAGTTAACACCAATTAATTCTAGTTGAGTTGGTAAGCACAAACAAGTAATACATAGATAGGTAGATTAATTAAGTGGTAAAGTCCGTAAATGATCTGATATGATTTAACTAAACTTGGATTTGTAACACATGTATTCTTCTACTTTTCAACATCAACTTAAATGAATTTGAAGTTGGAGACAATCTATTTAATGCATTTTGAGTTTAAGACCCATATGGTCGCATGAGAAAACTTCATACACAATAATAATTTGTTGTTTTAGAAATAAAATGTATTATTAGTTCTAATAATAAGTCGAATACACAGTATTTAACTAATTATATATAAAAATCCTACAAAAACCTAGCAGCCAACCAATATTTAACTAAAAATCTCGTTTATAAAAATTAATTATTCTATAGACTATAGTAATTGTTTAGCATCATAAAACATGTTTGATGAATAGAAACAAAGTGTATTAATGAAGATATGTGGCCATGTGGGCCTTCCGTACCAGCACTTTATTGTTGGCATTAACTAGCCGGCCCAGCCCAATTGACGATTGCATTTGCATTTAATATTGTCAGGGTGGCAATAAGTTCGACTACTGAAGTACCGAACTATGGCTGCTAGTTCCTATTTTATGCATATGCAATACTAATGTTTTTTTAACTGCGTGCTTCCCTGAGACAAAATGTCAACCGACCATATAGATTTTGACGCTTTAGGTCTGACTCAGAACACCAGGAAGGAAACCCACAACTATAAGAAAACCCTTTTGAGTTAGGTTTCAAACTTAAGACCACAAGATCTCAATTTTAACCATTACTCCCATGCCTCAGAGGGTCAATGGCTACAATACTAATGCTAATACGATATCGTAATACTATATATTTATATTTATATTCGTCTTATAAGTTATAATAACCAAGAAATCGACCAAACCTTTTATTTCTTTAAAGTCACTTAATTTTATTAAGTGTGGTAATTTTGTAAAATATCTTTACAAATCTTAATACTTTTTAAAACCAAATTACCTAAATGTAACATAAATGTACTTAGGTTACTATTCACTGATTATTTTTTTTAATTTAACTTAAAATATTTATGAAACGTTATTGTTATTTAGCTAATTTTCTCTTCTTCACTGTACCTTGACCATTTGAAATAATAATAATAATAATAATAATAATAATAATAATAATAATAATAACAATAATTAAATAGTAATTATGGTTCGTATAAATTTCATGTAGGCCACTTAGTTTTTCTCTTCTTACACCATGAGAGCATAGTAGCACAGCTAAAGCCATAAACACTTCGCAAATGGCAGTTGAATAGTGATAAGGTTTGATATGCTATAGATTGGATTTAGAGAAGATAATAGAGATAAAAAGAAAGAACGATAGTATTAATGAAAATGTATATAAAAGTTACAATAGATTCCCGGGCCTAGCCCTCTCTTACCGTATATGCAGGAGCGATGGCAATGCCATCCTAAACATAAACCTACTCTCCTCTCCCTATTAGCTATTAATCCCTATTATAGAAATATTAGTTGCGCTTGACCCCTCCCAAAATAGACAAATGTTATTTAGACTAGAATTCAAGCATGATTCCTATCATTACTCCTTCCCCCTCAAAATAGTCTTGTCCCAAGATTGGTAGCGAACAACTGACTTGATAACCAAGCGAAGGCTTCCTCAAGAGCGTTTTCAGGTGCTCGACCCTATCCATGCAGCACCCACAAATGATACGATCCAACAGTGACAAACGTGCCAAAAGACAAAACCCGGTCAACATGAGTAATCCAAAGCTGAGAAATTTCCTGTTTGAACAGCCCGACAAAACACCTATCGAAATCTAATTGTTGAAATGAAGGGATAAAGCCAACATATGTGACTGTAGACAGATTGTGAAGAGTAACATTTAGTACTGTACCTCCTTTCCAACCAAGGCATTTATCGCCAATTTTGAACATAGACACCACCGTGACCATTGAAATCTGTTTTTCCAGCGGTGGAGGTTGCTGAAATAGAAATATAGGAATTAAGAAATCCATGGAACCACCGAGTCGACCCACACATTGGGTGGAGAAGCCCGCAAGTGAATTTGAATTCAACTGCAACCCCGAATCAATAGACGGAAACACAATTGGAGTAACTGGAAACAGAGCGGCAACCCTAGATCCGGTCTTTCTGTCCGGTAGTGATTTACTAGCCTTAGTGAAACCCAATCTGGCTAACGAGCCTAAATCTGGAGAGTCCCGGCACACAATAATTTCCTGCTCTTCACTAGGGCCCAAAGTGTAACATTTGTTAAATTTTCAAACCTGAAAATCCAGACCGTTTAAATTTTTATATATACAATTACTTAATACGTGAATTCATTATTCAAAAATTTCAAGAAAATAGTTCTTTTATAAAACTATAAAGGGGTTAGTTTTTGGAAATTTTAAAGTTTATAATTACCATGCAAAACTATTAAAGCTCAAGGGGGCTTTGTGAAATATATTATAAATTGCATCTTCGTTTCTCTTCCTCGTACACCACCGCTTTTCCGGCACTAGATCTCCGGCCACTGTTGCGGTCTTTACGGCTAGCAATCAACACCAAATTAGAAACCAAATATGTCAATTGATTACACCATTGGACCCGAGATCATTTGCCGAGCATGTCGCCAATATTTTTAGAGCCTATGACCCTGCATTTAATAACCGAATAATTAAGCGAAAATCGTGTTTGTTTCCAAAGATAGATCACGCGTTCATAAATACATAAATTAGGGCGATTCCTCCTATACAATTACACCTCGCTCTCTTGTCCCTCACCTCAGATCCATACTGTTATTATGTCGTCACCGCCGCCGCCACTGGTGAACTCCGGCCAAACCCTTTAAGTCGTCGATTAGTCCACCGCTCGAGGTAATCATGATATTAGTTCCCCTCGTTTCTATTTTCCGAATGAAAGCCTAAGTTTATGTTTCTTTTTTTTATTATTATTATTTTTCTTCTTCTGTTTTAAAATGAAAACACTAAAACCAAAATTTTGAAACTAAGATTTGGTATGTATGTATTTTAGGACTTAACCGGAAGTTATTCTCTTGAAAGCTTATCTCCTCTGTTTCAGGTCACCGTTAACCAAAATGCAAAAATTATTTTTATCGATAAATGTATTATATTATTATATGTAGTGGCAAGAGTTTCTTTAAAATTTCATATTATATATACTATTTTTCTTTTTCTTTTCTTTTTTTTTTCCTTTTTTTTGTTTTTGTTGTTCTTTTTCCTCTCGGTGAATAACTAACCAAACTTAGTTCTCATATTTAAATATTAGATAATTATTATTATTAATATTATTATTATTTTAAAGTGTTTATAAATTGAACGAATTTAATAATAAGACTTTAATAAGTGAATGGTCAATATGAATAAGGAACTTGGATATAATTATGCCTTTTATTTATAAATGATTTATAAATTAAAATTGTGTGGATCTTTGAAATTAACGGTTTCTTTCAAAATAATTGATTAGATTATGTCATTAATTTTTATTACAAATGGCATACAACATTGTTTTAAATATGAACATTTCAAGAATGTTCGTACGAACGTTAAGGTAAATTAAAGTCTAAATGGCAATAATAAATATAGGTTCTACATTAGTTATTTTTCGTTAGGGATTTCTCTTATTTGGATATTGCTATTTGTTTAGAGCATTCACATTCCGTTCTCCATCCCCATCTCTATAATTACACTACAAAACACTACATTTCTCTTTCCTGTTTAATTAAATAATACTTTTATCATTACAGTTTTCTCTCTTCCCTACTCACAACCAATCCAACAAATATTAAAAAATAAATAGGGGCAAACAATGTTCCCTAAATGTTTCCCCAAATTTACAAAAAATCACCACATTTCTCTCTCCACCCTATAATTTACACTCACAATCATTCAAAACTCATTCCTATAATTTACCAATCCCCTCACATAATTATGGGGGATGGGATGGGAATGCTCTTAGGATCATTTATTGAATCGAACTTTATTCATTGATCAAAATTTATTTTCGTTTAACTTTCTCGTTATTATATATATATATATATATATATATATATATATATATATATATATCCTCTTTTATTTGGAAATTTAACATAAAATCTTATGATAATAAATGGCACTAATAATAATAATAATAATAATAACCATAATAATTAAGATAGTTAAACTAATAATATTTTATCAAATCTCAAATCACTATGTTTTATTAATTTTCTTCATTTATTAATATTATTGTTAACAAATAGGACTTTTTGTTGACGTATTCCGAGGAGCGTGACAAAACATATATTAACTCTTTATCATCATTTACTCTCACTAACCCACTCGCTAAAGACAAGTAACTCACATCCCCTTTTTACCGTTTTATATTTTGGGGGCGTTATGCGTTCACAACTCAATCATTTTATTTCACTACAATTCCATTATTTGCATTATATGATATTGCTCAATTAGTTATACGTGCAAATGCGATTATGTGTTTATTTTATGTTTTGGTCGTTGGTATCTCATCCTCATTAGTATGATCATACGCCGTCAGAGTAGCTCGCTATCTATGTGATTCGAGTGAAAAGACAATTTTTATGTTTATTGTTACGCTAGTTGTAGTAGTTCATATTTATCGCAAGGAATTGTCATTTTTAATATTATATGTATTCAAAAACCGTGATTATTTGCTCAATTTTATGTTGACAAACTATGTATTTTCACGCATGGTGCAGGTAGCTATAATGAATGAAGCAAGAGATTAAAGAGTAGATTGGACTTTAGGTTACATGAGTAATAAAGAAGGATTTTGTTTTTATTTATTTAAGTTGTAATGTTTATTTAAATTCGAGATAATGTTTGTGTTTTTGCGTACTTGAATTATATGAAATAAATAATTTAGATATTGACACGTGTATTTACTTTAGTGTCTTTTGAGCTATAATACAATTATGTCGCGCCCCGTCATATTCCGCCTTAGGTTGTGGTGTGACACAAAGCCTAATGAAGATCATCCAATACGACCCAATTATCATCCATCAGCCCCAATTTGGCTTGGTCGATTGATTGTTTGTTTGATCTGGGTACAATATCACTAGCGCCAAACGAATTGGTTTCAGAACGTGAGATTATTGCCTCCAATTGAGCTAGTAGAGATGGCGAATTAGGAAAAGGATTAGAGGAACGATCCACCGTGTCAATTTTCGGATCTGAAGACGGATTTGGATGAATTGATGGAGACGAACCATTATCAAGTCTCTTCTCCTGTTGCTTCATCCAATTGAGAAACACCTTTCGAAAGTCCACTGATTCAGCCCGATCCTCCTCCAAAGCGGATTTGATTTCAGTCACATCAGTTTGTAATTGCTTGATCTGAAGCTCATGGGAATCCAATCGATACATCTAAATTAGGGTTTCCATGATTTGAACAGAATAAAACGGCAGGTCTATGGCAGGTCGAACCAATGATAAGGTTTGATATGCTATAAATAGGATTTAGAGAAGATAATAGGGATAAAAAGGAAGAACGATAGTATTAATGAAAATGTATAGAAAAGTCACAATAGATTCCTAAGCCTAGCCCTCTCTCACCGCATACACAGGAGCCATGACATTGCCATCATAAACATAAACCTACTCTCCTCTCCCTATTAGCTATTAACCCCTATTTATAGAAATATTAGTTATATTTGGCCCCTCCCAAAATAGACAAATGTTATTTAGACTAGAATTAGAGCATGATTCCTATCAAATAGTATGTGATTGTCGACTCATCCTTATCTCCACACAATAGGCATATGACAGAATTTGTACAAGCATCTCGCTTTGACAATTCTACCATCGTAAAAATTCTATCTGTGATTATCGACTCATCCTTATCTCCACTCGAAACAGCTAATCTCTAACATGACCCATTTGATCAAATTGTGAAACCCAAAAAAAATCTTTGTCATTAAATTACTCTCAATCATCCCACAGTTGACTTTACAGGAATCTCACCATAATCGTCACCTATCCACCTTCATTCATCTTTTTCTTAGTTTATAGACATGTATAGGAGGGGAAGACATTGCTATAGTTTTAGACATTCCATGTCAATTTAAACATGGTTCCAGCTCCGTGTTAGAACAACATAGCAAAAAAAAAAAAAAAAAAAAAAAAATTTGAGAATAGTTCTTTGAGCTTATCTTTATCTGTTCGATTGTCAAGTCAAAAGTAAATGGGTTCGTTGTTTTCGTCTGCTACCCCTTTTATCAGTTCCACTAAATTGATGGACTCGTATTCCAGGATTGAGGTGATATATGCAATGTTTTTACACATACCCGATATACAACTTTTAACACGGATCGATTTCCAAATCATGTTGCTACTATGGATTAAAGCTATTACTAATGTCCACAAATTTGGGTTATTATCTTTAAATCGCTACTTGGATAGAAGAACCAGGCTCATTGATCTAAAACCATAGGTTGCCTTGCCTTATGGTGTTATTGTCTTTAAAACGCGACCACTACTCGTATAATGCACTTGTGCATCTGTATTTGTATTTGTTGCCTTTGTCTTTGGGTGTTATAATTTTCTCCCATCAAATTCAACACATTTTTGAGATTTGACTATTTCCACCCCATAAGAAATTTATTTTGATACATTCCATTTTTCGTCAATAGCAAAACTTTAAACAAGGCGGACTGCTTTAGCTAACGTGTGAGTCTCCACCCAAAAGCATCTCTCTGTTTGAAGATGACATATTGACATGAAGCAGCCGACACCAAAACATTTAATGAATAATAATACTCTTAGCTTTCAAGTATAATGTCATAACATTAATGACTAATTGTTTGGCTCATAAATTTGGATGTGACTTTTGGATAAACGAACATGACTGACAGATTACCAAACAAGTATATACATAAGACAGCCATCAAAGTATTGTAAAATATATATTATGATTGGTTATATATAGTCAAAGTTAGCTTATCATGTCGCGTGATATTTCTAGAGTTCTAGCTGCCTTAACCATTGGTATGTTATTTATATAGACTAACGAAATAATTACACGTGCATGCAATCGTTCATTTGCACAATCACAAGTATCATAAGATATTTATAACATTGGTTACAGTAAAGTCGTCTATAAGAATTGTTAAAATCACAAGTAAAATAATTTTTGTTGAGTTCAAACAATTTAATTTTTAAATAGGCTTACTTAATTATGATTTGAGTTGTGTAATTTTTTTAATATGCTTAAATTTTTTTTAGAACGATGACTTTCTTATATTTAGGCTACCACGCTCTCCAAATTTAGAGAGCCCCGATGCCACACTCTGGCCAGACTATGTTGCCTTAACCGTGCCCACGCTGACTTCAGAGTTTGGCTTGGGCGTTCTCCCGGAAAACCATACCGCCGACTGCCACTTGACAGCCGTTGTGCCACCACAAAAGCAGAACTCTTTGGCGTAACACACGGTGGGAGAAAACCCGGGTGGGCTTAGGATTCAAACTGAAAACCTTTGAACAAGGCCTAGCTCAAATCATTCATTGCCAATATCCACCCAAATATGACACAAGTGAGATTCGAACTTGAGTCTTCACTGTAGAACCCAGGCCTCTTACCACTAGACCACAAATGGGGGATAAGTGTTAGTTGTTTGATATGGGTTTCGAACCAGCATCAGTGAAAGATGCTGAAAGACCAATAAGATAAAGCAATACCATTAAGCCACACCATCCTAACTTTTAATAGGCTTAAATAAGTTGAGTAATTGAATTTAAACACTAAAAATACATATTCTTTACATAAAAATATATATAAATAAAAAAAAGAGGTTTTGGGCCTATCGTTGATCCGGCCGGGGCCCATCAGCCACCCAAGCCTCCTTTGAACACGGCACTTATTATGGTTTGTAAGTTAATCATTTTGTGTTAGAGCTGGATATTTAGACACGTACACAAATACATGATAAGAACCTTCACGACCTTAACAGGTATTGGATATGACCTTAACGTGTTTAACCTTTTCTTTTTATAAATACATGACAATAACATTCACATGACCTTCACAACCTTAATATGTCTTTCTTTTCCTTTTTTACTCATAACAAGATATAAATGAATTTATAAAAAAATGATCGCGTTAAATATTTAAAAAAAAAAAGGAAAAACAAAAAAGGGAACAAAACGTATTCAAGATGTTATAGTTGAATCTTGAATGAAGTTCGGATTACATCAGAATTCACAAGCATGGGAGACAACAAAGTCCGAGCCTCCGAGGGGCCGATATGACAGAAAGGAGAAGCTGCATTTATTGTAAATCTGCCACCAAACTTTTATTTTCTTAATTTAATCGTAAAAATGTTACGTACTTATCTGGCATACATTAGAGGTGGTGGTAGGATAACGTTGCTTATTTTTTATAATAAAATGACATGCCCAAGCATCAAGTGACTAGCCTTATGCACACAAGAGTATCCACAATGAAAACTTTCAGAAACACCTTCATGTAATTCTTGTTAAGACTTTACGCATAACATCAAAAGGATATGTATTACGAAATGACTGCTTCATTTTTCATTGGCAATTATCGTGTTTCATCAATTTTCATGTGAAAATAGACGAAAATCTAAAATTATATCCCTCTAGAAGGACGCTAGCGGTCAATGGGAACATTGTTTATGTTATGTAATCAAGTGGATCTCATTTATGAACCATTTATAAAAGTTTATACATAGAAATATGATTTTTTTTAAACATGATACTATATACTTGTAGCCGTTTTTATATACAGCACAAGTAAAAATAAAAAAAGGTAAGTAAATCTAAATACAACTAATAAATCTATATACAATAGATCCGAATAAATTTTATGAGTGGCGCGGTCAATGTCAATTGTCTAGAAACAAGAAAACAATTGTGAAGGAATTATATTAAGTACTTGGTGGATAACCTAGAAGAACAAGAATGAAGCTGTTTTTTAATATTTGAGTTTATTCTTCATTTTTCGTTTTTATATATGGATTGTTACTAGAAATAAAAAATTAGATATCTCTTGGACTAAGTGATTGTAAAACTCTATTCTTTATATGTAATTTTGTAGTTTAGATGTTTGGTTAGCTTTATCCAACCATCATCTTTTTAATAAGTTTGATTGCTTTTAAAAAAACATTTAACATGAACAAGCAACAAATATACTCATAAGTCATAAATATCGTATAAAATCTCACTTTTCCAAAGTAGTTAAGTATTTTAAAGACATGAAATATTTGGACACCATGATGGTCATCCGGACACCATAACCATATGCAACATATACGATTCGTATAGGTCTATACCAGCCGTATATGTACAAATTTTGTAAGGTTGTGTCAATTTGTGTTCATGTATCTCGCATAGGCACAATTTCTTTTCTTTATATATATTTTTTCTACTTAATTAAAACTTTTAAAAAATATAGTCGTTTGATAATGGAAAGGTTGTTAATAACAAGTCATCTGATGATAATGTTAGATGGCGATGAGGAAAACCTACAGGGATCGTATAGCATGGATAAGTGCGGGTGGAAAATCTTTAAAAAAATTGAACAAACATGATAGTTCATCCATGAAGAATTATACGAGAAATTAGGGCCGATATAACTGTTATGTAGTCCTGTACAAGTCGTTTAGGCTGTAAAAAGTTACGAATCTGATTTCTCTCAGGGCCGGTTTGGAGGGGTAACCCAGACAACAGGTCGAGGCACTTAATTTGCGGGGCACAAAAATTTTTATATGTATGCTTTTTTTAAGATATTTTATTTTATAAAATAAGTATAAATCTTAATCTCATTATATATTGGGTCCAATATTTTTTTATCCATAATCCATTTAAGTTATGGTGCCAAACTAAATTTACAATAAAAAATAATAATACACAATAAGCATACACAAGGCGTCGAACGGTGCCCAATTGAATTCCAAAAACATTGAGAAAGCAGAGACCGATTCTTAAATACCAGTTGTGACCTTCGGGTTTTTTTTATTGTTATAATGCTAATGTCGTTTAAAAAAGTTAGTCTATATATTTTGTTAATCGTTAGGTCCTATTGACCTTTTTATTTTGGTTTGACCGTGACATATAAATTATCGAAAACGGCTCTCGTTACTCTGCACATATATCAGATGCAATATTTATATTGATCGTATAGATTTATACGAGTATCACATATGGTGTTTGCATATAATATCATGTTTAAAAAATCACTTGAAATGTAGACGGAGAGAGTTAAGTGTAACTTAAGACGTGGAGACTTGGAATAAAAAGTCAACATATGGAAAAATTGACACTCCAAGAAACCTTGTGGAAGACTGGAAGTCGTACGTTATGGTACGACTAGCAACTGCATGATAGTATTATTTTTCAGTTTATACTTTCTAATAATATACAATTTTACATAATATTAGATCGTAAAAGTAAATATATTATATTGTAATTATATGTTAATAATCATAGCCATTAAATTTATAACATATACTGTACGTATGTAGTAATTGGACTAGGGGTATATGACTTAGTTTTTTTTGTCACATTTAGCTTTTTTACATTATTAACTTTTTAT
This sequence comes from Bidens hawaiensis, assembly GCF_021521415.1. Taxonomy (NCBI): domain Eukaryota; kingdom Viridiplantae; phylum Streptophyta; class Magnoliopsida; order Asterales; family Asteraceae; genus Bidens; species Bidens hawaiensis. Next base: position 336,871 of record NW_027492416.1, on the reverse strand, counting down.
TTGCTTCCACATTTAAATTTTTTTTTTCCGAACGGTGCTTTCACATTTAATTAAGTGTTGAAGTTAAAAGCAATAATAATAATAATAATAATAATAATAATAATAATAATAATAATAATAAAATCCGATTTAGTTTGGTGGAAGTGGAATTCATTTTTCTTCAACTTGTGTTCCATACATCCATCTGAATATTCAAAAATGTAACTTCTTGGAAGGTATTTATATTTTCCATTTTACCAAACACCATTTTATTTATTTATATGTAACTTATAAAAGGTATAAGTATATAACTTATAAAAGATACAAGTAAATGAAAATGACAATAAAAAGGAATAACAATTTAATAATCCATAACTCGTTTTTGCAAGATAGGAAAAAGACCTCTTTCAAAAATTTATATCCACAAGTTTTATTTGAAATGCTTTAAAAAGTAAACCAAGATTTCCTCCTTTCATTCACTAGGTATATTTCTTAAATATTTCTATATTATTACATTATTACTCTATATATTATACTAGCTTAGTATTCAATTTACATGGGAAACTCACAAAGGTGGCGCCTTTGTGGAGGAGAACTCGGGTTTCACGTTGCATGTTTGTATCCATATATCAATATATGGTTGACCATATTCGGTTTTTCATGTGTTAGACGTAAAGGTCAGTTGATTTTCTTCGATAAATCCTGTTAACTTAAAACGAGTCCAAATGTGTGATTTCCTACAAAATCACCGCTACCTCTACTTCCATCATTGTCACCACCCGCCATTGCTACATTATTATCGTAACGCACTAGCATCACCCATCTCCACCGCTGCCACCTCTATAGAATACATGATTTCTTGAACTTTGTTGTGAACAAAAAGTTGCTATATATAACCAAACTTGGCATTTTATCCTTAAGAGATGGATGAACAAATTAGCACGGGAGACCAAACTGTAAAGCGTGAAATTTGGACCTCGATTTGAGGCGTTCAAAGTCTAGTTAAATGAAACCGTGATTATATCCTTTAAACCTGAAATTATAGAAAATATGAAGATTAATATTTTAGAAGTAGTTTATAATTGGTCCCTTGAACGATTTCGTGTTGACTTTCAAAGCACTAGTTTCTTAATTCATATTATAAAGTACAAACCTCGTTACAAATATTAATATTCGGGTAACGTAGTATGTAACTGTACACCCCATTCAATTCTTAATTAATTTTCAACTCTTTATACCATTCACACTAAAAAATAGAATTAGAATACATAGACTGGAATTATCGGTCAAATAAGTACCATATGATTATACACAATACATACTTATAGGACAATTATCATTGGAAAATAATACAAAGATACAAATGACTTTATACATTGTAACTATGAAATTTTGTATCGCGTTTTTTAAATTGGCACCAAAAAAATTTTTTTTTTTCGAATTTGCCAACCAGTCATTAGGAGCTAGCATAATACAATTATGTTTGATAATTACATTTTGTTATACATGTTAATAGTTTATATATTGGTAATTTTGATGTAATATGTCAAATGTAAGTATGATTGATGAAAATAAAGAGTTTAAATTTACATCTTTGTCATGAAATAAAAGTACCGTTCATTTGTTTATGCTACATTAGGGGCTTTATATGAATAGATAAAAGATAAAACCCCTATACCATAAAGCTTATTTGTGTTTTGAAGTGTAATGTCTTAAGGTACATTATCTATTAGGACCATTACATATGTATTCAACTGAAGAGGTAGGTCCCAGCAGAGCCCAGTTGGACCCGCAAGACTCACCTTGAAGAGGGACGTCTGCGCAAGGACCAACTGGTTCCGCAGGACCCACCATGCTCAGAGATGAAGACCTTACGCGCAGTACGCCAGCTGTTCCCGCATGGTGAAGTACCCCGCCTGTCCCCGCAGCTGCGGATACAAGCCATCAGGGAAGGCTACCCGCACTAATAGCAAGGCTACACGCACAAGACACTAACTCTCAAATAATTCAGTGTCACCTGAAGGAATGAGCAAGGCGGGAATACTCCCGCCCAAATGAGCCAGTCCGTATGCTTCTGGAAGATCTTTTGTACTATACCTGCCAAGGTATGGACAAAATAGACAAGATCTGACCAAAGCAGCCCATGAACCAATCACAGGGTGACAGCTCACCGACAACAGTACGAGGAGCATGCTCTAGTACTGTTTGTCACTATTAGCCGCTGCCTACTCACCAACCCTTGTCGTGGCACGCACATAGCCTGCAGTTGGTGGAAAGGGAACAGTACACAGCCGGCCTTGTCACTATTAGCCGCTGCCTACCCACCAACCAGCATGGCACGTGCGTAGCCCATAGTTGGTAGAACAGGAATATTATACAGCTGGCTGTACCTGCTTGGAAACCTACCTTCGGTTATAAATACTCCAACACCTTGGAACGGTATCATCATCTGGTATCTTACCTTCACTAGCTATTTCTCTCAATATATACTTATATTCAGAGCAATCTAGTCTGATTCTCACGCCGGAGGGTGGTCACAAGGAGGAACCCCCCTTTCTCAATGACGAGCTCACGGTGTCTGTTTTGCAGGTCATCTGAAGAACATCCTTCTTTGCCGGACCTAACCCTCGTGGGAAACATTACTTAACCCCCAGATTATCCATAATCTGCCCGGGGTCACTTAGTGTTTCTTCATTGGCGCCATCCGTGCATAAAAGCTAGAACTAATTCTCAGTTTTTTCAAAACTTCTGAAAAAATGGTTAACGTTACTCCGGTCCCAAGGCCAGTAAGTGACTAAGAAACCCCGGTAACCACAACCCCAGCTACTGGGGGAACACCGGCGGTTACACAAATTTTACGAACACTACCCCGGTTACCCAAGCCGGGGCAAGTGCAGTAAACAATATTTCACTGGGGTTCACTGATGCCCAGTTGGAGAAACAGACGAGGCTCCCTCGCCAAACACTCGATCAAGTTAAGGCGTGGGCCGAAGCACGTCAGAAGGAATTCCAAGCTGAGTTGGATGAACGCTTGCGTTCCCTCCAACAGGCTGACGAATTCGGAAGCACTCGACAACAGCTCAACATGAACAGTGAGTGCGAGTACTCGGACGATGATCGGGAGGAATCCGACACTGACGCGAACCCTCGCCATAGGGCGAAAGGGAAGCGTAAAGAAACGGACTTCCAACCAAGAAGGAATTTCGGAGAAACCTTCAAACCAAGGAACGTGGGAGGAAACCCACGAGACTTCTCCAAAACCTTTAGACCAACTGCTGCAAATGCGGGAACATCCAAGTTTGCAAGGGACATTGCGGAAGCAATCGCTCCGAGAAGTGCCAAACAGATGTCCAACATCGGCACTTATGATGGTCTATCCGACCCAGATGATCACTTGAACAGATTCATAGCGGGGGCAACCGTCAGTAACTGGACGGAACCCACGTGGTGTTATATGTTCCAGATGACGCTGGTTGGAGCGGCCAGGGCGTGGTTTGATCGTTTACCGGTCTACCACATCTATGATTGGGCGGACTTTCAACACAAGTTCAGCCAACACTTCAGTCAACAGAGGAAACATACTGAAGAGCAGTGGACGATCCTCAACTGCGTGAGAGAGGAAGATGAATCTTTACTAGACTTCATCACTCGCTTCAACTCCAAAAAGCTGAGTCTGGGCAACATAAGTGAAGATCTTGTTCGCGCCGCTTTCATCCAGGGCGCCGAATACCCAGAGCTTATCCGCACGTTGACGGGTAAGGACGGCATGCCATCCACATGGGATGCCATCATGACGGCGGCCAAGCGCTTTGCCGAGACGGAGAAGCAACTGGGTAGGGATCTTCCCTAGAGTACACACCTCTACACGCAGAGGACCAGAGAAAACAATGTTCGGATCGCCCGGCAGAACAAAAAGAGGAAGCTAGGTATTTGGCAGTCAAGGGTAAACTTTGACACCTCATCCAGCTCTCGCCCTCTTGTTGGCGGAAGGGATAACACGCACCCTTCAAGCCGAAAACACCGGTGGATGCCACTCACCAAAAGCGTCACGGAGATATTTGCCACCGAAAAACTCCCATGGCCAAAAGCTCCAATGATCCGGCAGCGACCTAATGCGGATCAGAGCAAATCCTGTGACTTCCACGGGACAAAGGGTCACAATACAGAGAAGTGTACATCCTTGAAGGATATTGATGAAACATTCGTCAAGGATGGAAGACTTGCACACCTTGTGGCATCAATCAAGAATGGAGGAAGGAATGATAACCGGTATAAAGGCAACGGACGAAAGCCCGTTGACATCAGCATCCACATGGTTCATGGCAACATCAGAGGAAAAAAAAGACGAACGACAGAACCATGCGAATGGAAGGAAGCTGAGGTGCGCTTCCCGCGAGTGCCAGGAGGACCCAGCAAGGAAGGCCCTATCGTCATCAAAAGCCAGCTGGGGCATTACATAACTTCCCGCACTCTTGCTGACAACGGCGCCTCGTCAACGGTTATGTACAGGCAGTTCTTTGACAAGCTAGACGACGAAGACAAAGAACGCCTGGAAACGGTTTACGCCTCAATGGAAGGGTTCGACGGCAGCACAAACACCCCCCTGGGTATCCTATCTTTCCCCGTCATCCTCACGGACGGGAAATACTCCCGCACAGTCGTCGTAATGAGGAAGCCACATCACACATACGACATTCTCTTCGGGAGAGACGGGATGGCAAGATTCAACGCCGTGGTATCTTCAGTCCACGGCATGATGGGATGGCTAACTGCTGAGGGTGTAGCGATGATCACCGGTATCCCCCAGGTATGCATCGCATCCGTCTCATCTAAACCCAAACCAAAGATGGCTAAACCAACCATCACCGAACCAGAAAAATGGGCCCTCAATGGCAAATACCCTGACTAGGCTGTTACAATTGGCCCAACAATCACTGATCCTACGCGCACCTTACTCAAACGCTTACTACAGAGAAACGCTGACATCTTCGCGTGGACACCAGCTGACATGACTGGTGTACCTCGAAGTAAAGCAGAGCATAAGCTCAAGTGTGACCCTGCTTTTACGCCAGTCATACAAAAGCGCAGAGTAATGGGGGCGGAACAGGCTAACGCGTGTAGAACCCAAGTCAAGGAACTCCTTGACACGGGCATCGTACGCGTTAGTAGATATCAAACATGGGTTGCAAATCCCGTTATGGTACCGAAGGCTAACAAACAATGGCGCATGTGCATAGATTTCAAAGATTTAAACAAAGCATGCCCCAAAGATTGTTACCCGTTACCCGAAATTGACCTCAAAGTGGATTCATTAGCACCGTTTCGCCTAAATGCTTCCTTGACGCATATAAGGGGTACCATCAAATCCACATGGCTGTAGATGATCAGGACAAAACCGCATTTCGGACGCCCGATTGCACATTTTGTTATCAAATGATGCCACTCGGACTTAAGAATGCAGGGTCCACATACCAACGCCTGATGGACAAAGAGTTTCATGCCCAAATTGGGAGAAACTTGGAAGTCTACATGGATGATTTGGTCATCAAAAGCCCTGAGCCAGAAGCGATGTTGAAAGACATCGAAGAAACTTTCAACACGCTCAGAAAGATAAACATGAAGCTCAACCCGAGCAAGTGTTCATTTGGGATGGAAGAAGGGAAGTTATTGGGAGTCATTGTTACTAAAGATGGCTTCAGAGCAAACCCTGAAAAGGTCGAAGCCATTATCAAAATGGAATCACCTACTACCATCAAGCAAGCCCAGACACTGAATGGACGCCTAGTCGCACTTAACCGCTTTTTGTCAAACCATGCGGATAGGTCGTTCCCATTCGTGTCAACATTGAGAAACTGTTTAAAGAAAACGCACTTCCGCTGGACACCAGAAGCGGAAGCAGCTTTTCAGGAAATTCGGTCACGCTTGATCGAACTCCTAACGCCCACAGCACCAGAAGCGGGGGAGGAATTAATCATATATCTTTCTGCCACAGATAGAGCAACCGGGGCAGTCCTGCTAGTAGAGCGAAAAGGTATCCAGATGCCTATTTACTATGTTAGCCGTGTTCTAACAGACGTAGAAACCCGGTACTCCACCCTGGAAAAACTAGTCTTAGCACTTGTACAGGCTTCATGCAGGCTAAGACGATATTTCCAAGGTCACCCAATCACCATTCTCACCAACTTCAAACTCGCAAATGTTCTAGGCAAACCCGAGTTATCGGGACGTCTAGCCAAATGGGCAATTGAGTTGGGGGAATATGCGATAAAGTACAAGCCAAGACCAGCTATAAAAGGCCAGGTCCTGGCCGACTTTATTGCAGAAGTCCCCGCTTCGCGGGAGAAAGAGTGCCAGGAGGAGGCTCAACCCCCACCCCCAGCACAGGACATCAATGATGTCTGGCGACTCTACACTGATGGAGCAGCCAGCAACGAGGGTTCAGGCGCAGGGTTGAAACTAACCAACCCAACAGGCCAAGAATACACTTACGCTATTCGACTGGATTTTCCAAGTACGAATAACGAAGCCGAGTATGAAGCATTCTTGGCCGGGCTGAGAATTGCGCGTAAAATGGGAGTGAAAAACTTGGAAGCCCACGTGGATTCCATGTTAGTAGCCAACCAAATAAACGAAACGTACACGGCCGTGAACGACACAATGGCCCTGTACCTCGCACAAGCAAAAACCCTTATGCGCGATTTTAATGACTGTAAAGTCATACACGTCAAGCGTAGCGAAAACAAATCTGCAGATGCGTTAAGCAAGCTTGCATCATTAGCCTTCACCCATTTGGGAAAGGACATCCTCATTGAACTCCTTGAAGCACCATCAGTCCCGCACAAGGAAATTTGTGTCATCCAAACCGGCACAGAAACGTGGATGACACCGATAATAAATTACCTTGCAGCGGGTATACTACCAAAGTCAAAAACACAGGCAAGAAAAATACGTTGTAAAGCATTAAACTATCAACTCATCGATGACATCCTTTACAGACGTAACTTTCTTGGCCCACTCTTAAGATGCGTGGACAACCAAGATGCTGACTACCTCCTAAGAGAAGTACACGAAGGCATCTGTGGAGTACACGCAGGTCCACGCGCTGTTGTAGCTAAGCTAAACAACGCGGGATACTTTTGGCCGGGGATGCATACGGATGCGCTGGCATACATCAGAAAGTGTAGGTCTTGCCAGCTCTACGCACCCAACACGCATCGCCCGAAGAATGAACTTGTTCCAGTCACCTCTTCATGGCCATTTCAGAAGTGGGCCATCGATGTGACAGGCCCATTTCCTACAGCAGCAGGAAACGTTCAGTTCCTAGTGGTAGCCATCGACTACTTCACCAAGTGGATAGAAGCAAAACCCTTAGCCCAAACAACCGCAAAACATATTAAAAAATTTATTTGGGAATTTATTATTTGTCGTTTTGGACTTCCACAGACTTTGGTGAGAGATAGCGGCACCAACTTTGCTGACAAGAAGCTACAAAAGTGGCTAGAAGAACTTCAAATCACCCACACCTTTACCTCAGTGGCACACCCGCAAGGTAACGGTGAGGTGGAAAGAGCAAATAAAAGCATCGTCGAAGGCGTAAAGAAAAGACTCCTGGAACACAGATCCGGCTGGGTAGACGAAGTTCCACACGTCCTTTGGGCAAACAGAACGCTGAAAAAGGCCAGTACGGGAGAAACCCCGTTCAGCCTCACTTATGGCACTGAAGCCATGGTCCCAGTCGAAATTGGTTTGCCCTCACCAAGGGTCTTGATTCATCCAGAAGACAATGATGCGGAAAGACGGTTAGACCTTATGCTAATCGAGGAACGCAGAGACTGCGCGTGAAGAAAACTACAAGCGACAAATGCAAAAGTACTACAACACGCGGGTAAAACTCTGCAACTTCAATGTAGGAGACTACATATTGCGTAACAACGAGGCTTCAAACCAAGAGCGCCCAGGAAAACTGGCACCGGTCTGGGAAGGACCGTACATTATCAAAGAAGTTTTGGGAAAAGACGCATACCGGCTCGAAAGGCTCGATGGCACTCCTATCCCAAGAACATGGAACGGAGCTCAATTACGCAAATGTTACATGTAGATCAATTCCAAACTTGTAAAGAAAAGGCCTAGAGCCACTTCTAATGGAAATGATTCTCCTTTCACATTGTGTTGATAGCCTTACCTTTATACTTATGAACTTCCCACACTGATATGCCGGTATTCACCGCATAAATATGGGAAGAAGTAAGTCGTTGCGTGTGGAAGGCGGCAAAACCCGCATAAACACATAAAACGGTAAAAATTTCTAAGGAAAACCTTCACGCGGGTCAGCTATAGGTGAAGTTTGGTCATCCCAATAAATGAAAGTGACGGTCCTACCCGCACAATCATGATAGAGGAAACTGAACATTAACCTATTGGCAACCGCGCGTCGACAGGTTAACTTATTCAAAACACTTAGAAAATTTCAAAGGAAAAGATGAGGAAAACTTCCACGCAGGTTAGATATAGGTAAAGTTTAGCCATCCTACTAAGTGAAAGTGACGGTCTTATCCGCACAATCACGAAAGAGGAAGCAAAACTTTAACTTATTATCTGCCACGTTGAAAAGTTAACTTATCTAAGTACTCAAGAAATTGCTAAGTTAAAACAAAATATGCGTGAAATAAACAAGGCAAGACATTAACAAATAATCTTTATTCCATCAACATTCAAACATTACAAGAATTGCTGGGTACATACCCGCATACAAGATTAGAAGTCTACAAACATAAAAATCTACTCTAATGGTGGAAAGGGATCTAAAGTATCAAGCTTCAGGACCACTCCCACTTGGACCCGCACCATCAGTAGAGTGTGGCGGTTCAAGGAAAGCTTTGAGGATAGCTAGCCCATCATCAGCAACAGCAATCTCGTTTACCTTCTCCACCACCGGATGCGGGAAGGCGGCATACTGATTCACTGCTTGGTCATACGCAGCTTCAGTATCCATATTGTAAAGAGGGAAGTTGGAAGGCGGAATGCCTTGTTCAACAAACCCTAGACCAAGCAGGAAGCCAGCCTTTTCCCCATCCTCATGAGAAGCGTTGAGGGCTGCGCTCATCGCATCGTCATATGATGTGTTCGTGAACACCCGATGCACAACCTAAAAAACAGACGTATATCAAAAACTCTTCTAAGGAAAAGCGTAAAGAAATTGTGAAACTGCGCATACCTGAGACAACGCTTCTCGGAGAAACCATTCCTTGGTAACCAGAGCCTCCTGGAGGGCAGCTTGAGCTTCATTACGGGCGCGTTCGGCTTCGTTCTTCGTAAGGTTGGCAAGCAACACATCTTTGGCTGCAGCCTCTTCGACGCCCTTTAGCTTACGCTCAGTGTGGTCAAGCACCCCCCTCTGGTCCAAGATCTCTTGGAGCTTCTTGGCATCTTCCATGGCCAAGGCATCATGAGCCTGCTGGAGCCTCTCTAATTTGGCTTTAAGTTCCTCATTCTCGATGCGTAGAGGCTCAGCAGCAGCTTCAGCCTTGGTGGCCCTCTCGGTTGCGTTCCGTGCAGTTTCCTTAGCCAACCGAAGCTGTTCATTAACAGCTTGGGCGGCCTTGGAACGGGCCTCGAGACGAGCCTGAACTTCAACCTCAAGGGCCTTGAAGGCCTTCTCCTTCTCCGCAGCAACGGCGGAGAGCCTCCTGTTCTCCTCCCGGACAGCCTGCGCCTGAGCTACTTCTTGGATACGAGCTGCCTTTAACTTGTCGTTTTCACGACAAAGCAGCTCGACGCGCGACTGCATCCGGGCTACGAGAATGCGGAGCTCATTTGTCAATCTACCCTCCTGGTAGCTTGACATTGCTTCCCCCAGCGCCCCACTTGGGGCGGCGTGGCGCGCCCACTCGACGCATTCCACAGGCGTCCGAAGGGTTGTTCCTCGGCGGATGTTCCATCGTGGAACATACACCTCATTGGAATCCGACACTGCAAAAGCAAAAAGCAGTTAGGAAAAGATGATAAAAAAATATAAAATAAAATAATAAAAGGCCAAAATAACCCTAAGCACCTGTAGGGTCGACGACAGGCCTGTAGCCGCCAAACCCATCACCCGAACCTAACGGATATCCATCCAAGAGGTCAGGCAGATGGGAAGGAGGCAGAGATTGGCTTGACGCCCCAACACCGGACATACCTGAAGGACCGGCCGTAGTCGCCGGCGCCGGAGGAGGCATAGCGGAGGCCGCCGTGGTAGAAACCAACGGAGGTGAACTCACCGGAGGTGAACTCACAACCGCGGCCGCGGCTGTGGAAGAATCCACAGAAACACTCACCGCCGGCTCAGTGAAGGAATCAGTGAATATGGCACTGACAGCCGGCGGGGACGTCGTCACAGTTGGAACAGTTGGCTCAACCGGGTGAGCAACTGAACCAACAAATGAAGCAGGCGCAGTCGCCTGGGTCATCGCCTCAGGTAGGTTGACCAAACCTACCGTCATGGGTCCGGAGGTACTCCTCCCCGCTCCACCCTGGAATGCGGTAGCATCCACGCCTGCACAAAGAAGATGTATAAGTATAATGGCGGAAAGTTATGCAGTTAAGATAAAGGAAGTATACTTACGGGTCCTTTTGAGCTTGAAGGTGCGAACGGGCGGGGACAAACCCGATGGAGCCGGCCTCTTCGTACCGGTCACCGTCGTTGTCCTGGGCTGCTCGGAGGTGACAGCCGTTTCAACCTCCAGAGCAGTGGTCTCAACACCACCCGGGTTCCCCGCCGCCTCTTCACTCTCGGTCTCCGACTCAGACCGGTTCACCTGGTCGGCAGTGGAGGCTACCTTCGCCTTGCCCTTCCCGCCAGCAGCCTTCTTCTTCCGCGCAAGAAAAGGACCATCTGCGGATTCCTCATCAGAAGATGACAAGATTAGAGGAATTCCAACAGAGGTTTCAGCATTCAGAGGGCGAGGGTTAAATAGTCTTTTACCTGGCCGCGTGGCGCTCAGTATTTCGTGGCCTGGCGGGTAGGCCTCCACAAACCAATCCGCAGTCTGCGCAAGGATGGGCAACTCGTTCTCGTCAAGAGCACGAGTACCCAACCGAGCGGGACCGTCAGCTTCCCGCGGATGCAGGAGGGACTGCAAGTCATTTCCCTCTGAAATAAAAAGAAAAACAGTTAGAAAAAACCTTAAATCAACAAAGAAGATGGAGCATACCGTAAGGGATAAAGTTCAAACCGTATTCAAGTACGATGAGAATCTGTGGCGCATCCGCCCCAGCATCCTTCCACACCCTGCTCATACTGAGCATCACCATCCCGGACTCCGGAAAGCGGTAAACCGGAGTCTGGATCCGGGAAATCTTGGAGAACCATTCCGCCTCCTGGTAGTTGGAGGCGTGAAGGCTGGGGAGAGCTCTCCCGTTCTTAAATGTCATCGCTATAGGGACGACATGGGCAGAGATGTAAAAGAACTCCCGCTTCCAAGACCGAAGACTGCGCTCGGTAGCGCAGATCTTCAAACCCTTGATCCGGGTGACCAGGGTATACCAGCCTTGGATGCACCTCCAGGAGTAGAAGGTAATCAGGCGGTCGACGAGGGGATCCACGCCAAGAATGAGGCACACCCACTCAAAATGGCGGATCTTGGCGATCGCCATTGGGTGTACCTCGGTCAGGTGCACACCGTGTCTATCCAGAACACGGTATACAAACTTCGTCAACGGGAACCTAAGATTCCCATAGACGAAGAAGGCGGCATATACCCCTATTTTGCCCTTGGGGGCATCGTATACCGTCTGGTGTGGCTCCGGAAACTCAGGCTCGAACGGCTCGAGCATGAACTTCCGGACGATGTACCGGTAAAGCTCGATGGGAAGAGCACACTGGCATTCGCCAGCAGTGCTCTTATCGTCCTTATCGGACGTAGACGTCGGGTTCTCGACATACAAGTCAGACTCCTCGACGGTAGCTTCTGGATCATGAGTAGACGACATGTTTTGGAGGTAAAGAACGATTTCAGGATAATGCTCGACAGAAAGTTAGAGTATTCGCCGGAAATCGCTTAGAAGAAGAAGAAAGAAGTGAAAGTGTGGATTACCGTGAACCCTCTCCCCCTTTATATACTCATCGCAATGAATGCGATGAATTTAATGCGGAGGAGAGAGAAAAGAGCCGGTGCAATGAAACTATGACACGTGGAAAAAGCAAGCTAGCAACAGCTGTTGACGGGACGCGCGCCGTAAAATCCGCACCCACGCGCCCGAAAAATCGCGCCCACGCGCCTGAAAAAGCGTCTGGAATGACCATATACTGTCACGTCGCCATAACTTCCTGCACGTCCTGACACTGTCAGAAGAAACCGTCGGACGACGTTTCAACAGTTTGGACTGTTCTTATCCTTTCACCAACTCTTCGAATTTCAAAAAGATTCAAAAAGATTCAAAAGTAAGCGGGACTATACCCCTTACCTTGGCAACCAAGTAACTATAAGACAGGTGCGAGTACAGTGTCAAGGCAAAACCCTTCACATACTTAGCACCCGCAGGGAATGGACGCCAAGAATACCTTGGAAGTAAGATAACTATAAGACGAGTGCGGGTACAGTGTCAAGGCGAAACCCTTCACATACTTAGCACTCGCAGGGAATTGAAACCAAGAAGGATCTTCTGGGCCATGCTTGCGGAAAGGGAAATAACATCCCCGCATAGCGGGAACGTTGAGAACTAGATTGTTTGAAGCTCCAGGATGGAATTGGTTCTTTAACATAATTGATCACTATGTTTAAAACTACCGAAACCTCGTGGAGAATCTACACAAGTGAAACTCAACGTTCCTGACTTGCGAGGAGGTTACACACCTACCCGCATCATACCCAAAGATCAAGCAGAAAAGTCGGGAATTTCTGCACGTGACATTAAGGAAACCGCGGGAAGAATCCCCACGGACAACCTTAAAACTAAATCCTTTTCAAAACCCCTTGCTTAAGTCCAAAGTTCACCTCACTTATTAACAATTCATGAGAAGAACATTGGACTGGGGGGACTTGAAGAGGTAGGTCCCAGCAGAGCCCAGTTGGACCCGCAAGACTCACCTTGAAGAGGGACGTCTGTGCAAGGACCAACTGGTTCCGCAGGACCCACCATGCTCAGAGATGAAGACCTTACGCGCAGTACGCCAGCTGTTCCCGCAGGGAAAGCCTCCCAATGGTGAAGTACCCCGCCTGTCCCCGCAGCTGCGGATACAAGCCATCAGGGAAGGCTACCCGCACTAATAGCAAGGCTACACGCACAAGACACTAACTCTCAAATAATTCAGTGTCACCTGAAGGAATGAGCAAGGCGGGAATACTCCCGCCCAAATGAGCCAGTCCGTATGCTTCTGGAAGATCTTTTGTACTATACCTGCCAAGGTATGGACAAAATAGACAAGATCTGACCAAAGCAGCCCATGAACCAATCACAGGGTGACAGCTCACCGACAACAGTACGAGGAGCATGCTCTAGTACTGTTTGTCACTATTAGCCGCTGCCTACTCACCAACCCTTGTCGTGGCACGCACATAGCCTGCAGTTGGTGGAAAGGGAACAGTACACAGCCGGCCTTGTCACTATTAGCCGCTGCCTACCCACCAACCAGCATGGCACGTGCGTAGCCCATAGTTGGTAGAACAGGAATATTATACAGCTGGCTGTACCTGCTTGGAAACCTACCTTCGGCTATAAATACTCCAACACCTTGGAACGGTATCATCATCTGGTATCTTACATTCACTAGCTATTTCTCTCAATATATACTTATATTCAGAGCAATCTAGTCTGATTCTCACGCCGGAGGGTGGTCACAAGGAGGAACCCCCCTTTCTCAATGACGAGCTCACGGTGTCTGTTTTGCAGGTCATCTGAAGAACATCCTTCTTTGCCGGACCTAACCCTCGTGGGAAACATTACTTAACCCCCAGATTATCCATAATCTGCCCGGGGTCACTTAGTGTTTCTTCATCAACTAAAATGGTGATGATAATGTGGTAAAAATGCCGCTTAAGAACATTACCTATATTATATACAAACAAACTTTTCTTATGTGTATTTTCAATATAATGATAGACATATGTACACATATACTCGTGTTGATTCGATTCGATTTAACAGTCCAGCTTTTTAAAAGTTTGAGTTTTGTAATTCAAAAGGGTAGCGTTGCAGCGTGTTGTCTAGTTGCCTTTTGTTTCGATGTAAACTCTACGTATGCTTCAAGTTAATTGAAAAAAATTTAAGAAAAATGTAATAATCTGGTTTTGGATTTGAAATGAGGAAACGTCCTTTTTTGGTGTTAAATATAGAGTAAGAGAGTAAAAAGCTTAAAAAATAGTTAAACATGCAAAGTCAAAATTAAAAAACCATACCTGCCAAATATATTTTGTCCTCATTGTTGCGACCAGTATGCAACTCATTGTTTCCGTATTAACGAGGAACCTCAAACTTTCAACATCAACCACAATATTCCAACCTAGAGCAACAAAACGTCATTGATTACAATTATAATATATAAATATTAATTACTAACAGCTTTTTTTTATATTATGTTCTCATCAATCCACTTGTTAACGTTCATACTTATTATTACTATTATAATTTATAGTTTTGTAAATGATTTTCAACATAAACGTCCAAGTTAATCAATCTTTTAATTTATTTACCCGATTTAAAAAGCTAATATCCATATAATATCCATAGTAAATAGTAAATATTGAACGCATTACCCCACATAAATTTGATAGGTTTTATTATTTTTCATGGAAACCGAGATCCAGCTTCATTTCTTTGACCAATATCCTATCTATATATCCACATATGTATATGTATGTACCATAATCTATCTTCAAATACATACAAAGATAAACAACTACTTTCTACAAAACATTCCAAACTTTCAAGCTTTTGATTTTTGAATCTTCATCATCAAAATCAAACCATAACTTTTTGAATGGTCAATCTTTTACATAAGCAAAAAAGATAAATAGGCACGGCTGAGCTTCATCATATTCATCATCAGTTCTACAAGCAGGAAACACACATATAGTTAGTCATTATAAAGATTCTTGATTAAAGGTGAGTGTTTTTGGTATATATTTATTTATGTTAAAACAATAAATTATGATTCAATTATTTATTTATAATTTAAGCAATTATGATTATGTTTGTGCAGGAGGTATTGAACTTGTTATGGGTTTATCCTTGTCACTATTATCATCAGCTTGGGAAGTAATCTTGAGACATGGTTTCCTAGATCTACCTACCGATCTCCATAACCTCGAAACCCAATTAAGATCATCCGAAAGCTTCAAGAAATCCGATTCAGAATCCGAGATAATAACAACCTCAAATGCTTCACAGGATTCTAGTCCTACAAGTAAAAGAAGGAATTCAATTAGTGTAAATAGCAGTGAACCATTAAAGATCATGCTTGAAACCACCCTTTCTTTCAAGAACTTAGTCCAGGATATTAGAAAGCCCAAGCCCGACAACCCGAATGTTGAAACGAGTCAGTCGGGGTCGACTAACCTTCTTCCTGAACCCGTCGTGTTCTTTTCGCCTCGGCCTGTGAGTGAACTCAATGCTGCGGCTACTACGGTTCAGAAGATATACAAGAGTTATCGAACACGAAGAAATTTAGCCGATTGTGCGGTTGTTGTTGAAGAACTATGGTTAGTTTAAGCACTAATTATACATATGCATAGTCTGCCTTTAGATTGTATAATTTAAATTAATTTGTTTTTCTAAATTATTTGATGTTTTGTAGGTGGAAGGCTTTGGACTTTGCAGCTTTGGATCGAAGCTCGGTTTCGTTTTTCGACGTCGAGAAGCACGAAACTGCGGTTTCAAGATGGGCTCGGGCTAGGACCCGGGCTGCTAAGGTTGGAAAGGGCTTGTCAAAGAATGAAAAGGCTCAAAAACTAGCCTTGCAACATTGGCTTGAAGCTGTAAGCATACAAAACCTTTTATTTGCTTGATGTGGATCATGATATGTTTTTGTATTCTTGGTTTGTTAATTGAAGTGGGGAAGGAATAATCTGGTGGTAAATTATAGCATGGAAGTGCTGAGTAGACTTGGGTCAAGAGTCAAGACTCAAGACCCGGGACCACCATATTCTGGTGTGGGCACATGCACAAGAGGGCCATGTGAACCGCTTCAAATGCCAACACGTAAAGTCCATGTCCAATAGTGAATGGCCCATGACCAATCTAAAGAGTATTATTAAAAAATAAATAAAAATTTGAATTTTACTGAAGAGTTTAAACATTATAGTTGTCTAATGTAAAAATTAGCACATGGACATACTCCAATTATAGTTTCATCTTGGTGACCGGCCCAAGCGACTTACACTTGGAAATGTATTAAACCTTTTACGGAGTAAAGAATGTCGAGCTGACTGCCATACGATCAGTTTCTACACACGTGAAACTAAACTAACATTTCTACAAAGTCTTATCTATATTTTCATATCTATACATGAATTTGATCCAACAATAACAGTAAATAGCGTTATGAAGAGATCAAATTGATAAAAAAAAATAGACTCTTGAGTTTGATCGGTTACGAAGAAAACAAGCTTCAATGAAATACATTGGAGTTTAGTGTGGTGGAGTTTATTTAAATAAGAAAAATAGAACATATGTTTTCGTATGTAAAAAAAGGTAACATATGCCAACTTAAAGTCAAGAAGACGTTCATGAACTACTAATTGGGCAATGGGCTTCATATATTTGGGCTGAACTACAAATGGGTAGTTGATAATTTTCAACAATTCGACGGCTGAACTCCGAATTAATGGGAAGTCTGCTACGGCAAATAGAGTGTTTTTTTCGAAGAACAATTCACCTTCTTATTTCTTGTTTTGTAAGTTTTAAGTGATTTTAATTTGTTTAGTATCATGTTCAATATCAATTTTAATTTCGACAAGTAGGTTTATTTCTTGGTTTTGATTCGAGAAATGATGTGAAAGATTACGTGATCTGATTTTGATTGATTTGTTTGTGCGCTTAATCTCAAATCGACTTTTTAAAAAGCTGGTTACTTTATTAATTTTCCTAATAAAGTTCTTCAAGTTTTAAAACCATATTTGGTATTTATCTTTGATGAAATGAACAAATGGTTTCCTTTTGTCAATGAATTTGAACCAATTATAAAATCATATAATCTAGTTAAATGCTATGAACGACATGTGGGGTTGGCTCTAACCACACAACGTCGTCTGGTTAGACAATTAGATGAAGTGAATGATTATGGCATCATGATCATCATTAATGGTAAGCCGAATTAAATCAAGAGATTAGCACTGTGTGTAAATTATATTTGGATGACGGGATTAAATGTTGATCATTTTGGTTATATATAGTTTTATTATTATTATTATTATTGGATTTGGCATCCAACAAACATTCACAAAAATGACTTAAATAACTAACAAGAACTAAGTCAACAAATGACTGATCTTATTGTTATAAAGAGCTCCGACGTGCTTGGATCATCGTAATTGATAAATGACCACACATTCATATTAATCGTCATGTATATACATGTTTAATTGGACGGTGAAATTGATTTATTTACATTTGATACACTCAGGGCCAACTGGAAGAATGCAAGATGGTAGCACAAATCGTAGAATGCAAGATGGTAGCTCATAGTTCGGTAGCTCATATGAACTATGAAACTAGGTTAAGCGCATCAAACCAAGAATTTGATACAACACATATTATAGACTGCAATATGAAAGAGAGGAAGTTTATCAAACCAAAGGTAAGAGGTTCAAAACCTATCATCAAGAGTTCTTTCTTTTTATCTTTTTCATTTTATTCAAGTCAGCATTGTTAAACAATATGGGTTTCACAAGTGAATCACAACAAAGAAACAAACTATAACCAAACTTGCAGCTCTAACTTTGCTTGTGGTTCTCTTCTGTACACACAAGAAGAAAAGGACGAAAAAAGGAATCTTCAATTAACTTAAGAGCAGAACACAGATGACGATCAAGACCTACTCAACCAAATTGACAAACAAACTCTCCAACTCTTTATTATTAAGAAAAGACAAACTAAAAAACTTAATAATAAACATCGACATCAAGGGTTTATATACTATCCCTCTTCCTAATCCTACTCAAGTTCAAATACACAATTTGAATCCAACTCAAATAGAACTATCAAGATAAGACTAACTTATTAGATAAGACTAACTTATCTATAATAATAAACGAATTATTATTATATTAAATCTCCTCCAAGCCACCCCATGAGATTTACCGAACCACCCTTAATGAAATAATATCGCAACGTTTAATAAGCATAAGCATGAGACCTCTAAGTCTAAAACTTGTCAATTTCAAATGAAAATAAAACTCGCACCTGTCTTACTTTATAGCAAGCCCTATGCCTGATGAAACTCGTGGGTTATCAAATTTCAGTACATAATCAATGAAAAGCATCAATAAACAAATGAATATGGATATACATATAGTATTGGGTATGGGGGACAAAATAAGATTCTATCATTGGATATCTCATTCTCCTTTAAAAGAGACCTTTCCAAATCTGTTTACAAACACAAAAGATAAAGCTTGTTTAATTCATTCTTGTTGTAAAGTGGTTGATGGAAACATAAACCGGAAGTGGAGATGGAAACGATCGAATATGAATCAGTCGGAGAATCTTGCGCTCTTGGCATGCTTAAACATGCTCCAGATGGTCACGTTAAGTAGTATTGACAAAATGATTCATCAGGCATATTCTCGGTGGCTGCAATGAAGCATTTTTTTATTCAAGCTGTCTAACCCCTCTGTCCCGCTTATAATGACGTGGAATAGTTGGGTTTTGTTAAAGGTCAATATTCATGCTTGGAAGGCGGAAATGAATAGGCTCGCGACTCGTATGACACTCTCAAAAAGAAATATTCAGGTGAATTCGGTGGAGTGTTGTCTATGTGGGGATTACGACGAGTCTAGTGACCATCTTCTCGCCTCATGTTACTTTGCCACGTTAGTTTCGCAATTTGTTAGTAACTGGTGCCGCATCCCCCTATTTTTGCTTTCTCGGTTAGAGACTTGCTTAAAATTCATGAGTGTAGCAACTTGGGTCGTAAGAAACATAAGGTGTTATACGGGATCATTCTTACGGCTTGTTGGTGTATTTGAAAGACAAGGAACGAAGTCATTTTCCAAGGCACTTCGGCGAGCGTCTCACAAACGGTGGAGGACATAAAATCGTTAGGTTTCCTTTGGATCAAAAATCGATCTTCTTTTAAAAATTTGCTTTGGAAAGATTGATGTAATTTTTTCTTATAATTTCTTGTTGATGGGATTCCTAGCGCCTTGACGATGATTTTAATGAAATTCGTCGTTAAAAAAAAAAATGTAATCTTAGAGTAATTAATGCATAATAAATTATTGGTACACCTATAATAATATGATCACATGTTAAATAAGAAAAGGTGATGGACAGTTGAGTTGACCTCTGACATAACACGGCCTTTGAATCCGATCCGAACCTATCCGGTTCAAGAAAATAGACCGTGTGTACGATCCTTTCCATTTATAAGTTTATAAATAATAATAATAATAATAATAGAGAGAGAAAGAGAAAGATAAAGAAAGAACCCGATACTTTCTCTCTCCTAATTCTTCTTCTTCTTCTTCTTCTTCTTGTAATTGTTGGTCTTTCTGTTATAATAATAATAATAATAATAATAATAATAATAATAATTCAATTTCAATTTCAATTTGAATATCCTCCAAAACCCTAGATCTTGATGGAGCCTCGTGTCGGCAATAAGTTTCGTTTCGGTCGTAAGATTGGCAGCGGATCCTTCGGAGAGATCTATCTAGGTTTTCATTTCTTCTTTCGTCTTTTCATTTTATTGTTTAATTCATGTGCTTTAGGCTGTTTTGTTTACAGGTACTAATGTTCAGACGAATGAAGAAGTTGCGATTAAGCTTGTGAGTATTCATTGCTTTTATATTGAGTGATTGAACATGAAGCTTATGGATAGTTATTAGAAGCTGAATTAGGAATGTTTATGTTTCTAGGGTTCTTGAGAAGAATTCAGTCAATTGTGATGCTAGGAATTGGGATTTCAAGATTATTTTATGATCGTTAAATGTATTCTTTCTGTGCATTGTAATAGACTAATAGGTTAAGAATTGAAGAAGTTATTATCACCAGTCTATATATTATTTAGGAATTTCGTTTTTTGAATGGTAACTCTGTAATTAAAGCCCTCAAGAGTCTAAAATAAGCCTCTCATTGGATCAATGAGACAGTGAAGCACACGTGCAGTCAAATGCTAAATTATGTTCTTGAATCTTAACTGTCGAGTATTTGAGAATAATGAATTTTATTGTATTGTATGTTATGAACATTCAGCTGGTTATGATCCTGTACCATTTTGAGAATAGTAAAGGATATTGTTGTTTGTTTAAAACTTTACTGTCTAGAATCTTTTGAGCTAAATGTAAAATGTAATTTTTATCAAGTTATATTTGTAATTCTCAGGAAAATGTCAAGACAAAACATCCTCAGCTGCTGTATGAGTCCAAGTTATACAGGATATTACAAGGAGGAAGTACGGACCTGCATCAATATATTCTACACATATATTTTAAAATTTTCTTTATCTATTGTTAAACCATTTTAATTGATTGTCGCAATTTGATTACTGTAGCTGGTATTCCAAATGTGAGATGGTTTGGTGTGGAGGGAGATTATAATGTTCTTGTGATGGATTTGCTCGGGCCCAGTCTTGAGGATTTATTCAATTTCTGCAGTCGCAAGCTGTCTCTTAAAACAGTTCTCATGCTTGCAGATCAAATGGTTAGTCAGTGATCAGTTATTATAAAGTACATTTATTGCTTTAGCTTTTAACATACATGAGGACTGTTATTGTTGTTTCTTTCAGATTAATCGAATCGAGTTTGTTCACTCTAAATCATTTCTACATCGTGATATCAAGCCAGATAATTTTCTTATGGAATTGGGACGACGTGCAAATCAGGTAATTTACTATTTCTGTATTTGGAGCCTTACTTACAATACATACTAACCTAGTAATTTTCCTTTTATGCTCTTATTCAGGTCTACATCATTGACTTTGGTCTGGTCAAGAAATACAGGGATACCACAACTCACCAGCATATACCATACAGGTGACCATTGTTATTTATTAAAAGCCCATTTATGATTTTTTATATTCAATGGATTAACACATGCTCCCTCTTGGTTCTCTGCAGAGAGAACAAAAACTTGACTGGGACTGCTCGATATGCAAGCATGAATACCATCTTGGGATTGGTATGCATTACTTCATATGCAATCAAAATAATAAATGCACTCTTATACAGTCTTGTGAATGTTGACTTGTACATTTTTTCAGAACAAAGCAGGCGGGATGATTTAGAATCTCTTGGATATGTGCTCATGTATTTCTTAAGAGGAAGGTAATAACATCAAATTTCTTTCTTTCCAATTATCAAACGACTCGTGTTTTCATCAGTTAAATGATGTTTGTGTTATTCAACCTACCAGCCTTCCTTGGCAAGGGCTAAAAGCCGGAAACAAGAAGCAAAAGTATGAGAAAATAAGCGAGAAAAAGGTTTCTACATCAATTGAGGCTTTATGCCGTGGTTATCCAACCGAATTTGCATCATACTTTCATTATTGTCGCTCACTGCGGTTTGAGGACAAACCTGATTATGCTTACTTGAAGAGAATATTTCGTGACCTCTTTATCCGTGAAGGTATAAAAATTTCTTGTTTATGAATTTTTGACACTTGACAGATGATATTTATTATTTTGCAATTCTTCTATAATATTTTCTTATTGTTATAGGGTTTCAGTTTGATTATGTTTTCGATTGGACTATTTTGAAGTATCAGCAATCACAGATTGCTGCTCCACCTCCTCGTGGCATTGTAAGCATCATAACACATGCTTTCTTTTATACCTACTCTTGTTGGAAACTGGAATTAACATAAAACCTAACTAACTGTTTTAACTGACAGGGTACGGGTGCTGGGCCAAGCTCTGGGACACCACCTGTTATTCCAAATGGTGATAGGCAGACGGGTAGAAGTTCTATTTTTGTTTTTTCGGAATTAGGAATTTAATAGAATTTTGAATGGATATCGTTAACTATTAGCTGTTAATCTGTTGTAGGTGAGGAAAGTGGCAGACAGACTGACTTATCTGCAATGGATTCTTCTGGAAGAAGAAATTCTCCACAATTCACAAATTCCGGTAATCTACCAAATAAGGAAAAGAGTCCAGTTAGTAATGAAGCAACATTCAGCACAGATGCCATGGTGAGTTGACTCGTTTAATAACCATGATCTTCACTTTATCGTTTCTTTTTGTAAAATTGTAGATGGACTTGTGCAGAGAGCAAGCGGATCAATGAGGCGAAGTAATGAAGTGGACTCTACAAGCCGGTCCCGCATCCCGGAGACAAGACAGAGAAGCTCACCACAACCTGGATCTTCAGATGCAAGAAACAAGAAGTATGAAACTACTCTCAAGGGAATGGAAAGTCTAAATTTTGATGATGAAGAAAGGGGTCATTAAATGTTCTGTAAATGGTAAAACTCTTTTCCCATGAAACTAAGAAACCACCTTCTTGAAAATGAGCATATCTTTTCATGGGGTGGTGGGGTAAAATGTCGTCTTTACCCCCCGCCTCTCTTGATATTAAACGCAAAATCTTACAGAAGTGTAAATCTGTAGCATTTATGAATTCTATTTCTTGCAACCCTTCTCTGACTTGTTTCTAGTAGTATAAAGTTTACAGTGAGTTTTTTTCTATTTAGAGTAGTTTTATATGATGGGTATGCATTTTTTTTTGTGTTGATAATAATAAAGATTTTTTAAAAGCACACACACACTCCTTTTACCATATTCATAGTTGGACTAGCAGTTTTAGTGATTTGAGTTGTATTTTGTTAATGGTAAGTATTCCAAATCATCACGTTTCTGCTTAGCTTTACAAAGGCATAGGTAGGGTGTGTTAGGCTGTTAGCTGCTAGTTTAGAAAGAGATATTTTCTTACTCTTAAATTGCAAAAGTTGGAGGAGCATTTGTGTACTAATATCACATCCGGACGATTCCTGTTATAAGCCTATTTGACCCTTGCTAAGATTAATTTTCCATGTTAAAGTTAAGTGCATTACTCATTTACTATTATGGACCAATTCATAGTACATGAATACAAGTTATCTGGTATGGGAGTTTAAGAAGCTGTTGCTGATGTAATTTTTATTTTTATTACTTTATTTTTTATATTTTTTGGGTGTGTTTATATTGATTTATTAAAGGCGACAGGACTTATAATACACTTCTAGAGACAAAATAACTCAGCGAGTGGTGTAACACCGATTTAACTCAATTAACACTTAACAAAACATTACTAATATAATGAAGCTCATTAAAAGCATTTCAAAGCTCCATACTTAACACATTCGGATGCTTGCATGGTTAGACAATCACAAGTGATTTTGGCTAGTATCTAAAAATAAGTAATGTTAGTAACAATAAAAATAAAAATAAGAAGTATAACAAAAAAAACATTTGGATCCTCGGATACGTTGTCCCAAGCCCAAGTCAATGCGAGTTCCTCCGGGTGTTGAAATGGTTGATTGGGTTGCATTGCAGACCACGTTGTGAGGATAATTGGGTTTTCCTTTTACTTGATCCACATGGCAACCAACCTCAAATTGCGGTTGCTAATGTGAATGGTTTAGCAGCCTATATTGTTTGAAAACTTAATTTATATTTTCTTAAGATGATTATAACTAATTATTACACATTTTTATATGGCTATTAGTTGCTACTAATAATACTAGTAATTGAAGAATGAGCCAGCATATACCCACAGTTGCCACAATTGCTAGTTCTACTAGTCAGTTGCTACTACTTCCGATAAGTTGTTATTACTTCATCACAAATATTTCATTCCCATTTGTCACAAGTATATCATTCCTTTGTATGCATGTATTGTAATTTATCTAAACTAAAAAGCAAAAACAGCCGAGTATGATTATCATGTGGTTATTCATTTGCTTTTATTAGTCAGAGCTGATAACTTCTTTTGGAGAAAACCCAAAAACAACATGATAAAATCCGCAATATTTAAAAGGTAAGCCTCCTTCATCGAGACTTAAAGTTTGCATGTTCTCTGATTTCATTGATTGTTGCTTGCAGCGACACAGTCTGTAATTCTATTGATCTTACTAGCCATTTGCTCTAGATTCAAGATCTTCTCAAACATGATGCGGAAAACTATTCCAATCTCCACCCCCAAAATGCTACTCTTAATCAAATGTGAAGAAGATGACGACACCTTCAAGTAAAAGTGGGTGAAGGTGTATACATAGAAATTATACAATGGTAATCGTGTTGCAGTCAAAATTTTCAATGAGTTTAAAGGCGAGTGGGAAGATCTGGTTAATGAGCTTGTAAGCATTAGCGAAACTTGTCATGTTAACATGGTATGCTTATTAGGATTCTGCTTTCGAGTTTTGAGGGTCATATGCCTAATATGTCACCTGAGAAATTTATTCTTAACAAGTATACAGCCGGTTTTCAATGTTCAATCTACGTGTTACTAAAGAATAATGAACCCCCTTGAAATATGATGCATATTCAGAAAAATGGCAAGTGTTTCCATTGCTTATTCCATATGATCAGTTTAACAATGCAAAGCCATTAATGGAGCTGTAAAGGCTGGCTTGTAAGCCACCAAATGCATGTCGGGAGATTTGAGTTCTTACTATCGATGCATTGAAAGAGAAAATGTATGTTTGCAACAAGAAAGAAGGTGTCGCTGCTGAAACTGGGAGTGCGAGAGTGAAATTAGGAGAAAATGTATGTTTCCAAACGGAAATAAAAGAACTCTTCAAACGGAATCAATCATAGATAACAAAATTCCAATAAACTTGAATGTTTTTAAAAGCAAGGTTCCTACCGAAGGTTCTCTGTAGGGGCGTACCAAATGGATTGGAAGTTGAAAGAACCACCCACACCAAAGCAAGATTGCCAGTTTGGGGGTTCTGAAATCCAAACGGTTTGGTTCATGGTTTGATTTACAAGATTTTAACAGTATGATCTGGTTTGAAAGTTGGAATGGGACAATTGACCTTGTTATCATCTTTTCATTTTTGAATATGTAGCAGCTATGTATATATACTATAATCATAAATCATCTTTATCAATTTAATTTTTACATAAACTAACAATCTTGCAAAAGTTAGGAAAAAAAAAATGGTTTGAACCGTTAAAAGAAAAAAAGAGTAAAAAAACAATCTGTTATCAGTCTGGGCGACTAACCCAGCCTAGCCAGTGTGGTCTCTCATTTCCTAAAACCGCATTTGGCGGTTCTGCCCAGATATTTTGACAAAAACAGATGGTGGCCACCCCTAGATTAAGCCTCAACAATCAAGAATCATAAAACCAGTTTAAAACAAGATTATTCACACAGCAAAAAAGTAAAATAAAAAAAATTATCATCTTGGCAAAGCCGAAGCCAATCAAACAAGTTTCTGAGTCCAAGAAGGAAGACTCGCACTGACTCAAGGTTCACTCAAGGACATAAGTTTAACTGGTCCAAAAGTGGCATAATGGTTCAAGACCACGAACCATCCTGATTTAAGCTTCTTTCTTTCAAGTGCTTGCATTTTATTTTCATTAAAACACTCATAAATCTTGCAATGAAACAGTAATAGAGCTAAGTCATTAAACAAAGTAAAATCTCCTGTATTTGACTCATTCATGACTAAAGTCAACAACTTAAACACACCCTTCAATTAAAAATCCTTTTTGGTCTTAACAATACAAAATTTCAAAGCTTACCTCACCTTCTGGATTTCTTCTTGGAAGACTTAGAAGAAGCCTTTGGTTGCACTGCAGCTTCACTGTTGGAAGATCCTTTCGCGTTTGACGGTTGGTTGGATTTCACATTTCCAGAATTAGAACTAGAAGCTTCTTTAGCCACCGCACCCTGAGACCCTCTAATCTGAGCAGCACGTTTGTCTTTCCTCTTGGGCCTATAGCTAGACCTCTCTCTTTTAGGTAACCATCTCTCTGGGTCCGGTGGTGGACCCGGGTTGGCCGGGTCAAACCCTTTCGGGTACTTCGGCTTTCTCTTCCTTTTCTTCTTTGCTTTCTCCTTGCTAACTTTGGTTTCAGGTTCAATATTATTATTCCCCAAATGGTGCCCATTTTCAACATGCTTTGCACCAGAAGTTTTCTCCAAAGCATTAACATCGATAGATGCCAAACCAGGAAGCGGTTTCAGTTTCTTCTCATAAGTTTCCGCCTTTTCAACATCTGCATTAGCAGCAGTTTGTATCAGTCCTACTAAAGCCTCGATACTATTATGGCTTTTCACAAGCTTTTCAAAGAGTTTTAAAGCTTCCTCTTTTTGCCCGTGTTTGAGCTTGAAAGCAGCAGCCTCTTGCATTATTACACTCAGATTATTACTATCTTCGGTCATCGCATTTGACCAGTAAGTAATAGCAGAGTCAAACAAAGCATTAGCACCATCAATGTCACCAGATCGTTCTTTTAGAGCAACGAGAGTTGCAACAGTTGCAGGCATGTGCTGAATATCAGGTATTTTTAATAAAGATTCTGATGCAACTTGAGGATGCCCTGCCGCTGCTGCAATCTGCGCCCTAGCTAGTAAAGCAATTTGTGATTTTTCAGGGAATTTTTCTGCATATTTCCCTAACAATTCTTCAGCTTTTCCAGCTTTGTTTTCTCTCACAAATACAGCAGCTTGAAGAAGTACAGGTGTCACACTGTGAGGAAACATTTGCGGCAGCACATCAGCTAGTTCGCGAGCCTGTAGAATTTAAATGATCAAAACTTTGAGAAGATTTAACAAAAAGAAATATACTACAAAAATTAAATTTATTTATGATAATGACCTGGTCTATCTTATTAGAATGAAGTAGCAACAGCATCCGATTAATGTAAATCGATTCCTTCTGTTTTGGTGAAAGTTTCAACTCTAAACCAGGAACAAGCTGGAAGCTTTTATCTCCACTATTTTTTTGTATTAAACGGTCAAGCTTTTTTAAGCCATCGGTTATATCTTTAGGACCTTTCAATGCTATTAGATTGTTTATAGCTACTGCATTTGATGGTTCATCAGGCAGGTTTCGCTTGATAAGGTCTGTGTAAGATGCAATGGCTTCTTGCCTGTTTCCCAACAACTGAAATAAAAAAAAGATAATTTAGGTTAAAATAGCAGAAAGTATGATAATTAGAACTTTTATAGGCTGTTTATTACCTGCTGTACATAGGCTAGCTGCACAGCAATGGGTGCCAGCTCAATCTCTATCTCATCATCAGCTAAATTTTCATCCATCAATGTCTCCTGACCGATTCTGTCAGAAATTTATATTTAGTCTTGTGATCTATGATGTATATTTTACATTTGTGTGCTATGGAAGTCTCTATGTTTGTAAAGAGAGACCGATTAATAATGACCTTAAAAGTCGTGATCTTTCAAGTACACAATATAGCCGCTTAATTTCTATGTAAATAAAGAAAATCAGCAAATGAAAGCCTGAGCCGACAAGGTCACAAGAACGAATGAAGTGGGAATATTTGCCCATTTAGGCAAAAGAGGATATAATGAACAGCAGTTTCTATCTAATGTTTTAGCTATAATTAAAATGACTATCTGAACATGTGGAAGTTCTAAAATTTAGACTGGATATGCATAACATTATTCTGTTTAGTTGGGTAAATATGTACTTTTTATGCTTAAGAATGAGATATATAAAATTCACCCTTTAGTGTATATGTGTATATAGTAATACACCTGCCATGTGACATTTAAAAACTATTCTTATATATAAACTTTAAACAATCATTTTTCAACAAAATTTACCTTCGAGCTGAAAGCAGGAGCTGCTCAGCATCTGAAAACTTGTTCCTTTCAAGCAATGCACATGCAGTATTATAAGCCAACTCAAAGCTGCTAGTTGCTTTAACTCTCATGGCATCCATCACTCCTTGTACTTCAGAAGCCCTACCGGCTGAAACCAAACCTGCAACAAGATTTATCTCCAGTGACTCCACTTTTGATTTCTGGAGCTTTTGATATATGTCCACAGAAGCATCCATCTTTCCTTGTCGAAACAGAATCTGTGATTCTAACAACATTGTTGCAGTGTCCTTTTCTAAGCCCTTTAAGGACTCCAAAGCTTCATCCAACTTATTTTGTCTGTATAGACAGTAGGCCTGTTTATAGAGAAAAAAGTAAATGCATCAATAAATGCTAAATTTCACAGACATACATGAATGTAGGGGTGAATAATAACTGAACCGTTAACTGAAACCAACAAAACCGAACCAAAACTAACCAAAAAACGACGAAACCGAAACTATCTGAAAGCCGGTTAACCGAAAATCAGCATCGATTTTTTTTGGTACCCTCGGTTAACTGAAATTAACCAAACTGAACACTTCATATTTTCATATATTCCTAGCTTTTATACCTTATACCTCCATTTCTTGTATATATACCTAAACTTTATGTAATTATACCTCCATTTCTTGTATTCATACCTTAACTTCATGTATTTATGCCTCCATTTCACGTATCACTAATAAAAAATCTTCGACCAAGTTTAGTTTTGTTTATTAAGTATTAACCGAACCAAAAACCGACAAAACTAACTGAACAAACCGAACCGCTTAACCGAAAACTGATTCGTTAATAAAATAGATTAACCAATGACTTCGGTTTGGGTTGAGGCTAATAACCAAACCAAATCACGCGCATCCCTACAAGTATGCATATAACACCGTCCACAGACATGTATGCAATATTATCTAACACAATCACACAGAGCATAATCCAAGCCCTAGAAGCTCACTACTACATATGCATCAAATGAGACTCATCACATAGCAATTAACAACTCCTAAATCAACATTACACACAACTAATCAAACTAATTCAGACATTTTATAGCGATTATCATTGTTTACCTTATAGAAGCCGAAATCGAAAGGATACTTGTTGGACAAGGCAACGATAGTTGAAACTGCATCATCGATATTATCGGCTTTAATCTGAGATACGATTTTACACCGGATTGCATCTTCGTCACCAGGAGCAACTGACAGAACTGTAAAATAACATTTATTTATTAGTTACAAATTCAATAACAAATCTGGAAATTAATTAATTAATTGACCTTGATCTGCAACTTTGACGGCTTGGTCGAAGTCTGATCTCTGTATGTGACGATTAAGAGTAGTGAAAAGATCTTCGATGGCGATTGCCGGCGCCGGCGCGGCTGCCGGCTTCGGTTTCGACTTGGGAGCCATTTGTTATGTGGTTCTGCACTAACCAATTCAATTGTGTTGTGTCCGGAACACAAGGAATTTGGGGGAATTTCAAAGTAATTCGGGATGGTTCTCGGGTTTGATTTATAAGTTTCGGATTAACCCGAAAAACCCGAAAAAACTTTTAGGGTATGTTTGGTATGACGTAATGGAATGGATGAGGGAATGAAATGGACGTGGGAATAGAATGGACAAAGGAATGAAATGGACCATTACCATTTTATTGCCATGTTTGGTTACCATATAGGAATGGAATGATCATCCCTTTATTATTATTATTATTATTGTTATTATTATTATTATTATTCCAGTGGTAATAGTAATAAATAATATTAATAATATGAATATTCGTATTAACTCGTTTTTAAGACCTACGCGTTTTAACGATACCACTAAAGCGAATAAAAATAATCATAAAAATGTTGAATCACGCATGCGTGTTATGAAGCGTTGACTTGTCAAAAAATTTTAATAATATTGATAATGCGATAATAACTCTAATATAATAATTGTTATATTATAATATAAAAAATAATGATAATTTAATAAAAATAATACCAATAATATAATAATCCGATAATGTAATAATAATTATAATATAATATTATTATTATTGTTGTTGATTTCATTTCTTGAAGGAATGAAAAAAAGCACCTACTCCTTAAGGAATAAAAATCCTATATTTAGAAGGAATTTCATTCACTATGGAATGGTTCATTCCATTACCACATGCTAATCAAACTTGGTTTTTTTCATTCCTTTGGAATGACACATTCCATTCCACCTCTCATTCCCTTATATCAAACGCTACCTTAGTTTTGAAATTAAATAATTTTTAGGTATAATTGGCTTAGTCTTAGTCACTAAAGTTATCGGAATATGAGCATAATCGACTGTTGTTCTTCCAACTATTATGGATCGATTGGTTTTTGTTAATTTATGTTTTCCGTTTATTTTAATATCAAGCGTAATCGAGAAACCAAATAACGCCTAATTGAAGTCAATTACGGTTCGAGTTATTATTTGATTATTTACGTTACGAGCAAAGAAGAATATGTTGTTTTAATTTTAGCATTGAAGTTTTTTAAATATTTTTGTTTTTTGTTTCATTTTCTAGGATACTCAAAACCCGATTAACCCAACCCGAAAAAACCCTAACCCGAATTACCCGAACCCGAAAAACCTGTGAGAGATTTGGGTTAAGATTTAAAACTTTGAAACCCGAAGAACCCGACCCGAAAAACCTGAAACCCGAAAAACGAACCCGAAGAACACCCCTAGTTATTCGTTTAGTTCATGTTCGATTATTGAATGGGACTTGATTTAATTCAAGATGATTGCTGAAAACATGGTTTTCTCATAGTTTATGAACATTTTACATAAGTTAACATCTAGTGCTAAATAGTATTATGCATCAAAAAGTTTTTCGCATAAAATAGAGTTATGAATAGTTAATGCCTTATCAAAGATAAGTTTGTGTCTTTTCTTAAAGGTAACGTTTTCGCATAAAAAGTCATTTCGCATTCAGAATGTAAAATGTCTCAAAAATCAAAAGGTCTTAGAATATGAAATGTCTTAATAATGCAAAGTCGTTAGAAAATGCAAAATCCAATGCAAGATGAGATGAGAATGCGAAGTCGTCGAAATGTGAAATCATTGGAAAATGAGAAGTTGATGGTTATCAATAGATTTGATACTTTTAGTAAGCGTGAGCCTTGTACAGGTGTTTAAATGGTTACATCTGGACTAAACAAATTACCAAGTTCATGTGAGTTTTCACACCCTTTCTTTTATTGTTATATTTTGCGACGGTGTTCAAACTCATGAAAACACTTGAAGAAAGCTTTACAACTATGATAACAAATGTTATGAAAAGTTATGATATTATGTGTTAGGTAACAATTAGTTGCTTCCATGTTTATGTATGTAAAAATATTGATTGTGCATGAAAACATAGGGCGACCGGCAACCCTTGTATATAGGGAAGGCCGGAGAGCCTTGTATGTGCTAAGTATAGGGATGGCCCGCGAACTATGTACGTACTTATTGGCAAGTAATATTAAGTTCTGCATGATATGTTAGGTTGTATGATTAAAAGTATTGTCTTGCTTTTAGAACTAGAATTCACCTAGCATAGATGACTTTTGTATGCATATCAGGTTGATTGCAGGTACTCTAAGGCTAGAGCAAAGGCATCAGATGGCTATCCTGAATAAAAACAGGCATTCGAAGTTATATTCATAATGTTTATGTTTTTATGACAATTTAACTCATGTTGGAGAAATGTTTTAGAATTTTATTTCCGCTATGACCGTTTAATAAAATTTCCGCTTTTGAGAATTATGACTGATTAGTAAATCCAACTTATGGTGCCCTCGCTTAGTGTGTGTTACATGGAGTGAATGGTTTATTAAGCGAAATGTTACTTTTATACTCCAAAGAAATTAATTGATCACATTAGGCCCAGGGATATACCTTAACGCTCAGTGCGTTAAAGCTGAGTTAACGAGTGATATACCATTTCCTTCATGTGTTAAGAGACGTTAAATGCAAGGTGAATTAAAATGTTAACGTGCTTTAAAATCCTTCATACACACAAAATAATTTAAGAATCAATTTTACATTAAATAAAGAGAGGTAAATATGGGTTAAACAATTTTCTTAGGTTGAGGTGGAGTGAAATGGAGGGAAAGTAGATGATGTGGTGCCTATGTGGAGTTAAGGAGCGTGAATGTATACTTCATGGTCTTATAAAAGTATATTTGACATTAAATAAAAATAAATACATAGTATAGATGACATAAAATTACAATAAATGGTATTATAATCATATTAAACAACAACAAATACATGTTGTTAATGATGTTACGTTCGTCAAACATTTTCAGATAACAAATATGAAAAGATTAAATAGATTCAGAAGATTCAAAAATTATTTCAAGGAGTATTAATAAGTGGAAAAATATAATGGTAATATTCCCAGTGGAGGACCCAGGAAATTTTTCAGTCGATTTGACGGCTCGGATCATTTCGACTGTTCGAGTTCTCACAATAGTGAAACCATATATCTATGTGTGTATACTAGTGAAAACACCAAAATAATCAACCGCAATATTAAAGAACTGCGTAACGCAAAGCCCAATAACTATGTATCAAGTAAAACATTTATTGAAACACTGGTTGTGGTCAATAATTATTTGAGAAAAAAATTATTTAGATCACCATGATGAAATTTAAATAAGACATAGGTAATGAAGATATCAACGTGTCTATTCTGTCACTGTTATCTTCATACAGCTTATACCTATCAAGCTCAACCAGCAAATGACAATATTTGGTAATCAATTCAGTCATAGTCTCATTGGCCATTAGATTGAAATTCATGTACTGTGATTTTAGTACTTTAATTCTGCTCTGAGTCATTCTATCATTACCGGTACACCTCAACTTTAAAGCGTCATACAATTCAAATGATGTTGTTGACTTGTGAAATTGATGAAAGATATTTTTTGGTAATGCCATAATCAAGATAGAATAAGCTTTAACTTCCCTATCATGCTCAACTTTCTCTTTAGGTGTGAGTTGTGAAGTAGGCTTCTTGGGAGCATCACCTCTTACACCGAGAGTTTGAACCCATGGAGCTTTATAACCATCTCTCAAAGGAATCAAACAATTTGCATCAACCACTTCCAAATGTGATTCAAACCTTAGGCTCCATTTAAAGAAATAGTCAAACCTTGCCAGTTTTGAAACCTTGGCATGTGTACTAATCTTAGTGTCGTAATTCAGCATCACTTGCAATGTAGCGATTTGAGAGACTAGAGCATAGTAATTAGACATTTTGTTGGAATACAAGTGAAAATTTTAAAATACGGTTAAAGTTATGAGTGAAATGTGAAATATATGAATGTTTGAAGGGTAAACTTGCCAAACAGTAAAGTTTAGGGTTAAAAGTGAACAATCACAAAATTTATAGGTGAAGTATGTCAAAATGTGAAAGATATAATGACTCATTACTTGAATGAATTTATGAAGAAGCGAATGGGTCAGTGGATGAGATGAAACGGACGAGTATATGTGAACAAACACAGGCAAATGGGTGTAAGCAATTGGAAGGTTGTTGAATGCTGTCGGAGAAAGAGGAACAGTGTCACGTGCACACCAAAAAAGACCAAGCGAATGAGGAGCGGCTACCAAGAACAAATCAAGCGTATGAGTTCATGAAGCTAACGAATGAACTCGTCCTGATCTTCAAATCTTCAAATGCAATTCCAGAGCATATCAACGAACAATTCAACTGCACAAACTTAATTCAACACAACACTAAACCACTCCGAACACCAAACATCTTCAATTTTGACTATACTAAGTCAAAATCAGTCAATATTGAAACTCTGCTCACGTGGTACATCTCAATTCAATGATTCGATTACGAGTCCGATTCAAATACCAATCCATTGATTGCACTAGCAATCCATAATATAGGTCAATTTGATTCATCATTAATCCTTCAATACTGTTATATCGTAAACATCTAAATCACCATGAGCGGACACAATTACCGATATACTTAAATTCGTATTCGACCAATTATACTTGATCAGACATCCAATAGCTATGATACCATATGAGAATCCATGTAAGGATCTAGCCTCGATAATAGGTTAACTGATTAAATGATATGCGTTAACTGTGTGGAGTCAGTGTTACAGAGAGAATTGGGCAGAGTAACGACACGAAAGGGTAAATCAAACCACATTCATACTTTATTCGCCAACACTAAATTACATATATATAACATATGAGTTCATTCGCTGAACATGCTCGGAGAATGACCACTCATATGCGTACAAAACAAAATAAACTAGGTGAATGTCACCCTATACGCCAACTACATAGGTGTATGGGCTAATTTAAGGGAATAGGCTTCATTCGGTTAACAACCTAAGCAAATGAACCTTTATAATGCTATATTTAAGCCTCTCACATTTCTAAACATGAACAAAATAGTACAAAGTACAAGACAGATAATAAAACATGTAGCAACATATTCTTAGTATGGATACCAAAATAACATCTTTTTAGACGTCGCCATTTAAATAAATAAGATAGCATATATAACCTTTTAGTTTTTATATTTTTGAAAATCCATTGGATCTATATGATCAAAAGCATATATGCAAGTATTTTCATAGTTACACTTGCCCGTCAGCACCCTTCTTCTAGCTTTACATTGTGTGAAACAAGTGTATGGATCACACGGAATAGAGGGCCAACTTTCTTGATACGCTTTGCCGATTGTCATCATGCTCCCTAAATTAGGTTCATATGAAGAGAGCAATAAAAGTAAGTAATATGTCAAGAGAAGTGTGTTACTCATATGAAAGAAGGTTAGAAGTAAAAAATATGAACCGGCGATAAGCAATAAGCAACTTCTAGTGTTACACCCCAACCTAAGGCGGAAATGCTGGGGCGTGATCCGATTGCTCACAGCTCAAAGATACTATCATAATATAAATGTGACAATATCTATTTAATTATTTTATTTCAAATATACACAATATTCAAATACAACAATACCATTCAAATAAATGTATACAACAATTTAAATTCAAGTTTGTCTTCAATATAACCCTAAGGTCTTTCTAAGTGTTCATACTTCAACTTCAAGCAATCTGCATATGCGTAGAAAATGGAGTTTGTCAACAACGCATGTTGAGTGAGATGATCAACAATTTTGACACAACAAATAATAATATATATAAATAGATAATTGATAAATGATAAGTGATAAATGCGCAAACCAACCATGTGATAATAATCAATCAAATCATAACAAAACATGTATATAACCAAATCGCGCTAGTGTGCCAATGAATCGTTGCCAAGCGAATCGGGCATTGATTACAAGGACTAAAATTGTCGGTTTACCTTTGCCAAGCGAATCGGGCTCCGGTTACTAAGACGGTCGTATGATCATACTAATGAGAATCTCCAAATGTTGTCAAGTAAACAATTAAACATGTAGCAATTAGCAAATAACATTCAAATGATATTCACACAATGATTATGCTTGCGATTTTGTGTGTATATATAGAATAGAAAATATGAGTAAGTACGCATATGTCCCAAAAACGTTTGAAAACAGTGTATAAAAAGGGGAATGATCAAACTCACCTTAGATTTAAGGCGAGTGATTAATAACTAAGATAAACAAACTAAAGATTAAGCGAGTCGTCGACTACGTGTCGAACGAGATCAATGATCAGAACCCGGAAAGTGAACGAACAAAGAGATATATCGAGTCAACGGTCCTTAGACTTGCAAAATCAACCGTTTTATGAACGGTTCTTCAACAAAACACCAAAAACCGAGAGGATTCGAGCTGGGCAGAAGGTAGGACGGCTGGAGTATGTTCTTTAGGGTTCGTGTAATGTTTTGTGGCAGATGAATGGGACTTGTTTATATAAAAATAGCAAAAACGAACTATATTTGGACATGTCACTCGTTTAAGCAAGTAAATATGGTTTAAGGGAAAGAATCATCGAAATATTAGTAAAGATTTGATCTTGGTCTGTAGGAAACGAATATAGGTTGATATTTTAGTTAGAACACCTTTTCTTGGATCTTAATTCACTCACAATTGCTTAAAATATATGATTTTTATACCAAAAACGAACTAGGAATGAAATCGGTTAACAAGATCTGCACAGTGTTTCCACCGCGCCGCGCGGCCATGGGTCAGGCTGCCGTCGCGCGGCGCTCCGGCCACCGGAGGGGAAGGTTTCAAAATTTACAAGTTTAGTCCCTGTAGTGTGACATCTGACCCGATCCGACCCGACCCAGGTACCCGTTTCCCCGATCCGATCTCTTTCTTTTATGATTTAATATTTATTTATACTTATACTTTATTTTTAATAATAATATATTTTCCTTCCCGCCTCTTTCTCTCTTTTCCTTTCCGCCGTCCCGTCCCTCTTCTTCTCTCTTTCCGCCTTCTTTTCTCTCTTGTCGCCGTCCCGCCCTTAAGCCTTGACCCCTTCTCTTATTTTTGTGTCCTTTGTTTCTTCACGCCTAAGGTTGTCTGCGCAGCCCCACGCGCCAGACTCCTTACAAGGAAGCCTGCGCGAAGACCAGTTGTTCCTGCGATACGCGAGGCGAACTGTTCTCGCAGCGCGCTAAGAATTGTAGTTCTTCTCGCAGCGCGCTAAGAACGGAAGTTCTTCCCGCGACGCGCTAAGAATTGTAGTTCTTCTCGCAGCGCGCTAAGAATGGTAGTTCTTCCCGCGGCGCGCTGTGGACTGTCCTCTGTCTGCCTTCGCCCTCGCGCGTGCGCTCGAGCTTTCCCGCGCTAAACCCTTTGAGTTTTCTTCTGTTTAATCTAGCCGTTTGCTTTTGTGATGTCTTATCTTCTGTGTTGTTGACCTGACCTATCTTATGTCTGAAAAGTTACTTTTGGCGCAGCATGCGCACCAACCCCATTGGTTGACAGAAAAAGTGACTGACATTATCTTTTGAGATCTGCTTTTTCCATGCTTGACCAGTACCTTTATCTGACCCGCCCATGCTTTTACTGTTACCTGTCAGCTTTTCCTTTGTCCCCTGCAGCTGCCATATCTTTTGATATCTTTTGCTTTTGGAATCTTTTACTTTTTGGAGATCTTTTCCCCTTTTCTAGGGATTGTGTTCCCTAGGGTTTCCCTATAAATAATAATGCTATTTTCTTAACACTACACACACAAACACTTAATTTAACCTCCTCCTTGCTCTCTCTGCCGCCTCCCTCTCTGCCTCCGTCTTCCTCCCTGTTCTGCCCTGCTTTTCCGGTAATATATATAATATATAATAATTTGTTTAAGTTACTTATTAATTATGCTAAATCTAGACTTAAAACCAATCATTAAAACAATAATCTTTAATTATACGTTAACTTGTGCTTGTTTAAAGTTGGTTCTTGCTTTATCTTTCACCGCATCGTTTATCAAGTGAGTAATCTCGTACCTAATCCCTTTTTATTTTTAATGTTTTGGGATGTTCATGTGTTCATACAAACTTAGAGTCTTAAACTTGTTTATGAACTTTAGTCGCGCAGTATCCCATGTGTTGAGGACGTAGACTTGGCTGTTTATTTGTATGTGTGGATCATTAACCGTCTTGTCGGTCTATTCCGCAGTTCTCATGGTACCATTAGATGAACACGGGAGAACAATCGTTTATGATTTTCTCTTTTGTTTACACTTGCACAGTCTTTCTTGTTTGTGAGCTCAATTGTGAGCACTGGCAGTCTATGAATCTTAGAGTTGGTCCCGATCGGATTACACCCTTGTTGAAAACCAGACATACACATGTTGCGCGCAGATTTATTGTTATCTATGTATTGTATTAAACTTGATTTCTCACCAACACGCAAGTGTTTGACGTTTTATTTTAACACATGTTCAGGTTTGCTGTAGCTACTTTTGGAGCTTGTGGACACGTAGGACGTTTTTACTTTTGGACCTAGATTAAAATGTAACAAGACAAGTTATTATTGTTCGAATATTTTGTCTTATAATATATTAATTTATGTTGATTTATGTTATCTTGTGTTTACGTTGCGCGTGCGTGAATGAATATATTTATTAAATATTGACACCCAATAGTGTCACGAGTAATGAAACAATATGTGGCGCCCCGATGTATAATCCGCCTTTGGTCGGGGTGTTACATGTAGTTCATGTTTTGATCAATTATTGAATGTTATATGAAATAAATAAGAAATGAACTTGATACAAACTATGACGGTTAAAAGTGAACATTAGAATTTTATTACTTATAAATATTTGATTTTGGATTAATAATAAAGATTCAAATTATTCCCGGTTTGGGTTAAACGTAAATGAATACGGGTTTGAAAATTCCGAAATGATACATCTAGCTTACTGAAAACTGTGAGTAGTAGTAAAACTACAAAACAAAACTTCATCATAGAAATGCCAAGATCGAAAGGATACTTGTTCCACAAGTTAAGAATAGTTGAAACCGCATGATCGATGCTATCAGCCTTAATCTCCGATACAGTCTTACACCGAATTGCATCTTCGTTACCAGGAGCAACTGACAAAACTGCCGAATAACACTCTTTAGTTACACTATGAACAATTTCAATAAATCTCCAAATTAGAAAAGATGCGTTTACCTTGATATGCAACTTTAACAGAGATGGCTGATGCGGCTGCCGGTTTCGATTTCCACTTGGGAGCCATTTTGGTTCGGCCGTAGAGAAGTTGGTGTCCGTTAAGACAAGGGAACTGAGGAAAAAGTATAGTCTTTTTGGCTTCCAAGTTGTAACCGATACACTTCCATTTATAATACCTCCTTGTACGAACTACGAAGTTGTATTATATGTTGTATGCATGTATAATGGAACGATGTGAAGTGAAGCATCTCAAATGTACGTACCAATAACTCTTGCACATGCAAATGTTCTATGCATAACTTAATGGGAATTGATTCGACTATTCGACACGTAGAAGATGTGAAAGACAAGCAAGTTTATAAATCAAATGCAATTCATTTGCTCCCATCGGTTCCGCTTTAAGGCTGGATGGTTATGGATAGCCAACATATGAATATGAATGACATGTACTATTATTCCCATAGGTCATTGTCATCTTTGTTGTGTTTAGGAGAAAAACTATGGCCCGTCATTCAGTAGTGGAGATAACACGGGTTGATGACACTTTTCAGCGCCTTGCTGATATGATTGTTGTGCCTGGTTTTGATTAATGAAAGTTCGTTTTGCTAGTAAAAAATAAATCGAGTATGTTATGCTATCGAAGACTTTTTATGAATGAGGTGATGCCAAGCATATTAACTCGTACAAACAAAATCTACAATTAAACACTTTACATGAAAACCTTATTAGCATTTTAATTCTATAAAACAACTGAAATGAACACCTGATCTCGGTATGATTTAGTACCAAAGTACCGTTGACTGTACATGTGGTCAAACTTAGTTTATCAGCATTATACATGGGAAACCCCGAAACACAGGGAGAGATATTAACTAACGACGGATCCAGAATTTTTTTTAAGTGATGTACTAGGTTGAGATGCTTCAATATCATGGAGTCCGATAAAAAATTTCGGGGTTTTTAAAAATTGATTCATGTTTTCGAAACCTCAATTTCATTTAGAGTGGAGAACGATAGGGCTTTAGTATTGGACTTTTATTCTTGTTTCTTTATGTTTAATTGTTTTTGGTATACGTTTAAAGCTTAGCTAGCTAGAACACACAATAACCACATCTTTAACTTGATGAGTTCACTTCAAAAGATATTAACATCGAGATAAATATCCATAAGGGCACGCCTAAGCACTTAAAATATGTTTTTTTATTATTATTATTATTAACTATTTTCTTATGGTATGTTTAAATGTGCCACCACCAGATCCATGCTAGATAGGGGTGCAAACGAGCCGAGCCGAGCCCAAGCTCGACTAGGCTCGAGCTCGGCTCATTTAACTTACACAGAGCTCGAGCTCGAGCTCGGCTCGTTTCGAGCTTTATTTTCAAATCTCGAGTTCGGCTTGTGAGTGGATTCTCAAGCTCGAGCTCGGCTCGTTTACTATTTATCAATTATTTTTTATATAATTATAATTATTTATATATATATTTTTCCATTACAATTTCATGTATAAAAAATATATATTATTTAGTTCTTTTTATTTATTTTTTCATAATATTATATATATTAATTAATAATTATTAAATATATATTTTTAAAAACTATATAAATGACAGGCTCGTTTAGGCTTGCGAGCCGGCTCGAGCTCGATAAGTGAAGCTCGGGCTCGGGCTCGATTATTAAACGAGCTTACTTTTAGGAGCTCGAGCTCGATTAAGCTCGGCTCGATCGAGCTTTTTAACGAGCCGATCTCGAGTAGCTCGCGAGTTTGCACCCCTAATGCTAGATAACTCTAAATTAATTCTTGCCTCCATACGCTCTTCTACATATTTTAAACAATAGTTATGTATATTGCAATAGACTTGAGATAGCTTGGGTACTTGATTGGTGTGTAAGAGAACCTTTTTCATATCTCTGGGTGTAAAAGAAAAAGTAACATCATCTTTATGTCATGTTGTTTACCTCAGTTTTAGAAGACATTCGATTAAAGTGTGGAGCACAAACAACAAATCAAATATAATTTTTAATCATTCGACAAAATAAATACATTCGCAGAGTCACATCTACCCTTTAAATATTTGACAATATGTGAAATCAAGATTGACATGGAATGAAATATAACATGCATAGTACTATTAAGGATGAACAACTATTTTGTACATTCATCTATCAAGTGTTTTTAGTACACTCCTCTCTTAACTCTAGTCATTCATGAACTCGACTTCGGAGCCATTTGTGGTTCTGCCATAGACGAACGAATTGGTGAGAAGACAAGCGATTTTGGGAAAATTTTAGGCTACAGTTGGATCCATTGTGCCATAGATTTGTGCTTGAAGTCCCAAAAGGCCTATTTTTGTTTTTTCTATTCCATTCGAAATGGCAATTGAAGAATGACTAGAGTTAAGAAATGCAAATATCGGTAAACCGGTTTTGGAAATATAGGTTATTAACCGTAACTAGTTATTGATTAAACGGTCAAAACCGGTTGTTGTCAATAACCGGTTACAGTTCCTAGCCAGTTTTTTTAACAGAAAGTCTCTAGCCTATGTCACTAGTTCGGTTCAGTTATTAATCGGTTAGCTGAGAATAATCTATTGAAATTAACCTCACCCTATGGAAAATAACCTTATTAACAATAACGGCATTAAACTACAAATCGGTCCCTCTCTCGAAAATCAAACCGGTTCCTAACCATCATTTTCAATCGGTTGCCAACCGGTTTCTACTGTACCGGTTTCACCTTTCATTTCGGTTTCTGGCTTCTGTTCAATTAACCGATCAAGATTTGCACCTCTAACTCGAGCATCCACTTGTAATAATAAATGTATATAATGAGTGAAGACATAAAGTTACTAGTGATTAGTGAAATATGGCCATACTAGTTTAACCCGTCTATATCTCATTTTTTTAAGTCATGTAAAGTAACTTTGTTGTTAAACAAAATGTCAAATTCATATATCCCATTCTACTTAAGTTTTGAGTAGGACTGTCAAAACATGTCAGACATGGTACAATAAAACACGATGATATGTGGTACTAAACACGAACACCAATCGTGCCGTTTTTTTTTCCAAACACGAACCTGTTTAGTAACAGGTGAACTTGTTAAGCCTGTTAAGGGACTTGTTTAAAGACACAATGAATAATACATGTGTAATGAAATAAAAATTTTCAAAACGAGCATAACCGTCTTAAATAATACATAATCCATAATATATTTGAAACTAAAAACCACAATTTCGCAACATACTTGAAAGAAAAAACCATAGAAGCAAATAATAAGATCCACTAAAATAAAAAAATAATATCGGGTTCTGACGGGTAAGAGTGAAACGATGTATGTAAGTATGACTTTATGTTTAGGATGTTAGGAATGTATATTAATTTTTTTAAATTAAAAATCTAAGCAGGTTACTAACAGGTTAACAAGTCTTTAACATGTTAGGACACGAATGTAAACAGGTCGATCTATTTAAGACATAAAACCTGTTAAAACATGTGTCGTGTTAGCAATTGACAGCGTTTTGAACTCGTAATGAAATAGAAAACTGCAAGATCTACCCCTTTTGACTGTTCACCATAGCCTTATGCAGCTACAATAAGTTTACAGCTTTAAATTTTTTATGCGATTGCAATAAGTTTTAAAGTTTAACTATTCAAATTTGCTCGCTGCTTTGCACGGCTTCATAGTTTCCACAAAATAATGAAATCTTCCATTACATTTACAAACAAAAAACTGGTTACATTTACTTTTCCTAAACAAAATTGAAACCATAAAACTGTATGCATATCATTGATGGGAATCAAGTGACCTTGGAGTGGAATATAAGAACGGTTTAGGAGGAATTTGTATAGACTTCAAATCCCCTTCTAACATATCCAACACCTTACTCATTGATGGTCTGCTTGCAGGATCACTTTGCATGCACCATAAGCTTACCAACACCATCTTCTTCGCTACTTCTTTATCGCGCGCGTCTAAAACGCCACTTAGTCCAAGATCTTTGCTAGCCATAACTTGTCTATACACGAAATCAAAAAAGTACATGTTACTAGTCCCATCATCTTCAACCACCACATTTCTCCGCCCGCCCACCATTTCTAACACCATCATCCCGTAGCTGTACACGTCTGATTTGTGTGACACAACTCCGAAGTTCCTAGAAAATACTTCTGGTGCAATATAACCAGGTGTCCCTCACATACCCGACATAGACACAACACTTCTTTTTTCTGTGCATAGCTTCGCGAGCCCAAAATCGGATATTTTAGGACACAAATCTTTGTCTAACAGAATATTATGCGGCTTAATGTCAAAATGCAAAATTCTAGTATTACAGCCGCAATGCAAGTACTCTAGTCCTCTAGCAATGCCAACTGTAATATCGTACAGCTTCTTCCATTCTAGTTGGGTACTTGTTGCTGAACTTGGATCATGAATAAATTTCTCGAGTGATCCGTTAGGCATATACTCATAGATCAAAGCTCTGTGACGACCCTCAAAACAGAAGCCTAGTAGACTTACTATGTTAACATGACAAGTCTTGCTAATGCTTGCAAGCTCATTGACCAGATCTTGTCCGCTA
Organism: Bidens hawaiensis; assembly: GCF_021521415.1. Lineage (NCBI taxonomy): Eukaryota > Viridiplantae > Streptophyta > Magnoliopsida > Asterales > Asteraceae > Bidens > Bidens hawaiensis. The sequence continues at coordinate 293,754 of NW_027492416.1, read as the reverse complement.
CCTTTTAACTCGTTTAAAACTTTGACTGCGACTTCGTTGCCATTTTGTAACTTTCCTCGGTATACCGAACCATAGCCTCCTTCGCCTATTTTTAATTTGAAGGAGTTGGTCATTTTTTCACGTTTGAGTAAGAGTAGCGTTTTGGAGCTAGAGATTCATGATTCTTGATGATGGCTTCTATGTTGGAATAGTTTTCAGCATCATGCCTTGAGAAGATATTGATTCTAGAGCAAATAGCTATTAAGATCAGTACAATTACAGAACCTGCGGCCAAGGTTGCTGCAAGCGACAATTATTGAAATCAGGGAACTTGTCCACAAGAATTCTAGATTAACATAGCCATGAAGGCGACTTTACCTAGTGCAGATTTTATCACGATGTTTCTTGGCTTTTCTGCAAATGAAATTATCGTCAGCTAAATAGACACGTATTCAGTAATATCTCACTCAACAAAGTAGGGTCGTTGAGAAGAGGACGAGTCTTATATATATTTGGCATATACCAGGAACAAATAAGAGTTTTTAATTACCTTTCTTCGTGTTGCCACTATTGTTTTCACACCAAAACTCTTGGTTATCGCTTGATTTAGTCGAACACCGGCTTCCACTCCTGTGACATTCCTGACACCTGTCAGATACTTGCACTACAAGCTCAAGCTCAGAAGTCAACAGTTTAAACAGTTCGGTGAAATTTGTTTCTTTTGGGAACGTGGACAGAGACTTTACTGGCAAAATAATTACCGAGCAGGGGGGCGGTAGATCAGTGTTGGATGAAATATAGCTATTTGAATATGTGTAATAATAGTCATAATCATCACAACTATCAAACACATAATAGTCACCTGCTGGTCTAAAATACCCGTCGACTTGTTCATGGAGTCTTGGACTCTTTGAACATCTTAACACAGGAAAAGCGGGTGAGATGCTATAAGAAATAGAGGATGAATTAGGAGGAAATATGTACACCAATGAATCGCAACTATTGCTATTTATTTGGTTTGCATAATAGTTGTCTTGAACAAGAAATAAATCACTACTGCCCGACATGACCTGCACAAGATCATACGACGGGTAGTCTTGTTTCAGCCGAATCTTTGCAACTGGCTGGCTACAATCAACCTCACACAATCCACATGCTGAATTACTGGAAGTGTAGAATGGGAAGCTCAGATAGCCAAGGTTTGAACACGAAAAAGAGGCGGGACAAATGGGGTGTGAACTGTTTCCTTCATCTTGTGATGAAACAGGCTGCAGGCTATGAGATAGAACAAATAAGATCAAAAGAATGAAATACTTAATCTCCATTACTGAGGCTTGAACTAATTCAGAATAAATATTCTTGATCATTTTCTACAAATATATGTATGATGTAAATGTTAGGATAGTCAAACCACAGCCTTTATCCATGGATCCACTTTCTGAGCCATTCCTGCACACGTCACAATGAGTCTTAGTTTTCTTAACAATTAATTTGAAAGGTCAAAGTTCTACTTTTAGAACTCAAATTTGATACAATTTGTATTTGCGTGTCACAATCGTCTGAACTTATAAAAAGAGACCTCTATGCTAGTTGTCGAACGCAAGCTACATTTTACGACATCCCATTGTTGGTTTAGCTTTAGTTTAACTTTATGTTAGGTTAGAACTTGTATTTCTAGCAGTAATTAGGATTTTCATTGTAGCTGTACATTGGGTTTAGTATTTGTTGGGGTTTGAATACATGCTAACTCTGATCTTGGAGATTTGTTTTCAATGGTAACTAGAACGCTTTTTAAGGCCATTTCCACTTTGGTGGGATGATAGTTGTTAGGGTGTCAAATAGGATGTCAATACTTCAATCCCCAGCAGTTAAAAGTTAAATAAAAAATGGTTGGTAAACAATTTTGGTAAATAGTGGCGGCTGTTGACTTGTTGAGGAACATCTGTCACCCTCAAGTTCAAGAAAAAAAGAATATGATATTAAGAATAAGTAGATATTCATCATATTCTATACGGCCAATACTTGGTAACTGTTAACAAAAGCTTACAAAAATGAATGGCTTGTTATAATACTTTATATAAAAAGTGACGCTTTATAGAAAAATATTCTGAAAGGAACTGTTTTTAAACAACAGAAATATAGAATGCTACAAAAATAAATGAATTTTAGTCTGCAAAATAAGATGGCACTTATAGTAAACACATTAAAAATTGGATCAAAATTGCAAAGATGCTGAAAGATTAAACTGAAAATAAACTAATCCATACGGTCCCAGGAAATTAAAGCTCAAGGGTACAAACATGGTTTCAAATCCTACTACCACTCTCAATAACTTAAAACAAAAAACAATCATTAAATTGAAGACAATAATAACCTAGATCAGATCAGCAACATTGGATGGCAACTCCTCGACGACAACATTGTAGAATTTCTGGATGTCACCAAGCATCTTCTCATCATCATTTGTCACAAAGTTGATAGCCACACCTTTTCTTCCAAACCGTCCACTACGCCCAATACGGTGAAGGTAGTTTTCCGGTTGGGTTGGAAGATCATAGTTTATCACAAGTGACACTTGTTGAACATCAATACCCCGTGCCAGCAAATCAGTGGTGATGAGAACACGAGAAGAGCCAGACCTAAACTCACGCATGATGATGTCGCGTGTGTTCTGGTCCATATCACCGTGTGTGGCTGAAACCGTGTGGTCCCGGCTTCTCATCTTGTCGGTCAACCAGTCAACCTTCCTTCGTGTGTTGACAAAGATAACACTTTGTGTGATTGCTAGTGTCTCGTAAAGGTCACAAAGTGTTTCAAGCTTCCAGTCTTCTTTCTCCACGTTAACATAGAATTGTTTGATACCTTCTAACGTGAGTTCATCACGCTTCACGAGAATCCTAACCGGTTTGTTCATGAACTTTCTAGTAATTTCCAAAGCTTCTGGTGGCATAGTTGCAGAAAACACTCCAACTTGAACCTTAGATGGCAACAACTGAAAGATATCATAGATCTGAAACAAAAAAAACAATAATAGTTAATAATAATAACAATACTAAAATCTCCAATTTGAAGTAAAAGTAAATTAATTATATACCTGATCTTTAAAACCTCTTGAAAGCATTTCATCAGCCTCATCAAGAACAAACATTTTGATGTAATCAGAACGAAGGGACTGTCGGCGCAACATGTCAAAAACACGCCCAGGTGTACCGACAACAGCGTGGACCCCGGCTGAGAGGATGCGTTGGTCCTCACGAACACTGGTCCCGCCAACACAAGCATGGACCTTAACACCAAGATAGTCACCAAGGGCCCGCATGACTTTCTCAATTTGTTGTGCAAGTTCACGAGTTGGTGCTAAAACCAAAGCCTGGCACTCGACTACATTGTAATCAAGTTGTTGGAGAATGCCTGAGCAAAAAGTGGCGGTTTTTCCAGTCCCGGATTGTGCTTGTTGAATTACATCAAGCCCATTGGTGAATGGTACAATTCCCCTTTGCTGAATCGCTGACGGTTTCTCGAAACCTGCATCAAAACCAAACTGTAAGTTGAAACAATACACCATGATTAACTTTTAATATTTAGTATTTATTAGACTTACCATATGCGTATATTCCTCTCAGAAGATTCTCTTGTAGACCCATAGCATCAAAGCTATCATAAACCTCATCATAAGATGTGAAGAAATCCTGCCCATCAGCAGAAAGCCTGCAACATTGGTGAAAGAAGGAAATACATAATCACTACAATCTAAGCATGAACAAAATGATTCTCATGAATAATAAGCAATTACTAATATTAAAAGAAGATCAAATATTGGGATCTTACAAATCATTCATTTTAGAGTCAAAATGTCGAGTGTCAAATTGCGATCCTTCTGATGCTACGCCCGCCATGACTACAAATAACGACAACAATTACTTTAAGTGATTGAACATACTTTTTTCTTGGACATGATTCAATTTCAACTTAAAGCAACGACATTCATTATCGGCTTATCAGTAAATATTGTTGATTTTGGTACACAGAATCCTTTGCGTTTAGACTTACTGAAAACTATTCATATGATATAGAAAATTAAAAAATGCATACGCATACACATGTATACATGCACGACAAAAGCTGAATTCAAGTAAAAAATTAAAACCTTGTGGCGATTCAAATACTGTTTCTTTCAGATGATTTAAACTCCTTTAAAACTTTAACTCCTATCCCAAAACATGTAAATGTAAAGATACACAAAATATGAATAAATGAATAGCATTTGCAGCCGTTATAATTCCAACAAATGCACAAGTCGAAAGCATCCCTAAGGCAGTCAAAACCCTTAATTTGCCCCTAAAATCATGAATGTATTTTCCGATCTAAAGCAGAAGCAGGCTTAGAGTGTTCAGTATGCATGCATTCTCATAACATAATAGCATATAGGAAGGTGAAAAGTGAACTGGTGAATGCAAAAGCATAATAAAAGAAGAGAAAAGAGAATTGAGAAATAGAATCAAGTGCTGTGATACCTGAAGAAAGCGATTGAAGAAGAGGAGGTGTTTGATTAGGGTTTTGTTTGTTTGTTTTCCCAAACTCCTCGACGCCGCGGAGTTGAGGAAGAAGAAGAAGAAGAAGAGAAGTGTGAGTTTGTTTGTTAGTTTGTTTGTTTGTTTGTTTTAACCAGACAGACGATAACAAAGTGGCGTCCTGATGTATGTATGTATGTATGTACGTATAATAATGAATCTACATCCGACTCACTTGCCCTACTTTTCCTATTTTCTTCTTCTCTGACCATTTTGCCCTTATACCATACATTGTGTTTGGTTCACTTGAAACTAGACATCTAAACAAATTGAACTAACACCAACACTTAATCGTACGCATATTTTGTGTTTGTGTTTGTGTTTGTGTTTGTGTTTGTGTTTGTGTTTGTGTTTGTGTTTGTTTATTTAAAAATGAATATGTTCGTGTTCGTTTATGTTTGTTTGTTCAAGTTATAAACGAGCATTTTACAAGCGTGACTGAACAAAGATAAACAAACATATATGAACAAATGTAAATGAACACACTCAAATGAACGAATATAAAATTGTTAACTAAATGACTTTTCAAGATAATTTTTAATTATTTTCTATTAATATGTAAATGGACATATATAAACGGGCATAAATAAACGAACATAAATGAACAAACGAAACATATGTTCATGTCCGTTCGTTTATTAAATAAGCGAACATAAAAGAATTTCCCGCCAAACAGTTCACAGAGAGTTCATCGAATGTCCGGTTCGTTTACATTAAAACACATATTTTAATGTTTTATGGATCTTTTAATTGGGAAGTTTTGAAAATATACTTATCGATTCAGATGCTACCTCTTAATTGGTAAGGGCTCTTATTAACACACAAAAAAAAAACTATTTTTCATAAATGATTGTATTCTTTCAAAAATTTTGTATCGCATTCATTATCTTTTTCTTCCAATTAGAAATAAAGGTGCAGAAACGAGTTTGGGTTGAAGCCAAACCGGAATTGTTTGTAATGTTTCGGTTTCAATTTTTAATGGTTCGATTTTGGTTTTGGACGAAAAAAATGTTCACATGTTTAACTTAAAACCTTCTAACCCAACATTGAACACCGTACGTAACATATCAATTTTTTAAACTGAAAAAATTATAACAAGATTATACTCAGATTAAAGAGAATACAACGCTCGTTTTGATGGTATAACTTTTTTACAAAACTAAAGTTTAAAAATGTTATGGTTGTTTAAAAATCGTGGATGAAAAGTTGGTTTAAAATTGAACTTAAAAAATAATATAGTTAAAGATGAAGGGACTACCTTGTAAATTGAGTAAATTGTGTTTAAATACAAATTTACTCATTTTTACACATATACTTTATACATTACAGAATTAATATTTATAAAACTCTTAAAATCAAATGTCTTAATTTACTATATTTTCTCATGTATTATAGTATAAATACGCTAAAAAGCTAGTTATTAGTTTGACTCACGGTACCTAGTGTTTATGACTCTAGTTATCCACTTGAACTCAATAGTCTCATATTTTGCGTGCTGGTACTATTGTAATTGCTGGATATGTGTATAAGCCACAAAACCAAAGAACAACTAGTTAACCTCATTACTTTTCTTATAAAAAGGTCATGAATTCGAGTCTCGTCTGGAGCATTTTGTTTCGAGTTATGCCATGGAGTTTTCAAGTTGTGGGTTTTCTCCTCGCTTTGGTGGAACGGATTATCACGCTTGTTCTTCAGGTAAAAGTGTTATCATGGATGTTTGGGCCTTTGCTGTTAAAAAAAATGTATAAGCTACATGTATGTCTATTAACCGAAAGATGTTAAAATATTTTTCTGAGTATATAATAATATTTTCCATTATATTGCAATTATCTATCTATCTATCAAAAAAATCCTATGTGCCACTCTCTGGTTGTTCCTCACTCATCTCAAACTGCCAAATTGTTTGAGTTGTGATTTGAGGTTTCTCATGCGTTTTATCCGAATTCGTGGACATGGGTCTCATCAAACCCGAATGGTCCTTAAATGAGTTATAGCATCTTATTTATTTGTGAAACCATTTCATAATCAAACAATAATGTTCGCCAGTAATGGGTCTCACCAAACCAGGATAACCCTTAAACAAGTTATAGCATCTCATTTATTCGTGAAACATTTTCATCATCAAACCCTGATTTAATTTCCTTCATCTACATATTCTCCATCACCGTTGTATCATCTCCATCACCAGTTAATTTTCGATTACCACCACCATCGTCAACCTCCTCTCTCATGCATCAACCACCATCGTTATCTACATCAACAACCCCTTTTTAATAAAACAAATATCTGAGTTCACGTTTGTTCGTTCAAAAAAGTCAACATGTTCGTTTTCGTTCGTTAAAAGTCTAAAAAACTACACATCTCAATTGAAAGAGCCAAAATGTTAAAACATATAATAAACATAACAAACTAATATTACGTATTAAATCTAATCAAAACTACGCTAAAAAAAATAAAACAAATCACTACAAAATATAAAATAGCAAAACAAATAAAAAACAAAAACTTAAATATAGTGTAATAATATTTGAAGACTTAAAAAAGAAAAGAAAAAAGAAAGAAAAAAAAAGACAGGAGGCTTGCGTTGAGCTGTTGAAGCCGACTTGAATCTTTGTTATTCCAATAACATCCATCCTTTAAACCCATGTTGCAACCCATCACTCGTAATAAACCATGGGCAAAACAGTAATTTGCCGCTTAACCAACGCATCTCCGATCATAACACTGTGGGAGGAGGCGCTGCCATGGCTTCGGATGAACCTTCAATGTTATTATTACCCCCCAACACATCTTATTATTAATTATCATCATTATTATTATTATTACAGAAGGTAAATTTGCAAATTTAACCTAACCGTTTGTTTCTCAATACTCGATCAGCTCCCCAGTTCACCAATTTTACACGCGATTTGGAGTTACAGCTGAAGGTTTTTGCGAATTCGATCTGTTTTTGTTTAATTAAATTTGGTTTTACAGAATTAGATTGTGTTATGTTAAGATTCTGCTTAATTGATCGCTTAAGCTGATTTATTGCGTCTCTAGGGTTTCAATTATTGCTGATTAGGTTTACACAACTGTCGAATTGCTGTGCATGTGTTTATATTTGAGATCACTAGTTTGTGTTGTACTGACTAGCTTCTTTTTGTTTGCATTCAATTATGTTATTATTAGTTAGTTTGAGGAGTATTTACCGGAAATGTATTCATCAGTTCACACAGTTAAGATGATAGTTACAGGAAGTATCAAACTATTGATATAAAGTTTGGATTGGCATTAATTAAGTTCGATTGTGCTCAGCCTGTCGTTTAATCTGGAAGTTAACTTGGAGAGAAATGCGTAGGTATTATCTAAGATCACCTGCTAGTGTAGGTATTTGTGCAGTGCATTTGATATACAGTCAGTTTTATAACTATTATGCGCGCGATTGTGAATCTATGTTTGAATGAGCATATGCCTGACATACTGATAGTTACAGGAAGTATCAAGTTATTATGTTTTTGGATTGCCATTAATTAAGTTTGATAATGATCAGCCTTTTATTTAATCTGCAAGTTAACTTGGAGAGAAATGTGTATGTATCATCTAAGGTTACCTGATTCTTTTTTTTTACCATTGATTAAAATGCTGTAGGTATTTGTGCTGTGCGTTTGATATACAGTCAGTTTTATGAATGCTATGCACTTGATTATGAAACCATGTTTTTAAATGAGCATACATTTGACATACTGATGAGTATATTCAGGCTATTCAGTATTTAAAGATTTTCAGAATGTTTTAGAAACTTTTGTGCATTCTATGCGACTTGCAAGAACCTGATTGTAAAGTGAGTTACTTTAAAGCAATTTCATTTAATGCATTTTCTATTTGATTTGAATTATCGATGCGACTCTGAGGCGTGTACCAATTCTTGAATTGTTAGGTTTTATTCTTCTTTTGTCATTGGGAAAGTCGGGTGTCACTTCCATGTGCAGTGACACGACAGTATTGTCATGCACATCTGCGTTTACAAATCTTGCAACACAGAGACTGTTAATAAACTGACGCAATGGCGTCGTCTGGTAAATTTGACATGTCATCTGTTAGTCCGGACAGGCCATTGTACAATACAGCACAGCGAGGGTCCTACTCAGCTGCTTCACTGGACAGATCATCTAGTTTTCGTGAAAACATGGAAAATCCAATATTATCATCTCTTCCTAGCATGTCAAGAAGCACTTCATCTGTCTCACAAGTAGATGTAACCAATTTTTTTCAATGCTTGCGGTTTGACCCGAAGACAATGGCCACTGAACATAAGTTTAATCAACATGGGGATTTTAAACGACTTGCAAGTGCTGTACTTGGTTCGCCAGATGAGTCACCATCTGGTTCGTTTAAGGGCAAACTGCCTAATTCATCACCTGAAGATCTTAAACGGTTAAAGGCTATTTTGCGGGAATCCACCATTAAAGCCAGGTATAGTATTGTAATCTATCTTTATAGGATCAGAGATTTATATATTTTGTAATAATTTTTATTATGTAAATAGGGAACGAGTGAAGGTTTTCAGTGAGACTTTGTCGGTGATTAACAAGTGTTTTCCAAGCATTCCTTCAAGGAAGAGAACAAGACCAGATGCTTTACCTGGTGATCGGTCTAGTGGTTTACTCTTGAATCGTGCACCAATGATGGCAGGTGTCGGTAAGATGGGCACCCAAAGTCATTCCCTCACAAATGCATTTGACTTTGAGCAGCAGAAGGTCGAAGAAAGGGGTAAAAATATCATTCCTAACAAACGAACCAGAACTTCAATGGTTGATCAAAAGGTTCGTAAGTTTGTATAATGTTGATAGTTTGCCATTTTTATTTTGTTTTGATGCGAATCTCATTTGGAATGTTTACTAATATAGGCGGAGGTACGCCCAAACACTCCTGCTAGATCATCGGGGAACGTAGATAGGGATAATGAAATTTTAAGACTTCCAAGCAGTTATAGTCTTCAGGGCGAGGATCGTTCATTGCACATTGTAGCCAATGGTTGGGAAAAAGCAAAAATGAAGAAGAAACGTACTGCAATAAAAGCCAATACTGCACATAGTCCAAGCTCAAAGTCAACAAAAGCTATCAATGGAATCCATGGAAGGAATCTTTCTGATTCCATGTCACGATTAAATGATTCTCATATGAGGTATCAATTCTCATACCTAAAAGTCCTACATCAATTGTGTTAAGTCTTCGTGCTTATGGCCGTCAATTTTGATGTAGGCCTGGAGCTGCTAATGGAATAATTGGGGGTGTAAAAGCTGACAGTCCAGCTCAGCAGGCAAGTGTAGGCATACGGTCTTCCATTCCAAGGCCTGAACATGATACATCTCTTTATGATAAAAGAGATAGAAGTACAAGTTCTGAAAAGGAAAGAACAAATATCAGATCAGTTAACAAGTATGACAACATATTGACATGTTTTCTTTTGTCTTTTGTATTATACTTGATTATTATTTGATTTGTTACCAGGTCCAGTTTCCGAGAAGAGTTTATCTCTGGTAGTCCTACCTCTAGCACAAAACTGCACGGGCCAGCTCGAGGTCCAAGATCAGGGTCAAATGTTGTTCCTAAATCATCACCAGCTGCTCAGCGGGCCACTGCTTCCCGTGATTGGGAAATGGTTCCTGGTACAAACAAGAACCCTGGTCAGTTTGGGTCCAATAACCGTAAACGCACACCAGCAACACGGTCTTCATCTCCACCAGTAGCACAGTGGGCTGACCGTAGACCCCAAAAGATATCTCGTACAGCAAGGAGAACAAATCTTGTCCCTATTATATCTAATAGTGAGGAAGCCACTGCTTTGGATAATGCCAGTGATGTTACTGGTAGTGAAATTGGGCCCGGGTTTTCTAAACGAATTCCTGCTAATTCTCCTCAGCTATTCAAATCAAAAGGAGATCATTTTGCATCATCTACACCGTCTGAAAGTGAGGAGTCTGGGGCTGCTGAATTTAGATCTAGAGATAAAGGGAAGAAGTATTATGAAGTAGAAGAGAAAGGTGAACAAAATGTTCAAAAGTTCTCAAATTTAGTTCCTCCAGTAAGAAAGAATAAGATGGTGAATGGTGAAGAAGTTGGTGATGGAATTCGTAGACAAAACAGAACCGGACGGGGTTTTGGTTCGTCACGTGGTGTTATGCCGCCAGTAGAGAAGATTCGCCATGTGGGGACCATGAAACAGCTCAGGACTGCCAGACAGGGTTTTGATAAGTCTGAAAGGTTCTAGATTCTTTTTTCCGTGACAAAAAAGATTATTTTTTAGTACCTGTACTCTTATATGTTGTTTATGTGTCTGGTCTTGATATTCAACAGCAAATCAGGTAGGCCTCCCACTAGGAAACTTTCTGACCGCAAAGCTTATACTCGTCAAAAGAATATCACGTTCAATGCTGTAGCAGACTTTCCCGGTATATGAAATGATGATTTTTACGTGGAGATTTTTTATATTGTTCACAGATTTCTGAACTTTGTTTTTTCTTATATCTGTTAGTTGGTTCTGATGATGGACATGAAGAGCTTGTGGCTGCAGCTAAAGCGGTTATTAATCCTAGTACTGTTCTATATCACCATCTGTTAATATATTTGATGAACAATATTATTTGATAATTCTAATTTTTGGATTTGGAGATTGCAGATCATGTTTTGTCGAGTCCATTTTGGAGGCATATGGAGCCACTTTTTGGTTTCGTATCTGATTTGGACATGTCTTATTTAAAGCAACAGGTGATGGTTCTTTCTAGGGTTGTATAAGATATATGTTGTAAATTGTGAACTTAATTTTTTTTATTCTATTCAGATACAGGGTAGCACTCAGTCCAATATTAACACAAAAAAGATAATTTATCAAGACATTAAAAGTACCGGCGCACTAATTAATGGTGCAGAAATCAGAAGTATTGAACCAAGTCCCGGACGTTTTGCATCAGAAACCACGGGCCCTGGGGAAATCCCCCTTTGTCAGAGACTACTTGCTGCCCTAATTTCAGAAGAAGGAAACGATGAGCTTTCACTTAGTGGGAATAATGGCCACAGCTTTAATGCTTATGGATCTGCATTTGAGTTTGACACAGATGTTGAATCAAATGCCTTCAATCAAAGGTCATTGCAGAGCTATGAACTTGGTGGGCGTGGTAATTTTAGTGGTCACAAGAAAAGTTATACACTGAGATCTAGTAAAGAGTCCATCCACAGTGCGCCAGATCATATTATGTCCATGTCAGATTCGACAAAGGCTATTGGTTTTGATCATTTGTATAATGGTCCACTTTCAGATCCAGCAATGACATCTGGCATCACCTTCTCGGGTCATCAGTATGCTAACATGTCATTAAACGAAAGACTTCTTATAGAGATCCAGAGTATTGGACTCTTTCCAGAACTTGTGGTAGGTTCTATCTTTTGCTCACTTTATGTTTACTTAATTCTTACTTCAATGAACATTTTGTTTCAATCACTGCTATAAGATTGATAAGTTAATAAAGTTAGTTAACATGCAAACACTTCTTTTTGTCCAGCCTGATTTACCAAACAATGGGAGTGAAGGCATCAGTGGAGAAATTTGTCGACTTGAAGAAAAACTTCATAAACAGGTAGCAATATCTTACACCTCAAAATTTGGAACTTTTACCTACTTTTTTAATTGTTTGTTTGATTAGAGTTTTAATACATAATTCACAATTTTGCAATCAAGGATTGTACTGTTTTCTTTGTTTCCGTTCTGTAGATTCTTTCATGTTTTATTGAAAATTTTGAGTATCATATATAAAAAACAGCCTTATCTCATGATCTAATTGGTTAACAGGTTTCCAGGAAGAAATACCTGCTTGATAGCCTTTTGGAGTCCACTAATGAAGCAAGAGATCTGCAAGAGAAGTAGGGATTCTTTTTCTTTTTCTTAAATCGAACCAAGTGATTTTTATTACTGCCTTTCTAATATGACCAATTGTGTGTTTGTAGGGAATTCGAACAACTTTGTATTGACAAGCTCACTGCAGTGGCTTATCAAAAGTACATGGTAATGGTTATTAATTTTTTTTTCTTTTGTCATCTTTTCAATCAGTTTTTGCACAAGCATTCCTATAAAGTATAAACTACCGGAATCATGATTTTGATGTATTTTTTATCGTCAATAAATGTTTACCAGAGTTGTTGGGGTCCTCATGCACCTAAAAGCGTCGGTAGCAAAGTAGCCAAGCAAGCTGCTTTGGGTTTTGCTAGAAGAACACTGGATCGATGCCACGAATTTGAATCAACGGGCAAAAGTTGCTTCAATGAACCAATATTTAAGGAAATGTTCCGTTCTGGATCATCAGACTTAAATGACACGCAATTAGATATCGCAACCAATAACGAATTGGGTAAAATAAACGGGAAATCCATAGAGCGGGTGCCAGGTACTACATATCATCCAGAAATTTAACGCATATTGTTTTGTTCGTCTATAATTATGGTTCTGTTTTTCACAAATAAAGCAGGTGCTCAGCTATGCCCTTCGTTAAGCAGCCAAGAGATATATCCGTCTGATGCATTCCACTTCTCTGAGCAAACTAATGGCAAAGATGAAAATATATGGTCAGGCAGGGTCAAAAAGAGAGAATTATATCTTGATGATGTCGTTGCTGGCACTTCTTCAGGCTTTGGAGCCACAATTTTAAATAGTGCAAAAGGAAAGAGAAGTGAGCGGGACAGAGAGGGTAAAGTGAACGGTTTATCCAAAAACGGAGGCCCGAAAGTCGGGCGGCCTGCATCCGGTAACATTAAGGGTGAAAGAAAGAACAAAACAAAGTTAAAGCAGAAAACAACTCAGTTATCCGCATCACTCAATGGACCGATTGGAAAATTTTCAGATCAAAACAGAACATTTTCTTCAGTCCCAAATGTGAAAAATAATAGCAATAATAATAATACGGTCAAAGGGGAAGATGCATATAAATATTTGGAGACCGAGGAGCCACTTGACTTTTCACACCTGCAAATACCTGAAATGGATGTTCTCGGTGATCAAGGCGAAGATATAGGTTCATGGTTGAACATTGATGATGATATATTACAAGATGATGATTTTATGGGACTTGAGATTCCAATGGATGATCTATCAGATTTGAACATGATGGTCTAATAAAGTTGATTATGTGATGTTGTACAGAAGACATGTTGAGTATACATGACTTACAAATGAAAGATAGAAACATAACCGCTGGTCTCAAGAAAGAATGCCAGCCAGCCTGTTATTCGGCTACAGATGAAAGATACACGTGTTGAAGGTTTTGTATGGCATGGATTTTGGTGGTATTTAATATAGGGAATTAGGGTTTGTAAAAATCTTTTTGTTTTCTACCTACGCATAACTTAGTTTGTTCTGGCCACTATATTATAGGAAACCCGATTTTTGGTTGTAGCATTTAAAGATCAGGGGACAATACCCCTTGTACATACAAATTATGTTCTCAATAAAATCAGTTCATTCTTAATATCATCTTTTTCTTCATGTTTATTCTCTCTTATTAATCTCCATTTCGGCTGCAGTTTGAAGAATTCAAACCGAAGGCATGTAACAATAAAGCCTTTACTTATTGGCTTTGTGCTTTCAATTTTATTCACATCTTCTTCTGGACATGAATTCTGATAAGGTTTGATATGCTATAGATTGGATTTAGAGAAGATAATAGGGATAAAAAGGAAGAACGACAGTATTAATGAAAATGTACAGAAAAGTTACAATAGATTCCCGGGCCTGGCTCTCTCTCACCGCCTACGCAGGAGCCATGGCAATTGACCCCTCCCAAAATAGACAAATGTTATTTAGACTAGAACTAGAGCATGATTACTTTCAAATTCTGTGTTTCTGTGATTGCAAGAGGGGAATAAAGTTAGCTTCTCACATTATTCATGGGCTTTAGATCATATGAAGCTCAAAATGGTTTTCTTTTTGTCTTGCATACTTTTGTTGCATTCTTTATTCCTTTTCACTTGAACTATATAAGTGATTCTGGAATAAGAAACATTCTCGTATTGGTTTCTTTTGGAGCTAAAATCTGAGTGTTTGACATGGTTGCTAAAGTCGTTTAGTTCATGTTTAGCAATTCGTGCTAAAATTGAGAAGAAAATCTAAAGTTGTGTTTTAGTTTGTACTGTTTGCCTCACACTATAAGGTAAAAGAGATCACCAAAGAGTTTGGACTGCTCTTGTCACGCCTCCCAGGGTTGGGCGACAAGGAGGCGGCCCAAGAGTTTGAATATCGTAACCCTTTTGGAGCAAAGATTTGCACCTGCTACGAGTGATTATAAATACAATGTACAACACTAATGGTATAAGCTTAATTAATAAACATCTGTATTTAATGAATTGTGTTTTATTATAGAATGAACGACCTTCAGTTTTAAGCGTATGAATACGTTTATAGTTTTCTAAATTTTGTTTAAACATATATTTTGTAGCCAACTTGTTTTGACTCAAATAAGCTTATTGAGACTGTTGTCTTTCTACACATCAGAAAAAAGAAGTTAACGAAAAAAAAAAAAAAAAAGACGGCCGGCCTGAGACGGCAATCTGAATAGGATAATGTTATTATATTTAGTTAAGAAAATGGGCAATCTGACAATGGAAGCGTAAGTTTTCTTCCTTCCATTCTCAGATTTCTGGTTCAATCTATTTACAGTCATCACAAGGTAGGGTTTAAAGTTTATATTATTGGATTAAATATTGGTTCAGTTTGTTTGTTGATCATAAAAAACAGGTCGAAGAAGTGGTAGCAGCCAGCAGGTGACTCAAGACCACCTCGGTTTTGAATCAGTGCAAATGGATAAGGGTAATCAATCTTAACTTTACTGGAAATCTGTCTAAACTTATGGTATTATAAGATATTATAATTGGGAACTATCGGTTATACAGATGCTTCTATGGAAGAAGGAAAGGTTTCAAGACATGTCTTTGAATTTGTGAAACCGTTCTCAAATTTCAAAGGTAAGTAAACAACTTTTACTATACAAAACCACTAAAGTGAAAATATTAATTGACTGAAACTAGCATGTGCAGATAATGCAGGATACACCACCAACAATGAAGATTATGAGAAAGACAGATATACCCTTATAACGGAACCAGATGAGTTTCAACAAGGGATTTATGATAAACCTCTTCCTTGCTTCGGCTGTGGAGTAGGATGGTTTTCGTACGTATTAAAATTTTTTCTTTCATTTATTGAGCATGTTCATGAACATTGTTTGTTTTTTAAAGGTTTTTAGTAGGGTTTGCATTTCCATTGATGTGGTACTATGCTACATTTCTCTATTTTGGAAACTATTACCAAAGAGACCCTAGGGAACGTGCGGGTCTTGCTGCTTCTGCAATTGCTGTAAGTCCACCTTTTGTATCATCTGCGAGTGTAATAAGCTATATACTTGACACAATGTGATCTTGATTGCAGGCAATGGGATTTTCTCTTGTGTTATTGATCATAGCAGCAATTCTTATATTCTAGGTGCACATTTGACACTTTGTAGATAAAACTCTTCTTATCAAAACCTTCAAATTGTAAGTTGTAGTTACATAAAAGTTTACGGGCGGCAGATTGTATAGACTTTAAGCATGATCGATCAACCGCATACAAGTGAAATGACTTATAAATTTTCTCAAATATACCAGCAAACAAGAATAATTTATATGTTTATATACATATCAAAATAGTACTTGCATAATGTGAAGTTAAAACGGACTCTCGTTCTGTTCACGAGTCCTAGAAAAACTTTACATGTTCTATCTGTTCTATCCTCTTTAGAACATAATAGATAGGAAGAAAGAAAACTATGAACCAATCCAAAAGGCTGAAGAAAAAAGAAAACTTTTTTTTCCCTTAATCTTGGTGTTGATTTTGTTGCGGCTGAGCCACCTCTAGTTTTCTCTTTTCCTTGAGAACCACTTGACGCGGCATGACTTCCACCAAAAACTGGCCTCCGTTCCATACGGCTGCAGAAACTTTAAGTATTTGGAAAAAAAGGTGTAGTTCATATGACAAGAATATTGGTACTGTGAGTGCCATTGTTGCTACTGTGAAAACAGCTTGTAGCAGAATATACATCAACAAACGGTTATTATCTCCAAGATACCCGCTTAAGCGCCACCATATGTTGTTTGCCTTTTGTGCCTTTTTTGATAGTCCCCTACATATATTATGGTTTTATCAGATACAATAAAGAAAATGAAAACTAATCTTAAGTAGAGAAGTGTGATAACCTGTAAGAGGTCATGACTTCAGGATCCTTTAACAGGCGTTGTCGACGAAGGACATCTACTATGAGGAAATATAGAACTTGCCAAAGAACATAAGCGATCAATGGAACGGTGAACAACCATGTGCATAGAAATGATTTCTTTTCTGTGTGGCGCCATGATAATCCGCTTGGGCTTCCCTCTGGATCCATGGCTTCAAAGAAAGCTGGGTCCCACCAGCAAATCGTAAAGAAGACAACGCCTGCAGATAACCCAAAAATAACAACAAAAGGAAGCATCCTCATAAGGTTAGAACTTAGAATCTTTGTTTTTCATAACATCATCAAGAAGAATGAACCCTTAAAATTTTATCATGATTCATAAGTATGAGAGATGAATCATTGAAAGAGCCAGCTTTTATCCGCCTAACTCACCTGGTAAAAGATGTATCAGGACGCTTACAATTTTGTCAACAGAACTAAAAACCAAGCTACATCGCCAAACAATCAACGCCCATGCTAGTGGTCCCTGTAAATGCAGCTTACTATTTATTAATCATGGTTCTTGCGGTTCTCTACCTAAAATTTGGTTTGCTTATATAAAGTGGCCTACATATGTATATGGGAAAATCTAAATGTACTTGCCTCTGCAAATGAGAAGGTAACCATGAAAAGCTTTTGATTTCTGGGATAAAACAAAAGCATGATCAAGAAGATGGTATTGGCATAGTAGCAGAAATCCTACATGACATAACAAAAACATAATGTTTACTCACTTTTCACCATTCTTGGATTGATCAGACTAATATCTATTTATATCATATATGCATGATATATTAGTGAAAAAACAAAAGAGTAAATTACAAAGATTGTCCATGTGGTTTGTTGAAATTTCACATTTCGTCCCTAGGTTTCATAAATTATGGATATCGTCCATACTGTTTAGGAAGTTATCATGACTTTTGTTACGGATATCGTTGAATAAGTGAGGACGATACACATAATTTCTGATACAATAACAGAAGACGCATTTTTGTCAAAGCACAAGGACGATCTTTGCAATTTACTCAAAACAAAAATGAGTGACGGAGACGGGCATACCAAAAGGTAGTAATGCCATTTCTTGTATCGATAGTAAATCCATCGAAGTGGCACGAAGGTGATATAGAACAAAATATATATGTATCGAACATCTTGTGGCCCTGATTGATTGATATCGGCAATCCATACGAAAGATAATTAACATTAGCTAGGTATAACTAGAAGCCAAGTGGAAATATATTCAAGAAATCATATACTCACTTGCACCCAAGATAAAACAAAATGCCCCGTATGAGAAGACACCCAGAAAATGAGTTACCTACAATATCCAGAAAAAAAAAAGGTTGTATTCAAACAATAGTAATCTTAAAATAATATATCTTTCTAGCATATTAATAGTAATAGGATAAAAATCACGATTCATATGAGAACCTTAAAACCTTATCATAATCATGGACGGAACTAGCAGGGCCTGCTAACCCTCCGACCAACCAAATGTTCTATACATAGCCGGTTATATGCATGTATATGCGTATTTTCACATAGTTACCTACCTTGGTGATGAAGCTTTCATGTTCTTCGGCACGTTTGGCGATCAACAAAGCTTGTTTGGACAATATCTCCTTAGTTTTTTCTTTTGTTTGTACCACTTTCTATCCCAAAAACAAAAACAAAAATGTGTATTATAAATCAATAGACCACAAAACGCCTAACGATAAACAAACTCATACCCTTGATCGATCTTTTAGCCTCTGCTTCACCTTTGAAAACCTTCGTTCGCTATATGAACTTGCTTCTTCCGCGTCTGCATCTTCAGTGGTCGACATCTCATCATAACACGCTCACAAATCTATAATGCATACATATAACATAATCTTCTCTTGTTTGATCATCAAAATGGAACCGAGGAGGATGATATATATGTGATCTATGAATTAAATGATAAACACATACAAAAACACAGAGAGATTGAATGGGAATGGTAAACTGAAATTTTGATTAGGAAGGATTTCAAAATGGGTAATGTTTTGCATGGATATTAACCCTCAATTTATTTTGGTTGTGGTTTATTCTTGTTAACCAAATTTATAATATCCGTACATTTGACTGTTGACTTTAAATATCTGCATTTATCATTTTAGGTGTTTGTTTTTTGGTTTCCTTTTTATATCGACAAACATTTGAGATCTCTAACCACCATCACCAGTTATATATATACGGTGTTTTATTAAAACTTATAGCTATGTTTACAACCTACCAGTATTCATATTTATTGTAAATGTAATGATTTTTATAATAGTCCCACTTATTTCAGGTTCCAAACAACTTATCGGGGTTTAGTTATTGTATAATAGTTTTTTTTATTTTTTATTTTCTTAAAATTATACATAAATAGTTCCCTTCTAGTAGAGTTCGTATGTTCCAAACTTATTTCCACTTCTAATAGAAGCTCTTGAAATGGACCCACATTGGTCCAGGTTGGTCAATGATGGGTTAAAATATGTTTGGTCCGAACCGATTCGGGTTTTAAACAGGCATAGAGTCCATATAATCATGTTCTATTCAAACCAAAACCTGGTCGGGTCTAAATTAGTATTTCCAAACCAGCATTGTTTAAATTTTTTTATTATAAAAAACACAAAATAAACAAAAATATCTCAAATTCACTTTTTGTTTACTTAAATAACATTATAAATTGTAATAAATTGGGAAAAAAAAATTAACAAGTCACAATTTAATTTTCTATTAGTTGGCTAGGGTTCTCGTTATTATCGTGATGTATTTAATCTTCACCCGTTGTGTAGGTACTCATTTAATGCGCTTCATCTTCGGTCATTGGTGTCATTAACTCACCGTCTATCTCGTCCTCGGATAACTTACATTCATATTCCATTTCGCCTTTGAGTGAAAATATATGTTGTATGTGTTTTCTTTAAGCAAATGGACATCTCTATCACGGGAGGAGTGAGTCCTGTTATTTGTAGCGATATAACTTTGTCACTAACACAAAAAACATATTCTTAAGCAACCTTAGAAGCTTAGATGGTTAGTAGATCTTGAGCCATTGTGGATAGGATAGGAAATTGATAATCCTTACCTTTCCACCATGCAAACATATCAAATTGTCCAAAATCTTTCGCACTCATACCCGATAAAAGTCCGTCCCACCATACCTCCTAACTTTGCTACTTGAAGTGTTACCCCGTTATCACTTAGTATTTTCATTCATTGAAGCACTATACAAGATAAACATAGCAAGACTACTACTTGAACTTCCAGAAGATGCTGCATTTCTCATCGACTATTGAATGTTTGATGTTGTACCATATTTCTCTAGATACATCAAACATTTGATGTAACATCCTGAAAATTTTCATGTAAAAAAATAACACCTCTAAAAGTTGAGAAACTAAAGAATATGTATGCCAAAGTTAAAGTCTAAGAGCTAAAATGAAATAAGCAAATTATACTGGTTAGACGGATAGTCCAACCATTTGTGACGGTTGAATTAGGGTCTATATATGCATGTAAACATTGTACATTAGACGGACTGTCTAATCCGCATACAATTTGTGATGACCCGTCAAAGGGGTGAGTTAGCAACACCATTTTTGACAACACGACTATAACGTGTCATGAAGAGCCTACCCATGAGGCGGGCCTCATAAGTAGGCTCTGACTCAACAAGACAATAAGAGCCTAATACTTAAGGCCCGACAAGGAAGACATTCTAGAAAGGGACTTGGAGGGAAATGGACTTGGAGGGAAAGACACTTGTAATCTTGGAGGGAAAGCCTTTTGTAATCTTGAAGGGAAAGCCTCTTGTAATCTTAGAGGGAAAGCCACTTGTAATACCTCCCCTCTATATAAGAGGAGGAAGGAATCATGTAAACACATTACATATCCACTAATACTTACAAATATAACATTTGATCACCATTCTCTCTATCTTGTTAGGAACTTTACCCCCTCGTGGGAATAGATTTCAACATTGGCGCCATCCGTGGGACCTCTTGATCACGGATCTCATTTAAACCTCTAGAAGAATGTCGATCAAATCCGCTGCCACCACTGTTATCTCACCGGCAAAATGTATTGGTTTGTCCATCCATTGTTTCGGTAAAAAAAACAGCAACCTAGCTCTCCATATCGTCGTTATTCCCGTCGCCGGAATCTTTTTCCCGACTCTTCGGAATATTCCGTGAAGGTAAGGATCTTGAAATATTCTCCGGCGAGTCTTGAAAAATCGGACATGACGATTGCTTTCAGCCAACAAGACGCATACTCATTTTCTTCTACTAATTTCAACCACTCCGGCAACATGTCACCGCAACCACCACCCCCGGTTCCATCGGAACCAGCAGCGTTACTAAGTCCAAAGTGCTCATAAGAGCGCATCCATACCGGGAAGATATAAAGAACACCGCTGGACCAGTTTGTTTGTAAATGAAGATGATTTGGAGGTTGAAGAAATTACGGCCGAAAGGCCCAAGATAGCCTCGGAGTTCATACGAACTCACAGAGACGCTTTAAGAGCAAACATTGAAGAGCAAGAGTGTGAAGAAAACTTCAAGTGTCTACATAACATTTAGATCAACATAAGTTTAGTAAAAATAGGGAAGCGAAGAGGCTGGGTTTTGAGCTCATTCTCCCCAGGTGCGCCACTTCAACTCAGTTTGGAGCCCCCTTTCGTTCACAATCTAGCCCATTTATTTCATGACAGCAAGTCTTCTAGTGGGATCCCGTCCAGCAGAACAACAAAATCTTGCCGATATATTACGGTTGACATCAGAGATCTCGACGATACCTTTATTCTTAATGAAAATAATCGGTTTGTTCTCTTCATCATGTTTGCACTACTTTAGCACACCATATAGGTTATAGGAATTGTTTTACATCACCATTGAGGTTTGAAGTTTCAGAAAACACATCAAAGTATGAGTTTCTATTGAAAATAAAATAAATATAAAACTAAAAAGTAAATGAAATAGAATAAGAGAGAATGGTCAAATCGTGCATTACCCTACTCTTATTCTAGAGCCACAATCTATTATATGTATAAAAAATGGTTTTAAAAGAATCTTGGTAAAAGTATGGATTTAATATTGATTTGTTACAAAAAAAGAAGACATGGTCATATGAAAAGATGATGTGAAGTTTGCTTTTAAAAAAGGTGATGTTACCATACATGTCCACATGCACCCTTCTTTAAAAAAAAAGATGATGTGACCATACATGCATGTGTTCTGTATTATTTAAATGCTGTTTTTTGTACTATATGTTATAAAGAAAGTATTTAAGGTGACACATCTCTCAAGGAGTCCTTCCGGGTCAAGCCAATAACAAGTCCCTTATTAACGAATCCTTGGATAGTGAAGTCCCTTACTAAATAATTCCTTCAGAATGAAACCCCCTGATAAACAATTCCTTCAAAATGAAGCCCCCTACTTAACAATTCCTTCAGAATGAAGTCCCTACTTAACAATTCCTTCCGAATGAAATTCCCTATTTAACAATTCCTTCAGAATGAAGCTCCCTACTTAACAATTTCTTCAGAATGAAGCCCCCTACTAAACAATTCCTTCAGCATGAAGCCCCCTACTAAACAATTCCTTCAGCATGAAGCCCCCTACTAAACTTTTTGCATTACTGAACAATCTCTCCTGAATGCCCCTCCCTCCCCTACTAAACCATCTCTTTGGAGTAAACCCCCTTAAAAAATAATTCATTTAGAATGAGGTCGTTCACTAAAAAATCTCCCTAGAACGAAGCCCCTTACTGAAAAATACCTTTGGAACAAAGCCTCTTACAAAATAATACCTTCAAAACAAGGTCCCTTACTATACATTTCCTCCCAGACAATCCGTACTGAAGCCCCTTTCGTACTAAAGCTCCTTTCCATATACAAGAATCTTTTCCAAAGAAGGAGATTCCCTTTCCAAGGGATGAGGTGTTTAAAACCTCCTTCCACAAATATATATATATATATATATATATATATATATATCATTGGGGCAAGAGTTATCTGCAAAGGAAGACAACCTCCTCCAAAGAATCTTTTCCAAAGAAGGAGATTCCCTTTCCAAGGGATAAGGTGTTTAAAACCTCCTTCCACAAATATATATATATATCATTGGGGCAAGAGTTATCTGCAAAGGAAGACAACCTCCTCCAGATTTTCTCTTTCAAGAAGAATAATCTTTTTACAATGAAGGAAGTATTTGAAAAGTTCCTTCCGTGAGGAAGGAGAGACTTCTATAACAACTTTTTGCATTACAAGAATTTTACCTGAAGGAGAAGAATCCCCTTCCAGGGGATGGAATGTTCAAAGGTACTTCTTTCCGAATATCTGTCACACCCCGACCATGACGGAAACGTCGGGGCGCAACCGATTGTTCATCGCACACGACACTATTAAGTGACAATATTTAATCAACTCATTTAAATTCATAAAAACACAAAGAGTCACATAACTTGTTCATACAATAACCGAATTCAAATCATAGTAAATAATATATTGTTCGTTTTGCTAATATCCTAATAGTCTCGATAACGTTTTTTTTTTCAAGTCCTCGAGTCAACCTAAAGTCAAACCTGTAACATTGCATAAATAGATTTTGTCAACACAAAGGTTGGTGAGCAATTTCATAGTTTTTGAACAATAGATATATAATATGAAATTCCATAACTTGTATACAAAAAAATAAATAATAGCAACAATTTAGATAAATGAAATCGTTAATAAGAATACATCAACGACACCTTTCTTTAAGGGGATGCCAAATATACTCGGATTTTGTATGAAATCGTTAATAAGAATACATTAACGACACCTTTCTATAAGGGGATGCCAGATATACTCGGATTTATGAATCAACCATCCAAAAGCTGTAAACACATTAGCACTTAAGCATATAATCACCAAATCGATCATTTATTTAAGTGAAGTATACAATAAAGTTTGTGGTTTAAGACTCAAGTATAAATCATTTGGATTTGAATAAGTTTGTAATGTCACCCCCAAAATATAAAAGAGTGAAAACGGGGGATGAAAGTACTCACATTCAAGTAATAAACTTGAAAGATTTGATGATTTGGAGATTAACCGGAACGATGAGTTTAACGAACGAAGCCTAAAGGAGAAGAAGTCTTGTATTAGAAAAGTTGTCTTGGAAGTCTTTAAATGAAAATAAATGTTAAGAAATATAAACAATTTAAAGTTTAAGGTTTAAAATGTAAATATTTAAGAAATTATAATAATAGTCCTTTAAAAATGTAAGTTTGCTCGAAACCGGGTTAAAGTATCTAGCCCTTAATTTTACTCAACCTATGTTAAGTAATAAGGTGGGTAAAAATGCAAGAAAACAAGTCCCTTTATAATATAGATACTAAAACGGGTCTTAACGAGTGTTCGGGTGGTCGGTTCGGGTCTTGGTGACTTTACCAAACCCAAAATCAACTTTCCCAAAATAATAAATGTATGAGATAACTCAATAAATCTTAAAGAGACTTAACCAAGTATGTAGTTCTATTGTTTTAGAACTAACAACGTCCGTTAATCGAGTGTTCGGTTTAGTCGGTCCAAACTTTGTTATAGGATCAAGTTGGATTCAACATTCCGAGTACTTTGTGAAAATAATTAAAATCAGTTTATAAAGTATTTTTAAAGAAATATATAAGCTTTAATGGTTAAAAACACACTTGTGTTTCTTAAGTGAGTAAACTTGGTTTAGTTCGGTTTGGTTCGGTTTTTTATCTTGGAATAAGGCCAAGAATGGTTACCACATGTCCAAACATCATAGAACTTGTAAAATAATTTATAAATAATAATACCAAAGTTTTACATACAAAAAGTCAACAACAAAGTCTTTAAACGAAAGTTCGGTTTCCGGTTCGGATCTTGTTTCGGGATAAAACCGAGGTTAGATTCTACAAACCCATAACCATGGAACTAATTAAAATGATTTTAGAAACTCAAATCTTACATAAAACATGTTTATACAACTATTTAAACAAACTAGTAAACAAGAGTTCGGCTTCCGGTTTGGAGCTATTTACGGAATAACCGAGACTAGTCTCTACAAACCCATAACCATGGAACTCAAAATGTAAAATAAAACTAAGATGAGCAGAAGTTAAACAAGTATAACTAGTTTGATAGTTAGATGCGGAAAATATATATAATCAAGGACTACTACGAGTCCTCTATGTAGCTTTGTCTTATGGGCCGGACACTTAACCGACCGAGACCGGAGAAATGCCCACCGAAGGTACAAAGGGTGCTATTATATATATGTTGTATAACAATCTTCAAGTATAAATAAGTGTTAACAAGTTGATTATAATGTAAGACTATGGTCAGTTTGACTTTGGAAAGTCAAACTGCCAAAAAAAATATGAAGAACACCTTTGAATGCTTGAGAATTGGAAGAGAAAGAGATGAATAAGCAAGAATTAATGAAGGGGATAGGGGTGTATATATAGAGTGGGTTGAAAGGGTCAAGCATGGGGTGTGATATCAAGGTTTGCATGCAAGAGGGGTCAAGACAAGTCACAAACAACAAAAAAATAAAAAATAAAAAAATGGGCTGCTGGTCTGCTGCTGGTCTGCTGCTGGTCAGCACGTCAGTTCGCGTCCGGAAGTTCGTTTTTGATGTATCTTGAGCGTTTTAAGTCCGTTTTCGAATCCGTAAAAGGGGTTTTTCAAATTAGACAAGCGGGAATATTTTAGTAACATAAAATCCAATATTTTATATATTTGAAATGTTCGGGATATAAATCGGGTCGGTTTACAACATAAAAACAAATACAAAATAAATACAATTTGACCCGAAATCGAGGATTGTCACAATATCCTTCCTACATCACAACATCCCATGCTACAAGAGTTTTCTAGAAAGAAGAGAAATCCTCATCTAGGGGATGACACACGTGAAAGGCCAATCCCACTCAGAAAACACCCCCTCCATACACCAACATGGAGCTGGGGGACTAATTAGACATTGCACCATTGTGTCGTAGGTTTTCGTCATTAAAGTCTCTTTACTAAGGAAAGGGGGGACCCCATTCATAATCTTTTATGCATGAAGACGTATCTCATAAAGAAACCACCATCTTAAAGAGACTTCCAAGAAAAATGGTCCCTTTCCAATAAAGGAAGTATTGGAAGGTTCCTTCAAGAAGAATGAAAGTCTTCTGCAGCACACCTCATGCTTCAAGAGTTGTCCTTTTAAAAGAGTCCCATTCTAAAGAGTGACAAAGTCTCTATGGAAGAGAAAAAGCCTCCTGTAACAACACCCAAGAATTTTTCAAGAGGAAGAAACCTTCATATCCATTTTAACTTTTATCAAAAGGGAATGGACCCTTCCCATTAGTTCCCTCCATTAGCCCCTTTCATCATCCTTCATGTGTAAGATTTCTAACACGTATTAAAAATATGCTTTTATATTTTTGACTAACAAATATAATTGGTCGATCATTTCTTATAATTCCCTCATGTGGGACAAAGCCCTCTATAAGAGGCACAATACTTATATTTACCCAAAAATGGGATAAAGACCTCTTTAAGAGGCATAATACATATAATCCTTCCTAATGGGAAAATGACATAAATTCTCCTTCACGAGTGTGAAAAGAAGGCCCGGCTGAGGGGCTTGGATCCATATACAAAAATAACCCCATCTATGAGGCTCAATACTTGTAATTTCCCTTGTGGAAAATAGCCCTATGCACAAGGCTCGGTAATTATAAATTCCCCAGAGGAAAATAGCCCTATGCAGTGGTTTGATACATTTTCATCATCACATTGGAAATTGTCTACGCTTTAGTTTCTATGTCCAATACTAGTAAAGCAAGAATAGCATGATCATTATTAGAGTCTGTTAATCGATTACTAACAACTTTGGCAGGGTTATTCAACAAGAAGGAAGAGATTACGTAGAAAGAAAGCTTAACATTGTCTTGGTTATTGCAAAGAAACTTGGGCTTAAAAGTCCCTTATCCTAATCATAAATAATTAGCATAAGGAACTGGGGACTTGAAGGGGTAATTCCTGGATCGGGCCCATGGTATGGGGATGAGTTTAGAGATGCGTAATCTTTGTCTCATCCATGACTTCCCCATCTTGACTATACTGGGTCCAAATTTGATAAGTCAAAATAGAAGAAGGACCGCGTGTTTCTATCGAGGTAGATTTAAATTATCAAGAGAATTGGATCAGATCATGTCAACTAAGTATCATCTACCTCAACCAAAATATCAAAAGAGGATCTCGCCCGAAACTGGTCCAATGAGTGGGTTTAAAAGGGATGAACCTATCCCGTATGTGATAGATGAACTAAGACTACATTAGTCTCTTGTCCATATCAAAATAAGGACTAGGGGGACTTATAAAGCCTGCTGTGAAAATAGGTCTCCGTCCCATGATGAAGTCCAAGCCAGGAAAGCCTAGAAGAAACCAAAATACTTGGGGAGTTCTAGTTACTCTAACCAAACATCCTACCAACCAGATAAGAAGGAGATAGGAAATCCAACTTTGAAAGTAAGAAAAGGGGGAACAAGCAGTTATGAGAAAGGCTGGCGATTCGAAAGGTGTCATCACATCTTTAGGGGAGCGTGAGAAGCTTTTTCAGAACTGTCGCCAGTTTAGGTATGGGTCTGACGATGGGCTGAAAAGATAAAAAGGGGATTGAATAATTTAATTCAATGAAAAGTTCGAGTTGGTTCATCACCACAGACGAGGGGAGACTTGATGAAGCTACCCTAGAAAGGAACCCAACAATAGTATTCCCACTTTAATAACCGTTAAAGTAAGGGTGATGTCGATAAAGGGTGCTGGCGCTAACCTTATGAAGAAAGTGCGAAGATGGGCAAATGTCTTTAGGAAATATATAGAGAAATGTTGAGCCGTTTAAGATAACACGAAAACCGGGTCGACAGAGGAAACAACATAAGCAGACACTTCCGAAGGATAAAGAAAGTGTCGGGATAAAAGTATGGCGGAGAACTGATATATAAGTCCATTACACTCATCATAAATAATGAGCACAATGGATTGGGGAGACTTGAAGAGAGTACCCTTGAAACGGGTCCTTCGAGCGATAAGAGAAATAGGTTCCAGACCCTTGAAACGGGTCCTTCGAGCGATAAGAGAAATAGGTTCTCAGAGTAAGGGTGGCTAAAGAAAGGAAGCCCAAAAGAGAATAACCAAAAGACCTCCCAAAATAACTAAATGAAATCAAAGGTTTCAGAAGGTTTAAGGGCCTGTCCAATCAATCTAAACAAGTGGTGATATCAACCCAAAAGAAAGGATTAGAATAACACATGTTGCTAGAATGGATAGGGCCTAAGTCAAAGAGAACAATGGCCAAGGGGAAAGCTCGTAGGTCAAGAACCAGCATATAATAGTTCTATGGATATTATTTTTGTATCAAGATACCTCCTGACCATATGAAGGTCAATCGGAGAATAAGGAGGATAACACAAGAGGTCACGACGGAGGAAGAATAGAGACTTGTTGTGAGTCCATTGTACTCGTCATAAATAACGAGCACCATGGACTGGGGACTTGAAGAGCCTACCTTGGAATTGGGCTCCGGAGGTAGGCTAAAATCCATTAAGCAAGAAAGAAGGCCCAAGGCCGAAGGGAGAAAAGGAATACACAACGGGCCAGGTACCAAAAGCTCAAAAATAAGAAAGTCAAGAAAGACACAAGAGACAATAGCCATTGAGTCTATTACCCTTATTATAAATAACAAGGGCAATAAACTGGGGGACTTGAAGAGCCTACCCATGAGGCGTGCCTCATAAGTAGGCTCTGACTCAACAAGACAATAAGAGCCTAATACTTAAGGCCCGACAAGGAAGACATTCTAGAAAGGGACTTGGAGGGAATGGACTTGGAGGGAAAGACACTTGTAATCTTGGAGGGAAAGCCTTTTGTAATCTTGGAGTGAAAGCCTCTTGTAATCTTAGAGGGAAAGCCACTTGTAATACCTCCCCTCTATATAAGAGGAGGAAGGAATCATGTAAACACATTACATATCCACTAATACTTACAAATATAACATTTGATCATCATTCTCTCTATCTTGTTAGGAACTTTACCCCCTCGTGGGAATAGGTTTCAACATGTCACAACCACAAGTGGTTATCCAAATCGATCTGGCCTATAAGAAGGGTGTTATATATGGACGTCCATTTCATGCATCCATTATCCCTTAATCCTCTCCAATCACACTCACTCTGTAAATCAAAGGTTGAGCCTTGTTCTCATGTTCTAGCCTCATTCAAGTATAAGGAGGTTCCGTTGAATCATTCTCGGGTGTTAGAAGCCATAGCAAAGCCATAAATTAGTCACTAGTTGCTTCAAGGTAAGATAATCATGTCAATGTTATCATTTTATGTTAGTTTACGTAAACATAAGCTTTGATCTTGTGAAGAAGCTTACAAACCTTGTTATGATCATCAAAATAAGATTTTTGAAGCTTGAATAAGTTAAATGGCTTAAACAAACATCTCCATGATGTTTAAAATCGTATTTAACCAAGGCAGGGTTTATTAGATGCATGGTTAGAGCATCAACAATAGAAAATTTTTGAAGTGTTTTTGAGAAAAAAGATAATGTGAAGGAGTGATGGTGTGATGTGGAGGATAGATGGTGTAGGAAGATTTTGGTGATAAATAGATAAAGAATGTTTTTTGAGAGAGATGGATGAAAGAGAAGATAGAAAGAAGGAGAAATATGGTGCTTTAATGGGGCCAAGTGCCATGTAGGCATTTAAAAACACCCACAAAAACACCTTGTGTTGGTGATGGCCTTAGACATGCATTGATAAATGTTGGTTTAAGTTCATAGTTAAAAGTTTTGAGTAAAAAATGGGCCTTGTTCGAGTAAATCCAAACCGAATGTTATTTTTTCAATTAAAGTTTTAACCGCTGGTACATTTAGGCACGGGTTCAATGCGGTGGCACAAGTAATAAGGACATTTCTTTAAAATGTGTTACAAGTTTTTCTTTTATCGGTGGTATCATATAAGAAAAGGCTTTGCCTCTAACTAAAGACTCGTTTAATTTTGAACACATTACATGTATTTGGTTAAGTATAAAAGTACTCATGTGATAATAAACTTCCGGTAAAGCAGTTGCAGTTTTAAAAACAATAAGCATATTGATTATTAATTTTCTCGCTAATAGCCCAACTTGATAAAGGAAATGGAGTAATCAAACGGTCTAAATGGCTCGCAAGAATACTTTGAAACACAATTAAACTGTCTTTTTGTTGTATGACTTTTTAAACATTCTACATGTTGAATTCCATATGTAGGTACGTCCCAATTCGGACATATGATTCTAGGTTGAAACCGTTTGGAAATCGGTTACGTACCCGGTTGGTTCAAACCAGATTTAAGTCTCGAAGATGCGAACCAGTCTACAAGCCATAGGTTTGAGTCGGTTTTTAAATCGGGTCAGAAACCAATTTGGTGTGCCCAAACCGGTTTCTTTTTCCATATCTCAACTCTCGTCACATGCCTATTGCATATAATTTATCTGACATCATTATTTAACAAGATATTGACAGGCTCGCAGATTTAATGACATGTTCTCACACAAAACAAGTTTAGATGAAAAACTGTAAGAATCATATAATGTACTTGCAAAACAACAAGAGAAAAGCAATTACATAGAATTTTATGTTATGGTTAAAGTAATATACACAAGTGTTTATGTTTTATATATAAAATTGATTTTATATTGGATGAATAAAGAATAAATGTGCGATACATATGTAATTTTAATATTAAAAATAAAATAAAATACAAAATAGGCAGACAAGGAATCTTTGAGATTGCGGAATTAAGGGGGGCAATAACAGTCCCTGAGCACCAACACTACAACTTATTATTAATAATAATAAACATTTATCTTCTCTATCAAACCTCCAAACCTTTCCTTTCTTGTCTCTTGATCAATCCAATTCACATCAATTCATCAAATTCTTCCTTCAAAATGCTAACATGCATTGCTCGTCCCAAGCAGCGCGATGAAGCCGATGAATCAAAGTGTGCTACTGCCAATAAACAAGCCATCAAAACTCTTACTTCTCAGGTAGGTAATCTTAATTCGCTTTGTATTCGTGTGTATGAATTTTCTCAGCTTTCTATACACACTGTCTGACATGTACCGTTTTAAATGGCCCTCTGGATATATGGCCAAACAACTGTTCTAATCAATAATTCTAAAGTCTCCGGATATTCACCACACTGTGATTCAATATATGGACGGGCTGTTCTAAACATAAATGATCAAACTTTTGAAAATTATTTGTATGATATCTGGACATCCTGTTACCATTAATTTTCAAAGCTTAACTCTGTATGATAAAAACGGCTGCCCAAATACTATAAAACCATCGTTCTAACTAATAATTTTTAAAGTTTAACCGTTTATGTTCAAAACAGCCTGTCCGGATATTGGCCTGTTAAAAGTTAAAACGACCGTCCAGAGTGTTATGTGGACCGCCGTTTCATACATATAACATTAATTTGCTATGAATTGAATTTGTATCGATCACAGATAAAGGATATGACGTTAAAAGCCTCCGGATCAGCATGCCGCAGCTGCAATCCATGCACGGGAGCAGCAATGATGACGCCACAACAGCAGTTACAGAAGAGCAACGAACCGGAATCGGACTTATCAACCTCCGTGTCGGAGAGGTTCCGGTGGCCGTACAAACGGAACGGGAGCAAAAACTCAAGCTCCGGCAGGGTTTGGGGGAAGGAAATGGAGGCCAGGCTGAAGGGGATATCCATGGGAGGTGACGTGTCGTTGTCGGCTTCCGCCAGTGGCCGGAGACCCGACCCGATTGTGCTGGAAGAGGAGAATGAACCCAAAGAGTGGGTTGCACAGGTGGAACCTGGTGTGCTAATTACTTTTGTGTCTTTGCCACGTGGCGGTAATGATTTAAAACGAATCCGGTTCAGGTAATAATTTGTTATCTTACTCTTTGTTTTAATATTTTTTTTTTGGTTTTTTAGAGACACCAAACACCTCCTGTATGTCCCGTATAGGACTATATGATAGCCCATAACCTGCCCGTATAGAAAGGTGTCCTAGAACTTTTTTTTTTAATTTATGTGAATCACTAAATTGCCTCTAGTACACTCCTATTAGATTCTATTCACACTATTTTATACATAACTTATTCAGAAATCACAAAGAATAATATAACTTGATTAGAGTTAATCCTGATTAATTTTGATTAATCCTCAATTAATTGCCACTCTTCACCCCACGCCCGACTAGCGCATCTAAGTTTGAACATCACCAATTTTACCAAAAGTCTTATTTAAATTAACATCTCAATAAGGTTAACATTTTATAATTGTTTTACTTTCAGAAAATGTAAACATGCATGACCTACCATGTGAACATGACTGATTGAATGCTCTTTATTGTTTATGTAACAAAAATAAATATGATTATATTGAGGTTCATTCTCAAGTTTGTCTATAGACATATTTCTTCATTATGAGACGTAACTATAGAGTCACAAGGCTAGATGGTTGCTTGATTCATGTTGCCTCACAAGACCATTTGAGTTCCTACCGAAATAATATTTAATGAGATTAATAAACTTATGTTGTTTCGCCTACTTTGGTTCATTTACTTGGTAGACTTTCTCTTAAGAGAATATATTATCAATAAATGGGTAATATCATTTGTTATTAGTTTTGAACAACATTTTTTTTCACCGAAAATCCCACAACCTTGCGTTTCCAAGGATTTGAAGCCAACACCTCAGTTTTTTGAGGGAGAACATCATACATCTAGACCAATAGGCTATGGGTACAAGTGTTGTGTTTTTAAGTTCTTAAGAGGAAAAAGAAATCGAGTTTGAAAGGTCTTCTTTATAAACTTTCAGGAAAGGCTAATAGCTTTTCATAATGACAAAAAAATTCTGTGTTTATTAACCTTAAATCATCATATATAGTTATAAAATTTTAATTTTCCTTACATAGCTTTTCAAATTTCAACCCCATACTGTATAAATCCAACCAGCCTTCTTTTTTGAACTCAAGAACACGGAAAAAAATAATAAATTATCATTCTCTTTTCTTTTCTAGATCCCTATGTCTTTTGATGTAGAACTTGAGAAAGCAACATAACTATGTAATCTTTTTTGAGTCCTAAAATAATATTTTGTGAAAGTATTAAAAGAAAATAAAATGCATTATTATTATTATTATTATTATTATTATTATTATTATTATTATTATTATTATTATTATTTTGGTGTGACCTAGTTTTGTTACTATTTGTTCTGAAAAAGACTTGAGATTCATGAGCCTTAAATTCTAATTTTTATTGCCAGTTGCTAATTTTGTATTCTTCTTCTTCTAGACTTGTTATTTGACATGCACAAGTGATGATTCCTTTGGTAGGTGACACAATCATCATTATCATTATTATTTTCTTTGAAATTGGTCACAGCATGCATATAAAGTCATTTGCAATTATAAGAGATTTCCTCTCCTATTCAAAGAAAGACTTTGAAAACTCCTGCTGGCCATACAAACTATAATATGGGTGGGTACCCATAGCCATAATTGATTATCAAAATCATATAAAAATATTCATTTCACAAGCCTATAGTGCTCATTATTTATGAAATAAACCCTTGTCTAATCAGCATTGTAATATATAAAAGCTACAAATATATTAAGGGATATGTTATTCGTACACCCTTTGGTTATCCATACATCCTACATACGATCGTATAGGGGCTATACGATCGTATGGAACCCACTTGAAAGAGAGTGTGTATAAGTTAAAGGGTGTGTGGATAACCAAAGCCTATATTAATTTATAGAACTTAATTAATATTTCAATGAATAATAATAATATAGCCTCTTCAAAAATTCAAGAAAAGAATTTGCATATATTAACTTGATCTTTATTTGTGAAATCAATCGGTGTGCGTGGGGCAATATATCCTTAAAGCTGTCCCACTTGTACTGCAAACATCATTATGAAGAAGGCCCCACTAGAAAATAGCACTCCAATTTATTATGTAAAAAAGTCCAAAAAATGTAACTTATTACTCATTAGTGGGCCCCTGTTCAAAATTTTGTATTATTGGTATGCTTTTTCACCAAAATGCTGCTGCTTTGTCGGATAACTGTCTGCTCTCAACTTTTTTTTTCACTTTGTCCCACCTATATGGTTTGTCATCTTGTGATGGTTAAGATCATAAGATGACAACAATGAGAAACATGTCTTGCCATTTTTAAGTTGGAATAGTGATCATATTTGAACTTGAAGATTCAAGAAACATAACATGTCTCTTGTTTCAGTCCCACTATGATAAAAGAATATAGTACCTTATTCATAACATAGCTAATGATAAAAGAACATAGTACCTAATTCATAACACAGCTAGTGATCATTGAATTGTCATATACTAATAGTTTAGATGTCATGTTTGTGGGCCCGAAGTTAAGTTGATTTATGTTTTAATTGATCTGATGCATGGTTTCAAAATAGTGTTTTGTTTTTCACTTGTGCTTTATCTTTGAATTACCCTTGTGAAACTTTGACCAACAATTTTGATTTTATTTTGAAATGATGGATTTCTTGCGTTTTCAAACACGCTCACTTGATTGTGCATAGGTTGCTTTATTAGTATCATTTTCCCACTAATCTATCTATATTAATTTAGTTGATGTTTAGAAAGTATTATTTATGCTCATATTTTGGCACAAGATAGTAATAATGGAGCAATGTCCCTTTTAGTCAACAATAGTGGTTAGGTTTTTGTTTTCTTTATTTAAGTGGAATACATGATTAACATGATCTACATATAATACAGCCTAAACTACAAGTCTATTATATATGCATTGGATTTAATACAACCATAAGAGATGGTGACCTAAGGCCTAATGAAGAAACACTAATCGGACCCCGGGCAGATTACGGGTAACCTGGGGGTTGAATAGATGTTTCCCACGAGGGGTTAGACCCGGCAAAGATGGTTCTTCTGATAACCTGCAAAACAGACACCGTGAGCTCGTCACTGAAAAGGGAGGGTTCCTCCTTGTGACCACCCTCTGGCGTGAGAATCAGACTAGATTGCTCTTGAATATAAATGTATATTAAGAGATTGCTAGAGCAGATATCAGGTATAATATGTAATACGAGATAGTATATGATGATAATGTGATAAGATAAGATGATCATACCATTTGGGGTATTTATAGCCGAAGGTAGGTTTCCAAGGAGGTGTGGCCGGCTGAATAGTATTCCTGTTCTACCAACTGTGGCCTACGCACGTGCCATGCTGGTAGTTGGTGGGTAGGCAGCGGCTGATAGTGACCAGGCCTGCTGTGTACTATTCCTTTTCCACCAACTGCCGGCTATGCACGTGGTATGACAGGAGTTGGTGAGTAGGCAGCGGCTAATAGTGACATACAGTACAAGAGCATGCTGCTCGCCATACTGTTGTCAATGAGCTGTCGTATCTTTGGTCAGATCTTTTGCCCATACCTCGTCAGGTACAGTACAAAAGATCTTCCCGTATCGTACGGACTGGCTTATTTGGGCGGGAGTATTCCCCCTCCCGCCTTTGTGCGGGATTGTTCCCGGCTTTGCTCATTCCTTCAGGTGACAACTGAATTATTGAGAGCTAAGTGCCTTGTGCGTGTAGCCTTGCTGCGCGGGTGGCCTTCCCTGATGGCTTGTATCCGCAGCTGCGGGAACAGGCAGAGTACTTCACCATTGGGAGGCATTTCCTGCGGGAACAGCTTGCGTACTGCGCGTAAGGACGTCACGTCTCTGAGCATGGTGGGTCCTGCGGATCCAGTTGGTTTCTGCGCAGACGTCTCTCTTCAAGGTGAGTCTTGCGGGTCCAACTGGGCTTTGCTGGGACCTACCTCTTCAAGTCCCCCCAGTCCAATGTTCTTCTCATGAATGTTTAATAAAGTGAGGTGAACTTTTGGACTTAAGCAAAGGGTTTTGAAAAGGGTTTAGTTTTAAGGTTTTCCATGGGGATTCTTCCCGCGGAAGTCTTTGTCACTTGCAGAAATTCCCGACTTTCCTGCTTGATCTTTGGGTATGATGCGGGTAGGTCTGTAACCTCCTCGCAAGTCAGGAGCGTTGAGTCCCACTTGTGTGGATTCTCCATGAGGTTTTGGTAGTTTTGAACATAGTGATCAATTATGTTAAAACCACCAATTCCATCCTGGAGCTTCAAACAATATAGTTCTCGACGTTCCCGCTATGCGGGGATGTTATTTCCGTTTCCGCAAGCATTGCCCAGAAGATCCTTCTTGGTTTCAATTCCATGCGGAGCGTTAGGTATGTGAAGGGTTTTTCCTTGACACTGTACCCGCACTCGTCTTACGGTTACTTTACTTCCAAGGTATTCCTGGCGTCCATTCCCTGCGGGTGCTAAGTATGTGAAGGGTTTTGCCTTAACACTGTACCCGCACCCGTCTTATAGTTACTTGGTTGCCAAGGTATTCCTGGCGACAATTCCCTGCGGGTGCTAGGTATGTGAAGAGTTTTGCCTTAACACTGTACCCGCACCCGTCTTATAGTTACTTGGTTGCCGAGGTATTCTTGGCTTCAATTCCCTGCAGGTGCTAAGTATGTGAAGGGTTTTGCCTTAACACTGTACCCGCACCTGTCTTACAGTTACTTGGTTGCCAAGGTAAGGGGTATTTTCCCGCTTACTTTTGAATCTTTTTGAATTTTTGAAATTCGAAGAGTTGGTGAAAGGATAAGAACAGTCCAAACCTCTGAAACGTCGTGCGACGGTTTCTTCTGACTGTGTCAGGACGTGCAGGAAGTTATGGTGACGTGACAGTACATGGTCATTCCAGACGCTTTTTCAGGCGCGTGGGCGCGATTTTTCGGGCGCGTGGCCGCGAAATTAATGGTACGCGTCCTTTCAACAGCTGTTGCCAGCTTGCTTTTTGCCACGTGTCATAGTTTCATTGCACCTTCGATTTCTCTCTCTTCCGCATTAAATTCATCGCATTAATTGCGATTAGTATATAAAGGGGGAGAGGGTCATTTGTAATCCACACTTTCACTTTTCTCTTCATCTTCAAAACGATTTCCGGCGAATACTCACCTTTCCAGTCGAGCATTCTCTTGAAATCGTTTTCTTCTTTCATATCTGCAAGATGTCGTTTCACGATCTTGAGGCTGCAGCCCAGGAGGCTGGGGTGTACGCCGATGACAAGAGTACTGCTGGCGAGTGCCAGTGTGCTCTGCCTGTCGATCTATATCAGTACATCGTCAGGAAGTTCATGCTCGAGTCTCTCGAGCCTGAGTTTCCGGAACCCCATCAGACGGTGTATGATGCCCCCAGAGGCAAGATCGGGGTTTATGCTGCATTCTTTGTCTATGGGAATCTTAGGTTCCCTTTGACAAAGTTTGTGTACCGTGTCTTGGAGAGGCACGGTGTGCCCCTGACCGAGGTGCACCCGATGGCGATCGCGAAGATTCGCCACTTCGAGTGGGTGTGCCGGATTCTGGGCATTGAGCCCTTCGTTGACCGCCTGATGACCTTCTACTCTTGGAGGTGCATCCAGGGGTGATATACGCTGATAACCCGGATCAAGGGTTTGAAGATTTGCGCAACAGAGCGCAGTCTTCGTTCGTGGAAGCGGGAGTTCTTCTACATCTCCGCTCGCGCCATCCCCCTTGCCATGAAATTCAAGAATGGGCAAGCACTTCCCAGCCTTCACGCCTCCAACTACCAGGAGGCGGAATGGTTCTCGAAGATATCTCGAGTCCAATCTCCGGTTTACCGGTTTGCGGAGTCCGGGATGGTGATGCTCGGGATGAGCCGGGTGTGGAAGGATGCGGATGCGCGAAAGATCCCGATCGTCCTTGAATACGGTTTGAACTCTGTTCCTTACGGTATGCTCTGTTTCTTTTTGTTGATTTAGAATCTCTTCTAACTTCTTTCCTGTTTATTTCAGAGGGGAACGACTTGCAGTCGCTCCTGTATCCGCGGGAGGCTGACAGTCCCGCTCGGATGGGTACTCGCGCTCTAGATGAGAACGAGTTGCCCATCCTTGAACAGACGGCGGATCGGTTCGTGGAGGTCTACCCGTCAGGCCACGAGATCCTGAGCGCCAGGTGGCCAGGTAAGGCGTTATTCAACCCTCGACCCCTCAATGCTGAAACCTCTGCTGGAATTCCTCTAATCTTATGTTCTGATGAGGAATCCGCAGATGGTCCTCCTTTGGTGTGGAAGAAGAAGGCTGCCGGCGGGAAGGGAAAGGCGAAGGCCTCCACTGCCGATCCGGTGCCTCGGTCTGATTCAGAGACCGAGAGCGAGGAGGTGGCGGGGAACCCGGGTGGTGATAGGACCACTGCTCCGGAGGCTGCGACTGTCACCTCCGGGGAGCCCCAGATGACGACGGTGAGCGGCGTGAAGAGGCCGGCTCCATCGGGTTCATCCCCGCCTGTTCGCACTTTCAGGCTCAAGAAAACCCGTAAGTACAAACTTTATTTTTAACTTCATATCATTCCATCATTAATACTTATCTTTTTTGTGCATGCGTGGATGTTGACGCATTCCAGGGTGGAGCGGGGAGGAGTACCTCTCCGCCCATGACGGTAGGCTTGGTCAGCCTACTTGAGGCGACGACCCAGGCGGCTGCGCTTGCTTCCGCTGGTTCAGTTGCTCACTCCGTTGAGCCAGCTGTTCCAGCTGTGATGACATCACCGCCGGCCGTCAGTGCCATTTTTACCACATCTTTCA
The DNA here is from genome assembly GCF_021521415.1 of Bidens hawaiensis. Taxonomy (NCBI): domain Eukaryota; kingdom Viridiplantae; phylum Streptophyta; class Magnoliopsida; order Asterales; family Asteraceae; genus Bidens; species Bidens hawaiensis. Next base: position 255,148 of record NW_027492416.1, on the reverse strand, counting down.
CTGAGCCGGCGGTTACTTTTGCTGCGGATTCCGCAGCGGCGACCGCGGCGGCTTTTACCATGCCTCCTCCGTCATCGGCAACGACGGCCGATCCTTCAGGTATGCATGGGGCTTCCCGCCAACCTCTGCCTCCTTCCCATCTATCTAACCTCTTGGACGGATTTCCCTTGGGATCAGGTGATGGGTTTGGCGGCTATCGGCCTGTTAATGACCCTACAGGTGCGTAGGGTTCTTTTGGCCTCTTTTTTTTATATCATCTTTTCCTAACTGCTTTTTGTTTTTTGCAGTGTCGGATTCCAATGAAGTGTATGTTCCACGATGGAACATCCGCCGAGGAACAACCCTTCGCACGCCTGTGGAGTGAGTGGACTGGGCTCGTCACGCAGCTCCCAGTGGTGCGTTGGGGGAAGCCATGGCTAGCTACCAGGAGGGTAGGCTAACCAATGAGCTTCGGGTTCTCCTGGCCCGGATGCAGCCGCGCGTCGAGCTGCTTTGTCGTGAAAACGACAAGTTAAAAGCAGCTCGCATCCAAGAAGTAGCTCAGGCGCGGGCTGTCCGGGAGGAGAACTTAAGGCTTACCGCAGTGGCTGCGGAAAAGGAGAAGGCCTTCAAGGCCCTCGAGGTTGAAGTTCAGGCCCGGCTCGAGGCCCGTTCCAAGGCTGCCCAACCTGTTAATGAACAGCTTCGGCTGGCTAAGGAAACTGCACGGAACGCAACCGAGAGGGCCACCAAGGCTGAAGCTGTTGCTGAGCCTCTGCGCGTGGAGAATGAGGAGCTTAAAGCCAAATTAGAGGCTCTCCAGAAGGGTCATGATGCCTTGGCGATGGAAGACGCCAAAAAGCTCCAAGAGATCTTGGACCAGAGGGGGGTGCTTGACCACACTGAGCGGAAGCTAAAGGGCGTCGAAGAGGCTGCGGCTAAAGAAGTGTTGCTTGCCAACCTCAACAAAAGTGAAGCCGAACGCGCCCGTAACGAAGCTCAAGCTGCCCTCTAGGAGGCTCTGGTTGCCAAGGAATGGCTTCTTCGAGAAGCGTTGTCTCAGGTATGTTTAGCTTCATGTCTTCACGCTTTTCTTTGTAAATAGAAAAGGTTTTGATACTTGTATTTTTTCTTGTAGGTTGTGCATCGGGTCTTCGCGGATACGTCTTATGACGATGCTATGAGCGCAGCCCTCAACGCTTCTCATGAGGATGGGGAAAGGCCGGCTTCCTGCTTGGTCTAGGGTTCGTTGAGAAAGGCATCCCGCCTTCCAACTTCCCTTTATTTGATGTGGATACTGAAGCTGTATACGACCAAGCAGTGAATCAGTATGCCGCCTTCCCGCATCCGGTGGTGGAGAAGGTGAACGAAGTTGCTGCTGCTGATGATGGGCTAGCTATCCTTAAAGCTTTCCTTGAACCGCCACGCTCTACTGATGGTGCTGGTCCAAGTGGAAGTGGCCCTGAAGCTTGATCCTGAAGATCCCTTCCCACTGCTAGGATAGGTTTAGCTTGTATAGATTTATATTCTTGTAGGCGGGTAGTTACCCGGCCATTCTTGTAATGAATATTATGAAATATAAATCTTTGTGCGTGTAAGACCGCTATTTTCACTGGATTCCTTGCTTTATAAACGTTGTATGACTTGCATACTTTAGTTTAAATTAGCAATTTCCCAAGTGTTTAGAATAAGTTAACCTTTGAACGTGGTAGATAATAGGTTGAAGTTTTGCTTCCTCTTTCGTGATTGTGCGGGTAGGACCGTCACTTGCACTTAGTAGGATGGCTAAACTTTACCTATATCTGACCTGCGTAGAGGTTTTCCTCATCTTTTTAGAAATTTTCTAAGTGTTTAGGATAAGTTAACCTTTGAACGTGGCAGATAATAGGTTGAAGTTTTGCTTCCTCTTTCGTGATTGTGCGGGTAGGACCGTCACTTGCACTTAGTAGGATGGCTAAACTTTACCTACATCTAACCTGCGTGTAGGTTTTCCTCATCCTTTTGTTAGAAATTCTCTGTTTTGAATAAGTTATCCGTTCGACGCGCGGTTGTCAATAGGTTCGGTTTCCTCTCATGATTTGTGCGGTTAGGACCGGCACTTTCATTTAGTTGACCAAAGTTTACCTATGACTGACCTGCGTGAAGGTTTGCCGTTTTTTGGGTTTATGCGGGTTTTGCCGCCTTCCCCACGCAACGACTTTCCACGTAATTATGCGGTGAAAACCGGCATCAGTGTTGAATAAATTAACCGTTTGACGCGCGGTTGTTAATAGGTTAGTGTTCAGTTTCCTCTATCATGATTCATGCGGATAGACCGGCACTTTCATTTAGTGGGATGACTGAACTTTACCTTTAACTGACCTGCGTGAAGGTTTGCCGTTTTTTGGGTTTATGCGGGTTTTGCCGCCTTCCCCACGCAACGACTTTCCACGTAATTATGCGGTGAAAACCGGCATATCCGTGTTGAATAAATTAACCGTTCGACGCGCGGTTGTTAATAGGTTAGTGTTCAGTTTCCTCTATCATGATTCATGCGGATAGACCGGCACTTTCATTTAGTGGGATGACTGAACTTTACCTTTAACTGACATGCGTGAAGGTTTGCCATTTTTTGGGTTTATGCTGGTTTTGCCGCCTTCCCCACGCAACGACTTTCCACGTAATTATGCGGTGAAAACCGGCATATCCGTGTGGAAAGTTCATAAAGTATAAATGTAAAATCATCAGCGTCGATGTTATAAGGAGAATCATTTCCATTAGAAGTGGCTCTGAGCCTTTTCTTTACAAATTTGGAATTGATCTACATGCAAACTGTGTAATTGAGCTCCCTTCCATGTTGTTGGGATGGGAGTGCCATCGAGCCGATATGCACCTGGTTCGGGATCTCGTTGTTTACGCAGCATGTAGTATCCACATTGAAGCTGCTATTTTATTCGTGTTTTCCCCAGCTGGGGTTCTACACGCATCAGCCTGCTCAGCGTTCATTGCGCCACGAGGTGCGCGAGCGTCCCATCTCTGACAAATGCTTCGACCATGTCCTTTACGTCTATGCATTCTTCAGTGTTGTGGCCTTTTGTCCTGTGAAAGTCACAGTATTTGCTCCGATCAGCATTGTGACGATGTCGGATTATTGGAGGCTTTGGCCATAGGAGCTCCTCAGTGGCGAATATCTCGGTGACGCTTTGGTGAGTGGCGTCCATCTGGAGTTCTGGTTTGACTGTATGTTATCCCTTCCGCCTAACCGATGTTGCAAGCCGGATGAGGTGTCAAAGTTTACCCTTGACTGCCAAATGCCTAGCTTCCGCTTTTTGTTTAGTCGGGCGGTAAGGACGTTGTTTTCCCTTGTTTTCTGGGTGTAGAGGTTTGTGGTCTGGGGGAGATCTCTACCCAGTTGCTTCTCCGTTTCCGCAAAGCGTTTTGCTGCTTTCATGATGGCATCCCATGTGGATGGCATGCCATCTTTACCCGTTAAGGTGCGGATGAGCTCTGGGTCGTTCGCGCCCTGGATGAAAGCAGCGCGAACAATATCTTCGCTGATATTACCCAGACTTAGCTTCTTTGAGTTGAAGCGAGTGATGAAGTCTAGCAAAGATTCATCTTCCTCTCGAATGCATTTGAGGATTGTCCATTGCTCTTCGGTATACTTTCTTTGTTGGCTGAAGTGTTGGCTAAACTTCTGTTGGAAGTCTGCCCAGTCGTAGATGTGGTTGACCGGTAGACGATCGAACCACGCTCTAGCTGCCCCAACAAGCGTCATTTGGAACATGTAACACCACGTAGGTTCCGTCCAAATACTGACGGTTGCCCCCGCTATGAACCTGTTCAAATGATCGTCTGGATCGGATATACCATCGTAAGTGCCTATGTTGGACATTTGTTTGGCACTTTTTGGGGCAATTGCTTCCGCAATGTCCCTTGCAAATTTGGACGTTCCCGCATTTGCAACAGTTGGTCTAAATGTTTTGGAGAAGTCACGTGGGCTTCCACCTGAGTTTTTTGGTTTGAAGGCTTCCCCAAAACGCCTTCTCGGTTGGGAATCCGTTTCTTTACGCTTCCCTTTCGCCTTATGACGAGGGTTTGCGTCTCTATCGGATTCCTCCGAATCATCGTCCAAGTATTCTTCGAATTCGTCAGCCTGTTGGACGGAACGCAAGCGTTCGTCCAACTCAGCTTGGAATTCCTTCTGACGTGCCTTCGCCCATGCCTTAACTTCATCGAGTGTTTGGCGGGGTAGCCTTGTTCGTTTCTCTAACTGGGTATCGGTGAATCTCAGTGAGCGATTATTTACTGCACTTGCCCCAGCTTGGGTAACTGGGGTAGTGTTCGTAAAATTTACTTCACTTGCCCCGGCTTGGTTAACCGGGGTAGTGTTTGTAAAGACTGTGTAGCCGGTATTCCCCCCAGTAGCTGGGGTTGTGGTTACCGGAGTTTCTTTAACCATCTTTCCAGAAGTTTGAAAAAACTGAAAAGAAATGAAGTTCTAGCTTTTATGCACGGATGGCGCCAATGAAGAAACACTAATCGGACCCCCCGGCAGATTACGGGTAACCTGGGGGTTGAATAGATGTTTCCCACGAGGGGTTAGACCCGGCAAAGATGGTTCTTCTGATAACCTGCAAAACAGACACCGTGAGCTCGTCACTGAGAAGGGGGGGTTCCTCCTTGTGACCACCCTCCGGCGTGAGAATCAGACTAGATTGCTCTTGAATATAAATGTATATTAAGAGATTGCTAGAGCAGATATCAGGTATAATATGTAATACGAGATAGTATATGATGATAATGTGATAAGATAAGATGATCATACCATTTGGGGTATTTATAGCCGAAGGTAGGTTTCCAAGGAGGTGTGGCCGGCTGAATAGTATTCCTGTTCTACCAACTGTGGCCTACGCACGTGCCCTGCTGGTAGTTGGTGGGTAGGCAGCGGCTGATAGTGACCAGGCCTGCTGTGTACTATTCCTTTTCCACCAACTGCCGGCTATGCACGTGGTATGACAGGAGTTGGTGAGTAGGCAGCGGCTAATAGTGACATACAGTACAAGAGCATGCTGCTCGCCATACTGTTGTCAATAAGCTGTCGTATCTTTGGTCAGATCTTTTGCCCATACCTCGTCAGGTACAGTACAAAAGATCTTCCCGTATCGTACGGACTGGCTTATTTGGGCGGGAGTATCCCCCCTCCAGCCTTTGTGCGGGATTGTTCCCGGCTTTGCTCATTCCTTCAGGTGACAACTGAATTATTGAGAGCTAAGTGCCTTGTGCGTGTAGCCTTGCTGCGCGGGTGGCCTTCCCTGATGGCTTGTATCCGCAGCTGCGGGAACAGGCAGAGTACTTCACCATTGGGAGGCATTTCCTGCGGGAACAGCTTGCGTACTGCGCGTAAGGACGTCACGTCTCTGAGCATGGTGGGTCCTGCGGATCCAGTTGGTTTCTGCGCAGACGTCTCTCTTCAAGGTGAGTCTTGCGGGTCCAAATGGGCTCTGCTGGAACCTATCTCTTCACCTAATTTAGCCTTACTCCTGAAGGTACCTTTTAGACCTTTGTGGTAGTGTTGTCATGAGACCACTTATCCTTAAGTGCCTAACAAGCATTATAACTCATGTTTAGCCATATTTTACTCAAACTAATAAAAAGTAAAGCTGGATCCAAAATTATGACCGTAAAGGTCACGACTTATGGTTTTTATTTTTGGTTAGCCGAGAGATGTTTAACAAGTGGCAAGCTCAAAAATGGTGGCAAGATAACTATGACAAAGTAATGGAACTTTACAATGTTCAAAGATTAAACCGACAAGCGTTCCCCCTTCCAACACCTCCAAGATCCGAAGACGAGGTGGGAAAACATAATGACGTGTTTAAATATTTAATAATGATCATATTTATAATTAAGCTTATATTGCTTCAACAGGTTAGTATTATGAAATTTGAATGCAATGGGGACAGTCCAATAACACCACCTTTGAATAAAGAAAGGTTACCTAGAAACCTATACCGCCCGATGGGAATGGGATACTCATCCTCAGATTCACTTGATCACACGGTGGGTCGGTCCAACCGGGACTCATCTGGACTCACTGCAACTCCAAAACTATCAAGTATCAGTGGGGCTAAAACCGAAACCTCATCCATGGATGCTTCTATCAGAACCAGCTCATCACGTGAGGCTGATCGGTCCGGAGAGCTATCAATCAGTAATGTCAGTGACATTGAGAACGAGTGGGTTGAACAAGACGAGCCCGGTGTCTACATCACCATTAAAGCACTCCCGTGTGGCCCCAGAGAACTCAAACGTGTTAGATTCAGGTTTGTTGACATAGCTTCCGTTTAACTTTTTTAAAAGATTGGGGAATAACATTAGAAATACTGAATTGCAGCCGAGACAAATTTGGGGAGGTGCACGCGAGATTATGGTGGGAAGAGAACCGCACAAGGATCCACAAACAATACTTGTGATGGTGAGAAAAATATGCACCCGATGGAAGTCGAATATGTTCAACAGAATGTTGAATGTTGCTGTTGGTCTAATTGGCTGGTAAGTATTAAGAGTTCTTTATATTTTTGACACTGCATTAAGTAAATGTAGGAGCCATATATGTTTTTTCATATATATTATTCTGGAGGACAAAGATTGTGTATTCAAGTGGAAATTAATCAAGTTGGTTGGCATATTGTTACTAAATTTTCAGCTTAATTAATTCATAAATTTGTTATAGCAAAACGAAATATCTATGTATCAGTATTCGGGTCTAATAAAACAAACAATAATAAGATCCATCGACATCTACTTAAAGTCTATGATTGATTCCCCGGCCGTCTGGACGCACCAAATCAAGTGGCTCGAAATCTGACCGAAAGGAGAAGATTCGTTGAGGTTCCTCATTTAACACCACCTTACTGATCATGTTATTGCCATGCTCTTTAAACTTCTTAAACACGAGCGTGTGGCCATCCACCATAACGCTTGTATCTGAACCATATAAGGCCTTTAGCGACTCAAATTTACTCTTAGTTTCAACAGCAGCATCTTCTTTCTCCCACCGTCCATCCAACATGTGAACCCAGATCTCCCAAACACCATTAGCTCTTATTGGCTTACAAGCTAGCCCCAATCTTACACCACACTTCACTAGCTCCATTGGTGGACTCGAAAACTCAGACTCATCATATGGAATTGGAGACGAAAAGACTTTCCACTTTTCTGTATATGCATCGAACTTTAGCACGTCATTATTCGTTAATAACATGTATATTGAACCACTCTTTGTGATGGGTTGCGAGTTAGTCAAGAACACACGGTAATCCAGCTGAACACGCTTTAGTGATCGCCATTTCCACGTCAACGAGTCGAATATATCACAAGCATACCCGCTGTAGAACTTCCCCCACCGTCTCAAACAACTGCAACAAAATTGAAAAAAAGCTTTAAAACTTAATGCATAAAGTTCTATAAGCCATGCATGCATTAAACCCTACATTTATAAAGATGGAATTAATTAGGAGAAAGATCGATCGACTTACTTGCGGTGAGAAAATCTGATAATCTTGTAATGTAATGGCTGTGAACCCATCACCACAATTGCCACCTTCTTCACTGTATGATTTCCTTTGGGACGCGGCAACGCCAAAATCTGATTTGTAGCAGGTTTACAAACATAGTATGCATATCTCCTACGATTCATTGGATCGGGTTTCATGAACACCATTATTCCTTGCTCCGATGTCGCAAGAATTCGAGTATCATCTTGTAGAAAACCAAGATCCAGACTTCGATTCAGGAGATGCAGGTGCAAATTCTTTACGGTCATCTATATATATGGGAATTGAAGCTTGGGGGCCAAGGTGTAATACGACTAGTATAAGTATATTTTTTGATTTTTATAAAATAATAAAATTCTGTTTCCTTTTTAAAACTTGTGTTTTATTAAAATTAAGATTAGATTCTATCTTGATTTTGTACTTTCAAAGCAAACCTAGAATTATAACAGAAATTCAAATTTCTTTTGGATGACCTGGATAGAAATACGTTATTGGAATGCAATATGTGTTATTAAAAAAAGATTATTTTGTTAGTCGAACAAAGAAAAAATAAAAGAATAATATAAATTATATATTATAGTTGTTTACCTTGAGTTATTATTATATAGGGGGCGGTTAACGTACGTCAATACACTATCGTACATTACGTACGCGAGTATCCAGAACGTATAATTATACGCGATTAAATTTTTAAATACAATTATATGCTACGATACGCCAGTTATCAAATGGGTGCGAATTCTTTGATTTAGGACATGGTGCGAATTCTTTGACATACAAACCACCTCTTTGCGGATTTAGCGACACCATGTTGTTTCTTTCCGTGTTTGAATCAACAAGCGATTCGTTCGCAAGCGTATTCAAATCTTTACTTGTACAACGCATGGTGTCGAGGGTTTTTAACGTTGCCCGAGACATAATCTCCATGAGCATCTCATTAGGAAGCTTGCAGTGCTCCATACGAGAAAAACAAGGTAAACAAATGAAGAAAATTGAGTTGTTTTAAGACGAGAGACGTATGTATATTAATTAATGTAGAATTATATATTTAGGGTGATCTTATATATAGGGATTTGAGCCTTGGGGGCCAATTCGTAATAGGATTAATTAGTGAAAGTAATATTTTTTGATTTTTATAAAATAAATAAAATTCGTTACCTTTTTAAAACTTGCGTTTTTTTTAAATGTATTACTATTTGATTTTATCTTGATTTTGTACTTTCAATGCAAAGCAGGAATTATAATAGAAATTTTAGATTTCACTTGTGGCCTAGTGGTAAGGACTTGGGTTCTCCAGTGGAGAATCAAGTTCGAATCCCAATTGTGTCATATTTGGGTGGATATTGACAATGAAGGATTTGAGCTAGGCCTTGTTCAAAGGTTGTTAGTTTGAATCCTGAGCCCACCCGGGTTTTCGTCCCACCGTGTGTTACGTCAGAGAGTTATGCTATTGTGGTGGCACAACGGCTGTCAAGTGGCAGTCGGCGGTATGGTTTCCCGGGGGAACACCCAAGCCAAACTCTGAAGTCAGCGTGGGTCCGGTTATGACAACATAGTCTGGCCAGAGTGGGGCATCGTGGCTCTCCAAATTTGGAGAGCGCAGTAGCCTAAATATAAGAAAGTCGTCGTTCTAAAAAAACAGAAATTTTAGATTTCTTTTCGATGACCTATAAATTCGTTATTGGAATGGAATATGTTATATTGGGGAAGGTTCATGTGTAATAGAAATTTATAAAAAAAATGAGAACTTAACACACAATATCAACTACAATACCAATCTACATAAACAGTTATTTGTAATAACAAAGAAAGAAACCTAAAAATTACAACAAAAGAATCAAAATTAAGAACAAAATAATAAAAGCAAATACCAACATATACTTATATCAGCAAAAGAAAAAATCTAATAATAACAACAAAATATAAATAAGCAAATACTTATAACGTCTCATAATCGAAAATTAGCAAATACGAACAAAAAAAATAGAAAACACTTATAAAAATAAACCTAATAATAACAGCAAATTGGTTCTCACTATTTTCATGTTAAGAATAAAATGTATTTGATCCTATTTCTATGTTTGATTAGAAAAAGATTATTTTTTGTCTAGTCGAACATTTTAATTTTCAAAACGTAATGTATAAATTATCTATAATATATATAAAAGAAAACCCAAAAATCTTACGTGTCGCGATGTGGTCGCTCCCTCTTTATATGGAAGCCACCAGATTTCTTGATTTTTAAATGGAGACCTCTCATTGATTTAACTCAAATTCATGGGTATGGGTCTTACCAAAACCAGATAGCTCTTAAACGAGTTATAACATCTCATTAAATTAAAAATTAATCTTACCAGTTATTTGATATGAAAATCCTATAAAATAGGGATGTACTAAAATTTAATATCCAATTTAAAAAGAAAAAGATATTATTTAAAATTAATAAACAATTTTATAGTAAAAAACATAGCGAGTCATGGGTCACCAAATCCAGATAGCTTTTAAACGGGTTATAACATATCATTTATTTATGAAACCCTTTCATCATCAAACCCTAAATATATTATTAACTTTCTTACAATAAAGAAAATTAAAATCCAAAAAATAAATATTAAAAAACGAAAAATGTAAAACAATCATTCTCTCAAGCCATCAGATTACTTTATTTGTAAATGAAGGCTTCTCACGCATTTGACCCAAATTCACGGGTAAAAGTCTCACCAAACCCAGATAGTTCTTAAACAGGTTATAACATCTAATTATATTAAAAAATAACCTCATCAAATATTTGATATAAAACTCCCATAAAATAGGAATATACTAAAAATTAATATCCTATTTTATTTAAAAAAAAGATATTATTTATAATTAAGAAACAATTTTATAATAAAGAAAATAAACGGGTAATGGGTATCACCAAACCCAGATAGCTTTTAAACCTGATTTTAACATATCATTTATTTGTGAAACCATTTCATCTCAAACCTGAAGTATATTAATTATTAACTTTCTTACAATAAATAAAATTAAAATCCAAATATAAATATATAAATATTAAAAACGAATAATGTACAACAACCCCCGTAATACAGGGGATAAAATCTAGTATAATATAGTTCTTTACGTTGGTTAAGTAATATAGAAGTTCTAAATACAAACGCCCTTAAATATAAAGATTTAATTAATTTTTTTATTTTTTATAAAAACTAGTTTATAAAATAAACCTAAGAATCTAAAAAGAATTTGTGTAGAATATTACTGGTGATCAAGTATTCACACTATGGGTATGTTTGGCAAAACTAGCTGGTAGCTGGAAGCTGGTGACTGGTGGCTGGAAGCTGTAGTTTTTAGATATATTTAGGTGTTTGGCAGAGTAGCTGGAGCTTTTAATAAATGTATAAAATGACCAAAATGGACATAATTAAAAAACAATAATATTAAATATACTTATTTTGAAAGGTTATTTAAGTAATTAAAATACTAAAAGCTTGTAGCTCTTTCTAAACGCTACTAGTTGGAGCTTTAAACTTTAAGCTTTTCCTCATAACCTAAAAGCTTCAAGCTCCTTCCAACCAAACAAAGCTTTTAATTGAGTATGAGCTTTTTCTTAAAAGCTTGAAGCTTGAAACCCTTAAAAGCTCCTTGCCAAACATACCCTATATATAAATACATATATATACATGTAAAAATATAAAGTAACCGTCAAATACAGTTATGTGATGTATTGTATATCTGGTTTATAACAGTTTAAATTTAGATGGAATATTTAAAATAATATAGATCTTACCATATAAAATATAACGAGCAAATCTTTAAACTCAAATTCGAATTGAAATCTAATCCACAATTAATAGTTCAATCGCTAACTAAAATTAGGAATGTGAGAATAAAGATACTTACACTATTTTTAAGCAATAAAATAATATAAAATGATCAAGTTAATAAGGCCACCCAGATTTTATATTATTCTATTTTTTATAAACCTTTTTTTGTAGTTGTTCTGTTCTTACTCAAAATCTGGTTTGTGCACCTTGTGCTAATTGTTTTCAGAAAATATCAAATTGGGCCAGTTGAACCGGCCCGAAAACCTTAAAGTCGGTTGTTGTTTAGTTTATTTTTTTTTTCATTTAATTTGTTTCGGTTATGTTGGGTTTGGAACCGGATTAAACAGTCCCAAACCAAACCATGCCAGCATCTTAATTAATGTAAACCTGATAGCCAAAATGTGGTAAGATAAATTTACTTTATATATAGTTTGGAATTTAGCCATTTTCAAAGCATGTGCTATCAACACATGTGCACGTAGATTTACATACGGTTAGATATTTATTAAGTTAAAAGATAAAGTTACAACACATGCACATATGCTACATGATGCTAAACTACGTATAAATGTCTATCATTTTTATGTATTCAGTTATCACAAGAATTGGAAATTCATGAATGAAAGAAGAGAAAAGTTAGTGAGTTTTAAAGGATACCTCAATCAAATTTGCAATTCTGACTACTAGATTCGCATGCCCTAAAAATGGTTTTTCGTCTTCCCATATTGTATAAGAAAGCAAAAGTTCATATGCGGACTTATGATCGTGCAAGCCACGGTTATATAAGTAAAATTGTTTGAATATTCTCATTTTGGTCAAGTTTAATCACTTACTAGTTTGTGATACAGTGACCCGCTGGATCCAATAAAACCAAATTGAAAGTTGAGATCAGTGGTCCAGTTTGATCATCGCAACAATTTCCATTATCGTCACTAATCACCATAAGATAATATATTAGGTGAATCCATTCGGGTACCTTAGTGTACTTTTATTTTATCAATATTCAACTTGACTTCACTTCGAACGAACCAAACTAATTTTCTTTTAGAAACAACTAGTGCGCGGGGCAGGTCGGATAACCGGCCGGATAGGTCGAATATATTTATGTCACATTGCAGTTGTGCATTACTGTGGGTCCGGTTGATGAACATATAAAATATCATATATAAAAAATGGCATTTGTTATCGGGCGCTGCAACAATGAGTCGGAAAAACTTGGGCGTTGATATAACCTAAGTGTTCCCGGGCGTTGTGACAGTGAGTCGACGCGAATTCGGTCGATTTCGATTACGTTCGTTACAATACCAGAAGTAAACAAAAGGTCAGTAAAACGGAGCGTCAGTAAAAATCTAAAGTTGTCCATCCTGACTGTTTCATCAGTGAATTAAGACGTATAACCGTTTAATTATCAAATTTGAAAAAAAAACTAAAAAAAGCAAAATAATATGGACCACTTTGGTGCCGCCACTTGGCCCAATAGGGTCATAGCGGCACCAAAGTTATCATTATCTCTACTACATTTAAAATTGGTTGCAAATCTTTTTTCCACACTTTGTATTAAAAAAAGCCTATATTGTGAATTAAAATCTACGTTATGAATTACATTATCCTAATTTTTTTCCAACCTTTGGTATTAAAAAAAAGCCTATATTATGAATTAAAATACATTATCCTAATATTGTCCAACCTTTCATAATATAATGTTTCCATAATATTTATAATAATATATTGAAACTATTCTCATCACTTCCGCCGTCATATACATTAATACCAAATTATTTATTATTTAATGTATTACATAATTTATTAATAATCTATAGAATGTAATTAAATTAGTTGATGATAATACCAATTGGGTTTATGGATATCCCACCGTCACTTTCAACCGGCGCCAATCTTTCCCCTCTATTACTTCATATCTATAAAAGCCCTATCGCTCAATTTAATTTGTTTTTTTATATTCCTGGCGGTTACTTCTTCATATTTTTCCCTCGCACATGCAAATCTCAATTTTTATTTTTAAATTACCATAGTCTATAATGTTCTGTAAAATAGATAATCAAATACAGTGATGAATGATTTAGTATCAATGATGCTTTATGAGATATCCTATGATTTTGCAATTGATCTCTGGTAGAGTTTTACATAAATATAAAATTAGTTTTCAATTACCAATGTTCTATCTATATATATGTTCTGGAAAATAGAAATCTTCTATCTATATGTTCTCGAAAATTATTTAGTATCACTTTTCGTTTTCTGAAAATATTCTATGAATTTTGCAATTGATCTTTGATAGGGTTTTATATAGTTATTAAATTTGAAATTAGTGGAAATATTCTATGAAATTTGCAATTGATGTTTGGTAGGGTTTCATATTATCTATTCTTACATTTAGAATTGATGCATTCCTCACCACACTAATTAAACTTATTATATTTTGAGTCTATTAAAATAATAATATAAGTTTTCTTACAATTTATTATTTACAGTCTATTAACATATATAATGCTACTAAAACCAACCGTCATGATATATTCCATTAACAACAAACCGTCGCATTGTAAATCTAACCGTCACACCATTACCCCCAACCGTTTCATACCCTGTATGTAACCTTCTACGCCCCGGAAAAATTCACTCCTAACCGTCATTTTTCTGGCGGGAGTCTTTTTGGACACATACATATTTTTCAGACGGAAGTATTCCGGTGGCGTATAGATTTGACTTGAAATGGTAGAGAGTTGCGTCCATATTTTATTCGTTTGCTGATTTCGATGAGTTGTTTATATGCTAATACGCATTGCCGAAAAAAATGAACGTGCCCGGAATACTTCCCCCTGAAAAACAATATTTATGTAAATAAATATATTTAAGAAAGTTAGAAAAAAGGGTCTACGTGAATTATAAATGTAATAGAGATAATATTATAATATAAAAATGATATTTGTAACACACTATCACCGCCGCAACGCGTGGGTAACGTTACTACTAGTTATGTAATTTGAAATTAGTTTTCAACAATGTTCAAAATTATCATTTTTTATACTAAATTTCCATTGCCATCAAGTAATATATTAATACTAGAGACTGCCATTCAAGCATAAGATTTACAAACGATTTTTTTTATAAGAGATTTCCATTCAAGCATAAAAGATTTCAAATCATCCTAAAATTTGTTGAACATCATCATGGCACATCCATATCAAATGTCACATTAACTATTATTTAATCTAATGCTTAACTGTAATTGAATCAGTAACCTTTAAATTAATTTTATCTACCTAAGTTATTAGAAATTTATTAGAGTTATATAATGCTTAATATGTAATTGAATCAGTAACCTTTAGATTATATTTTAGGATTTGAAAGATACAGTTTTGAGTTTATGCGAAAAGATCAATTAAAATTGATGGGCATTATTACATAAAGAACAAAATTTAGGGAATTATTTTTAGTAATTTTCTTTTTAGTATTTGAAACATAGAGTTTTGACTTTATGCGAAACAAACAATTAAAATTGATGGGCATTATTTTAGTATTTTGATACCCAATTTATAAAATCTAAATTGGATTCTTACACATGTTTCCTCTGTTACATATATAGTTGATTATGAGCATGCGATTATGTTTGGATGTAGAAATCCATATTGAATTTGTGATGGAGGATGATAGTAAATGTTGATTATCTATTGCTATACACAAAAATGATACAAAATAAAAGGGTCGAGACTGTATGTTCAAATTTGCTTAACGTATAATGCATTTTATTGGATGAAAGTGGGGTTTGAAAAATAATTAGTTATTGTGGTTCACAGGTGATACAGAGAACACGTATCCACTCTTTTGGTGTGCGTTCAGTTATTTCACTGTGACGACGAGGACGGGCAACCAATAATCCAACACAAAGTAAGGTTTATTTCCTTAAACTCTCGTTTAGAAACATTTCTTTGATTCTGCAATTGATCTTTAGTAGTATTATTTTGAAATTTGAATTAGTTTTCAACAATGTTCAAATCATTCGAAAATTTGTTGAAAACCAATATGGCAATAGCAATTTATATGGTTAATTTTACAAATTTTTTCAACTCAACTCCAAATATAACCATAACAATGCAAACTGTCTTTTAATACCATATATATAAACTTTGACTGATGTGTTTTTATCTCTTAAAACACAAAATTTGAACATTCCAATGCCATCTATATATAAATGTGTACAAGCTATTAACTCACATATATTTTAATATATTTTTATATTTTGTATTATTATTATTTTTATTGTTATTATTATTATTATATATGTTTAATATTGTGTAGAATTATTGTTAATTATATGTTTTAGGTTTAATGATTTTTGGATAAATATATTGTAGTTAAGTATGAAAGGTAAACAGCCCTTTCGGTCTCGAATGAGGCCAACTACTAATCGCCATCCTGCACGTAAAAAAAAAACAGTTAGGGATAGGGATGACGCGTCTTTTTCTGTTGTACATTCTTCATCGAGTCAGTCGCGACATCCCAACAACCTTTCTATTACATACGTTGACGACGGTGATTGTGTGGAGGTGTGTGAATACCATGATGCACGATTTTGGTTTGCTGAGCGTCTAAAGTCATCTTGCCCTTCACATCAATCCAAATACAACCAATGTTGTAAAAGTGGCCGGGTGAGACTACATAAATTTAAGGATCTCCCAACCACTTTGAAACAATTATTTGAAACCTCTACCTTTCGTGATAACATTTGTGTTTATAATTCAATGTTTGCCATGACATCTTTTGGAGCAACTACAGATAACTCGGTAAACATTGGTTCTGGACCATATGTCTTTAAGGTCACTGGTCAAATTTTTCACCGAATTGGTTCTTTATGTCCACCATTAGACAACCCGCCTCGATTTCTTCAAATGTATGTGTACGACACAGACCATGAAATTGCAAACAGACTTTCTTTGTTTGGTGAAAATGCTTCATCATGCTTGAATGTTGACGTTGTGAAATCACTCATAAATATTCTTGACGAAAACAACGAGTTGGTTAAGGTCTTCCGTACTGCTAGAGATATTTGTCTTTCCTCAAATGTTCCAGATTTTGTGATCAACCTACATAGTTCATTTGGTGAAAGGAATTATGACAATCCTGCTCCTGGTGTTATTAGTGGTATAGTTTTCGAAGATCAGCCAAATTCTTCCAAATTTGACATAGTAATTCATATGAAAGGTGACATGCCTAAACGTATAAGCAAGCTACACTCTTTGTATATGGCGTTGCAATATTTGTTGTTATCTGTGTACGGTGAAGAAGGCTGGCATCCTAAACTTCGTTTGATTAATGATGGCACATGTTGTCGTCAACTTACCATGAACATGTTTTATAGCTATCAATTACACGATTGATTCAATTGTTACACTTTGTTACTTATGGGTGGTCGTTTGTCGTCAACTTACCATGAACATGTTTTATAGCTATCAATTACACGATCGATTCAATTGTTACACTTTGTTACTTACCTGGAATTGCTTTTTTACTTTTACCAGCCGGAAGAACTGCACACTCCAGGTTTAAAATTCCTTTGGATATAACTAATGAATCAATATGTGATGTCAAAAAGAATACACAACTAGGTCAACTACTTATAGAAGCTGCCATTATAATTTGGGACGAGGCTCCTATGAGTGACCGTCGTTGCTTCGAAGCGCTTGACAAAACTCTTAAGAGATCTACTTGCAAATCCCTTTATTCCATTCGGTGGCAAGTCTATCATACTAGGTGGTGATTTTAGACAAACACTCCCGGTAAAACCAAAAGCTTCAAAAAACGAAATCATTAACTCCTCTCTTCCTCGCTCATATCTTTGGAGTCATTTTAAATTAATTAAATTAACCGAAAATATGCGATTGAAACGCCCAAATTTAACCCAAAAACAATTACAAGACATTGCATGGTTTTCAAAATGGTTACTAGATTTAGGTGATGGAAAACTAGGCAATCCCATACCAAATATTGAATCTGACACAAAACAAATTACAATTCCTTCACAATTTCTACTACCACCTGAAACCCAAAATTTATCTACCCTAATTACCTACATTTATGACGACAATACTCTAAAAAATCCTTCTACAGATAAATTCTCTGATAAAGTAATTGTTTGCCCAAAAAATAAAACTGCCGATGAGATCAACAACATTATTCTAAACATGTCAGAGCACCCTGCAACAACCTATCCAAGCTTTAACTCAGTTCTTCGTGACGAAAATTCTCCAGCCGATACTGAACTTCTTTACCCAATTGAATACTTAAATGGTTTAAACTTCAATGGGTTACCACCTCATGCGTTGACTTTGAAAGTCAACACGCCAATAATCTTGCTAAGGAATATAAAACAAGCAGATGGTCTTTGTAATGGAACTAGACTTATAATAACCAAACTTTTCACGAAGGTTATAGAGGCTAGAATAATAACTAGCGTTGTTACAGGTCATCGTGTATACATACCACGCATAACGTTTATCCACAAACAAAAAGAACTGCCTTTCGCATTTAAAAGAAGACAATTCCCGATAAAGGTGTGTTACGCAATGACTATAAACAAAAGTCAATGTCAATCGCTAAACAAAATAGGTGTATACTTACCTGAACCAGTCTTTAGTCACGGACAACTCTATGTCGCCCTTTCTAGAGCAACTTTTATTGACTCCCTAAAAGTACTCATACTTCCGCATGAAGATAACCCTCCTACGATAACTCATAATATTGCATTTTCAGCATTCCTTAATAATATTTAGTCAAACAAGGTATAATAAAAATAATTACTATTTATTTATCTTAAATTGAGAAAGTCTATTTAAATATATAAAAAAATGTTAACTATTTTTTTGTGATGACTTCAGGTTAATGAATTATGGCGTCTAGAAGCATCTCTACTATCAAACCGAATGATAATGCAGAAGCACTAGATGTTAGGGTGATAAGAAAATGGAATTTCATTGGCTTCCGAAACAATGCAACTTTTTGTTTGTTGAAAAGAAAGTAAGTAAAAGATAAATTTACATATATTAAATTAATGTAATAATAGATTTCTTTTAAAATTTTTATTTCTATTTAGTAAATTACAAATAAAAAGTAGTAATAAATTGTTTAATTACATTTCTTTATTTTTTGATCGTGTATTATTGCCAAATTGTTGCATTTATTATTTTCCAATTTTAATGTTTTGCAAAATTCTTTATTTAGGGTGATGCAATCACTGCAGTTGGCGATGCACACGATAAAGATCTCTATGAAGCCAAACTGAAACTCCACTCATGCTACCGTATCACCCAATATGTGACAACCAAACCAAGCAACACATCAAACATTGTACCACACCCAGCCATCATCCAGCTTGGACACGACACAAAGTTTGAACAAATCGACGAAGCAGATTTCCCGATAAACTACTTTAACTTTATACCGTATGATAAACTAGATGAACGCAGATTTGATACTACCCATCTATTAGGTACTACTAACAAATCTAACAAATAAATCATCACACTAATTTATGTGTGTGTATATATATATTCTATATTGACACTTTCTATAATTTAACAACTTCAGATTTCATTGGCCGACTAGACATCATTACACAAGATAAAAAAACAAAGTCAGACAAGAGATTGCTGAAATTTCTACTCAAAGACATGAGGTTTGTAAATAACAATATATATATATATATACATAGACACACACATTTAAGAAAAAAAATATTGCTGACTAATGTTAACTTTGTTCCTACAGTGAAAGAAGTGTTGAGATTGCATTGTGGGAAGAGATTGCTAACACTATTGACAAAAAATCACTTCAAGATGCACCTTTCCCGACAATCATCGCTATCACGTCAATGAGAGCTGACAAATACAAATCTACATACCAATTGCAATCAACAGCTGCAACGCACGTGTACATCAACCCTCCAGTCCAAGAAACTGCAAATTTAACTTCAATGTAAAATCTATATCCTACAAATATTTGAAACAATTAATAAATTTTAACCTCCAACTAACAATAACTATCATTTCAGGTTCACTGCAAACTACAACAGAAACACCATACATCTGCGTAACGCAATAACCTTAGCAGAATTGCTATCATATGACCCAATTGAAAATAGTGTAAGTCATCACTTATATTATTTTCTTTTTGTTGCAAGATGAAATATTATACAAGGGTTTTAATACTAAAATTAGGGGTCTATAATAACTATTTAACCTGCAGGACCCATACTTCACATGCATTGCCTCAATCAAAAGCTTCACCAAACAAAAAATATGGTTTTATAAAGGTTTTCTTGCATGTAATAGTAGACTTTCAGAAAAAGGCAACGAGTGGACATGCATAAACCACCCAAATGAAACACAAACAAAATTCCTGTAAGTCCTAACAACATTCATACTGTACACGCCGCACACACACACACACACACACACACAAAATGTGAATGTATATTCAAAAACCATGAGTTCATGTATATAGAACATGACAGGTTCTGCGTTAACGCAACCATAGCTGACGCCACAACTACTGTAACCGTTACATTATTTGATGAAGCAGTTTCTGCGTTGGTACAAACCCAATGCACTAACTTTGTAACAACAAAAGGATACAATGACCCGCTGACAATTCCAGAAGAACTAGAAGCAACAAAAGGCCATACAAAAATCTTCAAGCTCAAGTTCAATGGTCAACCTAATCCAAACAAATCACAGTTTGTGTCAAATCACATTTTTACCATCACTTCATCGGAAGTCGATGCTCCACCTGAAGGTAACTAAACTATTAACTTACAACAACATTACAATGACTAAAGCAAATTATTTTATGTTGACAGCTTCAGCCAAAGAATCATCATCAAAAACCCAATCACTAGCACATGCACAAAAGCCCACAAACAAAAGAGATTCAATACAACCATCAGGTAAATACAACAGTTGCTCTAAACCCAAAAAAATACATACATATTTATAATAATGCTATTGATAAAAACTGACAAGGTCAATTTTTTTTTTTGCAAGGTAGGGACAAAACCAGACAAAAGAAGCTAAAATCCATAATCTCATGAAGCAAGGCACCAGGCCTCATATCCAAGCAACAGACTACTTTAACAATTACTATAACGTGTATATAAATAATGGAACAATTGTTGTCCAAATTTCAAATGTAACTTTTTTTATCAGATGTTTATTATTACATTGTCCTGTAAACAATATTTAAATGTAATAGCTAAATAAATAAACATGATCGATTAGATATTTCCAGCCACATGATAAATCCCGCCGCAACGCGCGGGTAACAATGCTAGTTTATATATATGTATAATTCATTTTTATTGGAACTCATTTCAATCATAAATCTAATTAAACTGAACGCATCTCCGACCCATGACCCAAATGTGCCCAACCCATCCAGTTTGGCATGCCTAGACATGCACAAACCGGGTATTTTTAGGAACCGGAACTAGGTAGAAACCGATTTTGGGTATGGTCAATAAAAGTTAAGAACCGGGCCGGGTAGCAACTGGTGCCAGGTATGGTCGGTATTTCGACCGAGTTTTTCGGGATTTTATCGGGCTTTGGGCCAAGTCGGGTTGGGTTCTGACCAGGTAGGTTCCGGTTTCAGAAATGATTTTTTGTGAGAAACCGAAACCCGGTCTGTACACGGGATTTTGTGCACCTACCCATGCCTACTAAAAAGGTTAAAGATAAATTGGATCCGATAAATACAAGCCCAATGGTCTAAACTCAAAACCCAAGAAAGCCCAATTAACATAAAGTTTGCTGACGTCACCAGATTTGGATTATCATCAAACGCCGATTCATTCCACTTGAACAAATTACAAAGCCATCGATCCAAAATCCTAGTTACAAACACACAAGATTTAAGGTTTACTGAACCTTTCGATTTGTGATCACAATGAGTTTCTTGTTCGGGAAGAAAAAGACACCCGCAGGTACGAATTCTTAATCCTCGATTTCAACTGTTTTGTTTCAATTGCAAGATCGATCACTCGTAGCTTGATCTGGGTATTTATTATAGTGATTTGGTTTCTGGGTGTTGATGATCATATAAGGATTATATAAGTTTAGTGAATCTGTTTGTGTTTTATTGAGTACAAAGTCAATGAGTTGAAAATTAGATATTTAAATAATAAATTAACCTGGTTTGGTTTGATCTGTGGATTGGGAATAATAAGTTTATGGTTGTTATCGCGATCGCAGAGCTGCTGCGGGAGAATAAGAGAATGCTTGATAAGTCTATTAGAGATATAGAAAGAGAGAGGCAAGGTTTGCAGACTCAGGAGAAGAAGTTGATTGCGGAGATTAAGAAAAGTGCCAAACAAGGCCAAATGGTAATTGTTATAAATAATGGCTCGGGCTGTAAACGACCCGAATGTTTATGTTTGTTTGTTTATGTTTTTTAGTAAACTTAAAGATTTAATTTTGATGTTCCAGGGAGCTGTGAAGGTGATGGCGAAAGATCTTATTAGAACACGACACCAGATCGAGAAGTTTTACAAGCTTAAATCTCAACTGCAGGGTGTTTCACTTCGAATCCAGGTATATATTACCGTTCCTTTGACTTTTATCTTGGCTTTGAGTTGTGATTATTCTGGAATCAAACATGAATTTTAGACGTTGAAATCAACACAAGCGATGGGTGAGGCGATGAAAGGTGTGACAAAGGCTATGGGGCAGATGAACAGACAGATGAACTTGCCGTCGTTGCAGAAAATAATGCAAGAATTCGAGAGGCAGAATGAGAAAATGGAGATGGTAAGTGAGGTGATGGGCGATGCCATTGATGATGCTTTGGAAGGAGATGAAGAAGAAGATGAAACCGAAGAGTTGGTGAATCAGGTTCTTGACGAGATTGGAATTGACATCAATCAAGAGGTAACCATTTACTTTCACATTACCCTATCTAATTTATTCATATTGTTAACGAAACGCATATTTAAGTAATAATTTGAACTTGCAGCTGTTAAACGCTCCATCGGGGGCTGTTTCCGCGCCTGCTGCAAAGAATAAGGTGGCGCAGGCTGAAGCATCTGCACCTGATGATGGCGGGATAGACAGTGATCTACAAGCTAGGTTAGATAATTTAAGAAAAATGTGATTTACATTAGACGTGTACATTATTGACTTGCTTTGTATGGGCTTTTGCGAGGAATTTGTGAACTCTATGGGCTGGGCATAGCTGATCTCAGTAACAAACTACTTGTAAATTATGTTTGCTATTTGTTTGAATAATATGATCGCGGTTGGACGAATGAAGGAAAAATGTGACAGGATTACATTAACATTCAAAGTCATTTAATTACATAAGAGTGAATACAAAGATGTGGGAAATTTCATGAAAACATACTGTTATATAGAACAAACACATAATATTACAAGCCTAGTAACAACACACCAGTAGTAGCATAGCAGGATGAACACGTCAACAGTCAACAAAAGTCAAAACCAAGCCGAGTTACTTGTTTTGAATACCAATGAATGAGAACCTCATTCATCTGCAACAATAAGAAAACAAGCGATAACGAAATTCTGTAGCCTTATTATAGATGAAAGAAAGTAAAGATAAATGCCACACGAGCCACGTTCTAGTGGGCGAAATTACCATTACGGGTCAAGGAGAAGTCGTGACGGGAACTGGGAATGGAGATTGAGAGTTGAGTTGTGGAAGAATCTTTATCTTTGTTATGATCATCATTGTCACCGTGTGGTGATTCATTAAAGAAACAGTACATTACTTTGTGGGCTTCTTTTCCGTCAATTTTCTGATCATAACGTCCATGATCATGATCTTGCTTTTGTGTTATTGGCGAGTTATGCAGCTGCAGATACGGGTGATCATTTTGATAATCAGCCAATGAGGAAGACAAGTTGTTGGCAGCCAATGGTTCCAAGACCCACGAATCACCAACCGAAGCAGAGATAGTACCACTGCTACCACTTTGAGACAAAAATGGTGTTTATGGTAACATCGAAAGGTTTTTTTTTTTTTTTTGTTACAACGAATGTCTAAAGATCAATCCAATTTCAAGGAACATATTAAAGTTCCTAAAAGGGTGCGGATACATATTTTTATATATTCACTTAATCACTAAATATAAAACAATTTAATAAAATGTGATGTACAAATTGTTAGTACACATGCTACAACCAATAAAAACCAAGTGCACATCAAGTTGAAAAAAGAACCATCCGGGCGTCCGCCCAAAACGTCCTAGTCTGCTCTTCCCGATCCACGGGTAAGGCTTGGGATGGCCCAATGATGTTTCGCATTTAAGGCTACTTGTTATGGAGCTTATTAAATTTGTTAGTTAAAACACCATGTTAATGCCACGTATATAATGGGGCTTTAACTAACACATCTTCTTAACATCGTTAGCACTTTGGCCCCACCATTTCCTTGTTAAAGCTTCACTACCATGTTAACTAATGCTCGAGCCTTAATCCACCGGCGCGGTGTGCGCGATATTAAGGCCAGGCCACATCACCTTTGCTGCCCCTTTTATCGCCCCACAACAAGTAGCCTTAGGGAAACTAAAGTTTGAGTTGATAAATATACTTGGAAGATACAACACAACTACATGACCAAAATAACATGGTCCCACAATTAATTACCAACATAGGAACCTTATGCAGTTTAGACACTTCATAAAAATTGAGAACTTTAAAACTTGACACATGACACTTTTAAGAGGAAACCTATGTAGTTTAGACACTTTATTTGACAGATGGATTCACCAATGGACCACTTATTTCGTGGAACGTGACACTTTTCAAAGGAAGCGTCTAAATATGTTTATTAAAGGGAAACGTTTAAAAACAATACGTTTTTTGAAACGCCTAAACATGGATCTGAAACGCCTAGGATCAAAGAAAAAGTTTGAGCCCCAGGCGCTTCCTACAGTTTAGACGGCTTAGGCGGCTCAGACTCTAGCTCCACTTTTTGTAGACGCTTCGTACGATTTCTAGATGCTTCTTTTCCTTTTTTTTAATTCTAATTTTTAGACGCTTTAAAAGATTTTTAGACGTTTACTTTTTATAATTTTTTTTCTAAATTTATTTTTAGACACTTTGCACAATTTTTTAGACTCTTCGTACAACTTATAGATAAAATCATGAACATCTAAATTTCTTGGGAGGGACGCAACATGCTCCCGCCTCCAAATCACATAGACACAAACCGCAATTCTCTCTAGATAAAATCATAAATTTCTATAAGGCTAAAATACCCTCAACTAGATTATTCAAAGAAACACAACTAGAGAAGAAAAGACACTAAAAGATGGTCCAGAAGCATCATAACAACTCTACCAAGTTTAACTTTTGTAGCTTGAAATGATAAGCAACTAGTTACCATGGAAAAGCACAAGATGTCAAAAGCATAATCTCATATCTGTTGAGATTCAGAGAAAGAATCATCATTCACATTACATGCCACTGGACATTAGCATGTGGGTGCATGTGTACAAATCATGACAAACAATAATTATTAATGCATGTAAACCATCAACTCCAACAATTACCTGATGAGATCTTTCTCTGAGGGTACTGATCTAGATTCCATGGAAAACCGATGTTTGGTTGCTGCTGCTGCTTCCACAGGCTTTCTTGAACGATTTCTGCCTCTATGCATGTGCCTTTCACAGTACTTTGAATCACCAAAAGCTTCTTTTGAGCATCTCCATTTCTTTCCATCTGTTCTTCTGCATCTTCCTGGCTCTGGATCTATCTTCCTCCCATATCCCATATGGAAATCGTCCCATCCAACTGCATGAAACACACACTGACTTAGAGGTGTGCATGAAACCGAAAAAACCATTCCAAAACCGAAAATGTCAAATCGAGAAAAAAACCGAATGAAACAAAGGCAAACGGTTTAGTTTTATGTTTTTGTAAAACAAACTTATGGTTTGAGTTTGGTTTTGCATGCAACCCGAATTTATAGATTTTTAATTAAAGTCATTTATAATAATTTAATAAATACGTGACTCAAATATTTTAGCTCAAATATATAATTCCCTATTGTTTATTAATTAACAAATAGGTTTAAGCCAAAATCCATTATTTTAACAATTTTGTTTTTGCAGTCCAATTTTTTTAAGCTCAAACAGAAAAACCGAAACCAAAAGATTTTCAAAATAAAAAGACCAAAGTTTTAGTTTTGGCTTGATTTTAATTAAGCTCAAAACTGACTCAAACTGAACCATGCACACCCTACGGTGGTTTACATGATTGATGAGGAATTGGATGAGTTTGGAGGAAGAATCCATTAAGCTTGTTTTGATGGAGAAGAGGAGATGAGGGGGTATGGGCATGCCGGAAATCATGTACTTGTAAACAAGTGCTTGATGTTCTAGCTCTTGCCATTGAGTTGATGTGAATGGAAACCGAGAGTTGTGTTGGTTCCTCACTGTAATCATATTCTCAGTTGTTTCAAATGAACAAAAGGAGTGAGGAAGATGTGAGTAAAGTAATGGTTAATGCTTGAAATTTAGGGAAAATTCTGAAAATAGTCCAAAAGAGGAGAGAGATTATCAAAATAATCCATGAAAATTTCACATTCCATAAATAGTCCAGCGAAATCTATCGGCGCCGATAGGTTTGAAAAAAGTTGAAAAAATCCGATGGTTTTCAAAGATCCAATACCAAGCAGCCAAGTGTCCCACTACTCAAATGTACCTGACAAACTATCACACATCATAAGGAAATATATATAAAAAGAAAGTAGCAACATACGTATACCGGTCAAATAGTGTAAATAGATGTTAAAAAATGTGATCTTTTAACTTTTTACGTTGAGTTAAAATAAAGCAAATACATGTCAGTAATTTAATGTAAAATAATAGTTTTTCAAGGAATAAATCGGTTATTGATAGGGTTATTTAAAATGCTTGTCATTCGTTTGAAATCGATTCGGTTGTTAATGTTATTATGAGCCTTCCCGACTCAGTTAGTAAGCAGCCAAGTATGGATCAAGGTAAGTACACTCATTTGAAATTGATTCTAAATTAGGAGGCTTATTTTATACTTAAAAACATGTGGTGTGGTGGGGTGAAATGTAGTGGTGAATAAAATTAAGATAAATGAACTTTTATATATCAATTATCAATAAAATAAATTGCATAGCTTTTCGTGCTAATGTCTTCACTATTCCACCCCTTCACCCCCTTTTGCACCCTTGCGTGGCAGTGTGTCGCGCCCAAGACGTCGATGTGGCCGGCCTTAGCTAAAGAGGATTGGTACCCGGTAATGATGAACGGAACACGTATTTGGCTAATCATCCAAACACCTTTATTGAGAAACTCACTCAAAACTCAATTACAATAATGAAACCCTACACGGTTTATATAGACCAAACCTAGACACGTTTGAGTCTAACTAGGATTCCTAAACAATAGGTAATTTACTAAACAATTAAATAAACCTAACAACCTAAACCGACATGTATTAGGAAGTATTATGATCCATATATATTCTATAAATAACTTGTGCCTTACTCACCAAGTTACTTGTCTTGCACTTCAAGGAAGATCATTCGAAATTGCCAACATTCACCCCCCCCCCCAATTTCAGAATCGTACTTGGTGGGTCCTCCATCTTTAGCAAATCTCACAAGTCGTGTCTCCTTAAAATTAATCCGCACGAGAGCAACTGAAAACAATATCTTCTCGACTCGTGCTACCGGGGCGCACTCTTTGTCATAGTCAATCCCGGAATGCTGCACGTATCCTTTCACCACAAGCCACGCCTTGTGTTTATTCATCGATTCGTTGGCATTCCTTTTCACTTTAAATACCAACTTTAAATCGATTGGTTTAACGCCTTTTGGTAACATCTTTAAATTCCACGTTTCATTTTTCTCGATTGAAACGATCTCAACCCGCATCGCTTTCATCCACTTGGGTTTCAGTTTCGCTTCATTAAAACTACCCGACTCATCATTCGATAGTGGTTCTTCGAGTTCTTCATTGGACTTTAACTCGTAATCACCAAATTTTACGTGTACGACCGAAGGGCAACTGAACCGTCTAACCGGGATTGCATAGCATCGTTCATGGCTACATTCCTGCTGTTTGTGACGGTGCTGCTGCTGTTAGCGACAGTTTCGTTGCTGCGGTTACTTTTAGCGACTGATCCATTGCTGCTGTTATTGCTTTTTGCGACAAAAGCGTCGATGTTGCTGTTGTTTAGGCCATAATGGTCGCTGTCTGCTGCTGATTGGTCACTACCGCTGCTGTTAGAAATTTCAGATCCTGATTCGGCTGGGTTGAGCTGATCGGCCCAGTTCCAGTATCAACTATACTGCCCCACATGACAACGAACATACCCAGTTCTTCATCACTCACCATATCAGTTGTTTTATCCTCGTTCCCGTTAGACCCCATTTTTTCATTAAAATTAACGCCTCAACTCACGATAATTTTTCGGTTTTGTGGGTCGTATAACCTGTACGCCTTGCTACCCGGCTCGGTTCCAAGGTGAACGAGATGCCTCAATCGATCATCTAATTTTTCCAAAGTGGTTAGCTTCAATTTTAGCATAAGCAACACACCCAAATACGCGAAGATGTTCGAGGTTCGGTTTCATTTTCTTGAACATCTCGTATGGGGTTTTTCCTACCAAAGTTCGTGTAGGAGAGCGGTTGAACAAATACGTCTCGTATCGAACCGCCTCGCCCCATAAATAATTCAGAACTTTCATTGCCTTCAAGATGCTTCGGGTCATCTCCGTAAAAACTCGGTTTCACCCCTCGACCACATCTTCGTTTACTTTTGATTGTAGGCAAACTGGACTTCCTACTTTCAATTTTATCTTGTAAAGTCGGCTCTTGTTTCTCGTTACTTTCATTAACAATGGAGGGTGTTGTCATGCATCGTTAAATAATCATCCTTCGTCCGAACATCACACCCGGATTCGGTTGCTTGCCCGAGACTAATAATATTATTTTGCAAGCCTGGGATATGGTAGATGTCGGTTAGGAGTTTTTGTTCACCGGTCTTGCCTTCGAATAGAATGGATCATTTTCCTTTAATCACGACACATTATCCATCTCCACACTTGACTCTTCCGGTTATGCGATCATTGAGTTCAGAAAAATAATCTCGGTTTCCGGTCATGCGATTACTCGTGGCATTGTCGAGGTACCAAACGTCTTTATCACTTGAATCGACTTTGAGTTTGTTTGGCAAAACTTTTCCTTCATTGAGGTAGACGGTCTCTTGTATGCAATTCATCATAAAAAACGTACCGTCTACTTCCAGTTCATCCTCGTTTGTTGTCTCCATATTTGCTTCTTTTTTGAACTGTTCCGGGCACTTAGAAACAAAGTGCCCGAACTCCTCACACCGGTAACATTTAATTTTTGAAAGGTCTCGTTTTCCCCTTTTGTTTTGATCGCCATGATTCTGATCAACCCGGGCTTTTAATGGCTCTCGTCTTCCGGTTTCGCGACCACGCTCGCATCCCCGGGATGCATTGGATCCTCGACCTCGACCCCTGCTAGATTCACCATTGTTTCGATTAGTATAGGGCTCGGAATTATGAAACATCAACTTACTTTGATTGTCGGGTTCATCCTCGTCTCGGGTTATTTCTTCATACGTCTTCAACCGACCCACAACATCTTCAAAACCAACAGTTTTGAGATCTTACTTGTTCGAGTGAAGCAATAATGTGGATGAACTGTCTTAGCAAACTAGTAAAAAACTTCTTGACAGGCGTTTTTCTTCAATCGGTTCACCAAGCGAGGCTGCTTTTGTCTTTATTCCCGTTAGCTTGGCGGCATAGTTGTCAATTGTGTCCGAGTCTTTCATTCTCATAACATCGAAATCTTCAATCGACTTTTGAAGTCTCGCTTCCCTTACCCAATCGGCTCCGAGATTTCGGGACTTGATTGCTTCCTACATCTCCTTAGCCGTATTCAAATCACCGATTTGTAAGATTTGATCTTCGGGTATTGATTGAAACAAAACCGCGGTTGCAATATTGTCTAACTTCGAATCGGTGGTACCCTTTTCGACTGCATCCCATACTCCATGAATTTTAAACATTACTGAAGAAACGTGGATCGACTTACTAGTAGACGATCAACTTTCCTCGGGTATGAGTGTGCTATATCACCGATGGTTTTCCGGAGTATGAATTCTTCCACCTACAAAACGAGCAGCACCGTGAACTTACCCCTCAGAAAGGGACAGAGGGGTCCTCTTTGGGGTAACCCTCCGGTGTGAGAATAAGATATTGTATGAGAAGATAATAATAATCTGAAAGTGAGTAAGGATTTAGAATGTATTTTCTTGCTTACCTCCCCTTGTGGAGGTGGTGTGGTATTTATAGTGTTAGGGTTTCCAATGATTGGGCTCAGACCCAATTAGGGCCTTTTTGGCCTCCTCCTATTGCTTCGCGCCACGTGTCCTTAGGACACCTGGTGCTTTTTCATTGATTATTCTCTGACCAAGGTATATCACCTGACCCATGTGCAATCACGTGGTAGCACATGGGTTTTGCTGAGTTGTCCACCCTTCATTGGCAGTTATCAACATCAGCATATTCTTTATTCCTTAAAAGGATACCTTCTGGAAGGTTGTCTGATGAGCACAATCATGGTTGTCCTTATCCTGATTTGGATAAGGACGTTGATGATGTGCATGTATGATATGCGCCTATCCTAGGGATGCGCGAGGTCTTCTCTTTATTCTCACGCGCAGATGTTTCATGCGCAGATGCGATATGCGCAAGCATATGTAATATGCGTGAGCATATGTGATATGCGCCACTTGCTCGGGTTGAGCTTCATGTGATATGCGCCACTTGCTCGTGAGCATATCAGACATTCTTTTATCTCACTGAAAGCTTGCTCGGCCTCAGGCGTCCACTTGAATTGGCTTTTCTTTAAGCAATTTCTCAATGTGTTAACGAATGGGGTAGATTTGCTTGCATGGTTTGCTAGGAACCTGTTAATTGATACCAATCTGCCATTCAACTTTTGAACTTCCTTCATGGTGGATGGTGAGGGCATGTCAAGGATAGCCTCCACCTTCTCTGGGTTCACCTTGAAACCATCCTTGGTGACCATTACACCGAGAAATTTCCCTTCTTCTACGCCGAATGTGCATTTGCTCGGGTTGAGCTTCATGTTTACTTCCTTTAGGCGCCAAAGGGTTTCTTCGATGTCTTTGAGCATTTGTTTTTCCTCCCTGCTTTTAATCACCAAATCATCCACGTAGACTTCTAAGTTTCTTCCAATTTGCTCGTTGAAAACCGCATCCATGAGTCTTTGGTAAATGGCTCCTGCATTCTTCAAACCAAAGGGCATTTTTGTGTAACAGAAAACACCCTTGTCAGTTCTGAATGCTGTCTTGTCCTCATCTTGTGGTGCCATTTGAATTTGGTGATAGTTCTTATAGGCATCCAGGAAACATTTGAGCTTAAATGGCGCTACAGAGTCCACCTTCGCGTCAATGTTTGGGAGAGGGTAACAATATTTTGGACACGCTTTGTTGAGGTCCTTGAAATCAATGCACATTCTCCATGACCCATTGCTCTTCTTTACCATCACAGGATTGGATACCCATGTTTGGTATCGTATTGGGCGGATGATATTTGCGCGCAGTAGATCTTCTACTTGCTCATTCATGGCCTTAGCCTTCTCATCCCCCATGACTCTTTTCTTTTGAGCAATTGGCTCTACAGACTTGAATGTGTTGAGAGAATGCTGCGCCAGGTCTCGCGGAACCCCAGTCATATCAGAATGTTGCCACGCGAAGACCGATATATACGTTGTGAGCAATCTTTTCATTCTCACCCTTGTGTCATCTGATATCGTAGCTCCAATTGTGATTGTTTATTCTGGGAATTTTGGGTTGAGAATCCATTCCTCTGGCGCGTTGTTTGCCATTGGAATCTTCATTCTCCCTTCTCGCGGTATACTTGTTACTGCGCACAAATGATCTCGGTATACAAATGTTACTCCTGTTGGTGTTGGGAACCCCAACGCGCCGTGCGCTGGTGACGGTATGGCGTTGAATTGGGCAATCGTTCCTCTACCCAAGATCATATTATGGCATGAAGTGGTGGGCAAGACCAAGAAGTTGACAATTTCAGCTCGCTTGTGTTTCTCATCCCCCATAGTTAGTTAGAATTGTATCTGACCTAGGGGGTGAATGATTTCGTTTGAGACACCCGAGATTGGTGCATTCACAATTTCGAGCCTTGCTTGGTCTGCTGGATCCAACTTCCTGAAGCATTGCTCATACATGATGCCTGATTCACTGCCGATGACTAGAGGACTGCTGATAGACGGGCCTCCTCTGATTCTTGGGAAGATTACTTGTTGCTCGCGCCAATCCCCTTGGACTTGCGCGCTTCTCTTCCTCGATCTTTGCCCTTGCTTTCCTCCTTCGGCTACACAGATTCTTTTGAATTTTTTACACCCTGAGGCTCCATCTGGTTGTTCATTCTCTGGTCTTGGGTTTTTCACCAGGTGAGCCAACTTGCCTGATTTCACATCTCTTTCAATCGCATCCTTCAAATGGTGGCATGCATCGGTGTTGTGCCCCGTGGACTTGTTAAACTCACAATACTTGCCACTGTTTGGTGGTCCCTTATGGAGTAATGGCTTGGGGCTTTTAAACTGGACATTCTCTGTGCTTAACACTTGCGAAGGCGTTTTGGTGAGGGAGTCCATATTCTTGGCAGAGGTCTGTTAGGCTCTCTGCCGCCTTCCCTCTTGTCACCTTCTCCGCGATTACGAATGTCTTTTTGGGGCTGGGGTGAACTTTGTTGTGCTTGCTTTTCTGCGGGAGAATAACTGGTTTGTTGCAACCTGGACCATACGGAGTTTTTTTTGCGCCTCCTTTCATTGTTGCGTGGTGCTTCTGTTTGATGCCCTTTATCTCTTGCTCTGTCTTGGGCAATTTGTTTTTCATTTCGCGCGAAGACTCGCGATGCTTCCATAAGCTTAGCCCAAGTGGTTGGCATGCCATCTCTGCTCACGAGAGCTCTGCGGAGTTGATCACTGCGCGCACCTTGTATAAAGGCTACGCGCAAGAGTTGTTCAGTGATACCTCCAATTGCGAGAGATTCCTGATTGAAACGAGTTATGTAGTCTTCAATGGTTTCATCATTCCTGCGCACGCAGTGCATGATGTCATCGGGGTCGCGCGTGTGTCTGCGCTGCTGTACAAAGTGAGCCTGGAACTTCTCCAATAGCTCTTCGAACCCATCGATTTGTCCTGTCGGCAAGCTTTCGAACCAGACACGCGCTGCGCCCGTGAGGCAGCGAGCAAACATGTGACACCATGTTGGCATCGTCCAGCTTTCTAGGCTTCCAGTGTTGTAAAAACCTTGTAAGAAATCATCTGGATCTGTTGTACCATCGTACTTGCCTAGACCACATGGCATCTTGGTTTTGTGTTGAATGGGAGCCTTCGCAATGCGCTCAGTGAATTTTGAATGCTTCACCAAGATGGCTGGCCTATATGGTGTGCTTACGTACACTTGCCCTTTCGCTTGTGGGTTGTACGGTGTGTATAGATCCATATCAACTTTGGCTCCAGGCGCTATGTTCATGTGCGCGCGAAGCTGTGAACCTCCTGCATGAGTATCTCGCGTCTTCCTCATGCTGTGCACTTCTTCCTCATCAATAAAATCAGCGTGTTCGGTGTGAACAGAGTGACCATCTTCCGGCGCGCGCGCCCTTTTTGTTGTTCCCTGAATGGTTTGTTTATCAAATGCGAGCCTTTGTGTTAAGTCGGCTAACTTTTTGTGTTTGACCAGCTCATTGTATTTGTCCATTAAACGCCGTTGTTCGTTTATGAGCCATTCTTTAGGGTCATTGGTTTCAACTTCCGGACCCATTGGTCCTTTTTGTTTTGCACCAGTCAGATTTTGGAACGTGAGATCGTCTGGAGGAGTTTCAGTCTGGCTATGAGGTGTTGTGATGAAGGGATGGTTACTGGTGGTGCGCGCAGTATCACGCGGCGCCCTCAGAAACCGATGCCCCTCATTAACATCCTCAAGCTCATTATCCTCCAGAACTTGATCGCTGTTTCGAACACCGGAAACCATGGTGAAGATTTTCAGAGAGAACTGATGAGATAGTGGTTTTGTTACCGTTGTAACAGGTGATGGCGCCAATGAAGAAACGTGGATCGACTTACTAGTAGACGATCAACTTTCCTCGGGTATGAGTGTGCTATATCACCGATGGTTTTCCGGAGTATGAATTCTTCCACCTACAAAACGAGCAGCACCGTGAACTTACCCCTCAGAAAGGGACAGAGGGGTCCTCTTTGGGGTAACCCTCCGGTGTGAGAATAAGATATTGTAGGAGAAGATAATAATAATCTGAAAGTGAGTAAGGATTTAGAATGTATTTTCTTGCTTACCTCCCCTTGTGGAGGTGGTGTGGTATTTATAGTGTTAGGGTTTCCAATGATTGGGCTCAGACCCAATTAGGGCCTTTTTGGCCTCCTCCTATTGCTTCGCGCCACGTGTCCTTAGGACACCTGGTGCTTTTTTATTGATTATTCTCTGACCAAGGTATTTCACCTGACCCATGTGCAATCACGTGGTAGCACATGGGTTTTGCTGAGTTGTCCACCCTTCATTGGCAGCTGTCAACATCAGCATATTCTTTATTCCTTAAAAGGATACCTTCTGGAAGGTTGTCTGATGAGCACAATCATGGTTGTCCTTATCCTGATTTGGATAAGGACGTGGTTGATTATGTGCATGTATGATATGCGCCTATCCTGGGGATGCGCGAGGTCTTCTCTTTATTCTCACGCGCAGATGTTTCATGCGCAGATGCGATATGCGCAAGCATATGTAATATGCGTGAGCATATGTGATATGCGCCACGCGCAGATGCGCCACGCGCAGATGTGATATGCGTGAGCATATATGATGCGTGAGCATATGTGATATGCGCCACACGCAGATGCGCCACGCGCAGATGTGATATGCGTGAGCATATATGATGCGTGAGCATATGTGATACGCGTGAGCATATGTGATGCGTGAGCATATGTGATATGCGTGAGCATATGTGATATGCGCCACGCGCATAGGTTTTGGCTTTGTGTCTTCATGACATCCTGATTTCAAGCCTATTGTCTATATCTTGTGGGTTGACCCGCCCCGCTCGATGTTAAGGCGGGTGCATACCTCTTCAATTACCTTCATACGCATTGCCCATATTGTGTAATTCGTGGATGTTAACATCGGGCATTGAAACGATGTCGAGTTCGTACTCGTTTCTTTTGGTTCTTGATCACTCATAGTTGACCTTCGCTGGGTTCGTTTGTAGGTCACCGGAGTGGATAACTCAAATTCCAGCCCACTGTGTAACACCCCGGCTTTAAGCGGAATACGCCCGGGTGCAACGTACAGATCACTCATAAGCTCGTAACACTATTAATAGTGACAATATATTTATTTTATTCCATAATTTCGCATGTACACAAATAGTTTGATAATGAGACAAACAACATTACAAAAAAAGAAACAAATATTATTCATTGAAATAATCCTAAGGTATAACTAGTTTTCTTGTTCTGGCACTTCATCGTATCAACCTGCAGCACGTTTAAAATAATATATTCTGTCAATAACACATCTTGGTGAGTTTTCATAAGTTTTTGCGTATATAAATATATATAAAATGCGCGATTCAGCGATTGTCATGCAATAAATATTCAAACATAACGTAAATGAAATCAAATAGTGTCATCCTCCCATTCATTTAGCCGAAGCCGTAGAAGTCGGGGAAATGAGAACCACCTTACATAAACAGCCGAAGTCGTAACGTTAGGCGGCGCAGGTACGTCCCGTCGGACCCTCCCACTATGTGTATGCGTTTGCGTTTGTGTAACTTCCACTATAAAAACAGTAAACACGTTGCACATAATTCACGTATAATCACAAACAATATGCAAGAATAATATCAACATGTACGATAAATGTGAATCGGTTTGTAAACAAGCGCATAACTAACGAAATAAAACTTGTGACATGCTACACCCCAAAAATATTAAAAGCGTTAAAAATGGGTTATGAAAAACTCACTTGTTAAGTTAAGCGAGTAAAAGCGAACTATGCGTTTAAGCGAGCTGAACCGGATGAGTTCAGTTCGACGAGCGGCCCTAGAAAATATTTCTAGGTTCAAAATAGGATTCAAGGTAATAAAACTAAACATAAGACTTAGATAAATTCGGTTGTCGGTTTAGTGTTTAAGCCTTTGAAAGAAAAACATACATGTTACCTTTATAATTGTCCATTTTTAGACTTTTTGGCGAAAATATATAAGTTAGTTCATTTTAAATTATTTATACAAATTTGGGTCATAATAATGGTTAGTCACATTATTTTCCAACTTGTTAAACATATATTATTTTTAGTTGATGTGATGAAAAGAATTAGTTTTTAGATGTTGGATATATAAAATAATTAAACCGAACCAAATAAATACGTAAACGAATCAAGTTTGTTTTTTTTATGAACTAATACTAATGTTAAGTTAAGTTTAACATAGCATTAAGTTTCTAAATGATGGAAACATGCATAAAATAACAAAAACATACCCGAGGAAAGGACATAAAAGATAATAAGAAAAAGTCTTGAACTTGATCGGTTTGACTTTATAAGTTAAAGTTATGCAAAACACCAAAGAGAGCTCAAGAAGAAGGAAATTTAGTAATTGTGGATGTGACAAAGTGAAGGAAGAGAAATGAGCTTAATTTATAGGAAAAAAAAGAGTCAAGGGTGTTTCAATTTGATTAATTGGTCAAAAAATTTAATTGTGTTAAAATGTCTTAAAAATGTTGAATAATAACCATAAATTTAGACTTGTAACATAAGAATTTTGATTAAAGGAGATTAATGTGATCATAAAAATGTTAATCAAAACATAAAACTAATAAATTGGGCCATGAATTGGATTGAATGCATTGCTTGAATAAATAACAAAAAAAAGAAACATGATTAAAGTTTGTAATATGGAACTTATGATAGATTAAGAGAAATAAAGATATAAAATGTATAAAGATATAAGATATAAAGCTATGAAATGAAACTTGTAATTAATTGGATTGTAATAATGAATTTTAACATCATACATAAAATAAACAAATCACACTTTATTAATAAAAACGGATCTGGATTTTATTGAAATTTTAAAATGGTGCGGATTTCGGATTTGAAAAATGACGAATGTCACACACTGTTCTTTGCTAAGAAACTGAGTTCGATTTAACCGATTATTGATCACGGTTTCTTGATCAAGATTTGAAGTTAAACCCAAAATAATTCAAAAGTGTGAATAACTGTAACTCCACGTGAGCCTTTTGAGAACAGCAAGTCCAAGAAAAAACAAACCCACTTTGTTTCGTCTCTTCCTCCAAGCAAAAACAGAAACTTTCTTCTTCAATTAGTAGAATCCGATGACAAGCTGTGACACGGCGTAGAACAATGGCGGCGTCCGTGACTAACACTCACGTCGGCGCAGGTTCTTCAGGTGGCGGCTTAGTCGGCAGTTTCGGTTTCTTGATCGGTAGCTTCCTTGTTCGTGAGGCTACAAGTTGCAGGTCTCCTTCGCTCCGATTAGATAATCCTCTGGTTCACAGGTTCCAATCGGTTACACAGGTACCCCTTTAATTGTAGGCTCCTCCAATTTCTGAACACAGGTTGCTGCTCCAGCCCTTGGACACAGCTGGATTGAGATGACAGTAGATGGATTGATAAATGGATTCGACACAGTTCAAAGATTGCAGGTCCGATGAACACAGGCCCTCTTCTTATGCTCTGATACCAATTAAAGAGGATTGGTACCTGGTAACGAGGAACGGAACACGTATTTGGCTAATCACCCAAACACCTTTATTGAGAAACTCACTCAAAACTCAATTACAATAATGAAATCCTACAGAGTTTATATAGACCAAACCTAGACACGTTTGAGTCTAACTAGGATTCCTAAACAATAGGTAATTTAATAAACAATTAAATAAACCTAACAACCTAAACCGATATGTATTAGGAAGTATTAGGATCCATATATATTCTATAAATAACTTGTGCCTTGCTCGCCAAGTTACTTGTCTTGCACTTCAAGGAAGATCATTCGAAATTGCCAACATTAGCATCCATGTTTGCGAGCCAGAACACATCCTTAGAATTGTGAAATTGATTTGAGCTATAGCATATAAGTAATATATGTATTTTCTATGTAAGTTTGAGAAATACATTTTTTATACTAGGAATTTCCCATATCATTGTTTATTTCAATTAAGGTTCACTAGCGTATTTTGTGTGATTCAAATTCTCATGGTTTGGTGTTTTTAAGCAGAAGGATTGTCATTCTAGTATTTGCTTTATATGATTTAAGAATTGCTAGCAAGTGTCTATAATGCTAGCCTTCCAAAATTATGGGATTACATAATCTTGACTGGAGTTCTGTTCAACTGTAGCATTTCAATATAAGTTCATCGCTTGTGTTTCATTGGGTGTTTTTGCGTGTCTATCGTTCTTGCTTTTCGAAGAATCATAGGATTAAATGCCCTTAATAAGAGTCTAGTCGAGTTTCAAGATCATGCAAGCTGTCATTGTTAATTTAAGTGGATTGGACACCTATGTGCAATCTTTCTCTAATTGATATTGTTCGGAGTTGTTAATTTATCCTTATGTTTGGTTGTCTTCTTAGCTCAATTTAATTACTTTCAAAACTTCATAATTTGCTACTTATTGTCAACGATTTAGTATTCAGAGTTATCCTATATTACATTCGTATAAGTACACATGGTTATTGTGTGTGGTCTCTCTTGGTGAAAACAAGGTTTTAAACTCACATCTGTATGACTTTTCAATAAAATTTACATGTCTAGTTAGACACATTAAATATCATATCACAACATTACTTCTCATATTGGACAACGCTGGTTCTCTGATAGGAGTGTAGGACTATCTCTAACTGAAAACAAAAGCTTAGAATTTAGAAATATGTTCAAAAGTGAAAGGTAAAGAAACATCGTGACTTCCTCCATCATCATTACAACTTTCTTACATTTAGTACATTTTAGATTTGGATTCTTCTAGACTTTCTTCTATTGTTACGAACTTTAGAATTAAAAGCAACTAATACTGAATGTTTGTTATGAGAGTGATCACCTCTATATACTTTTCTCTAAATTTGTTTTAACAAAGGGAAATAGTCCCTTGCTAGCTGGATTGTTTTTCCACAAACCACATTAACTTTCATCATTCTACTAAAATTTTTAAGCTCTTTTGAAACATTACAAGTACAAGTAAGTAATTTCAAGCGTGCATCAAATTATTTTCACATTGTGTTCAACATGTGATATTATTTAGAAACTCATCGCAAGAGGTACTTGCTACAAGACTGAACGACAATAAGGTAAAACATCATGGGGTAAATGTATAAAATAGCATGGGGTAAATTAATCAAGTACCATAAGGCAAAACGACATAGGGTAAATGTATAAAATAACACAGGATAAATTGTTGAGGTAAATTTATAAAATTGCATGAGGTAAAACAACATGAGGTAAATTTGTAAAATAATATGACGTAAATGGATAAAATAACACGAGGTAAAAGAACATGAGATAAATTTGTAAATTAGCACGAGGTAAATTGATAAAATAACTTGAGTTTTCGTATATCAATAAAGCAAAATACAACATAAAATTTGATGTTGAAATCGAATATTCACGTATCACCATGAATTTCGATTTAAAACAAAAAGCAAATAAAAATTAAGGTTGAAATCGAATATTCAACCATGAATACCGATTCAATAAAAGAAAATACAACATAAAAATTGATGTTGAAATCGAATATTCACTTATCACTGTGAATTTTGATTTCAATAAATCAAAATACAACATAAAAATTAATGTTGAAATCGAATATTCACTATCACCATGAATTTCGATTTCAATAAAACTAAATACAACATAAAAACTGAGGTTGAAATCGAATACTCACATATCACCATTAATTTCAATTTCAATAAAAGAAAATAAAACATAAAAATTAAGATTGATATCGAATATTCACGTACCACCATGAGCTTCGATTTCAATAACAAAAAATACAGCATAAAATTGATGTTGAAATCGAATATTCAAGACGCACCATGAATTTCAATTTCCATAAAATAAAAAAGCAACATGAGAATTGGGGTTGAAATCGAATATTCATGAATCGCCACGAATATATAACATTAAGTTCATTGAAGTATCCATGAATCACCATGGTTTTTCATATCCTAACATAAATCCAAAACAAATAATGAAATTGACCAGGAAACTGAGTATTCGTGTATCACCATTGTCACACCCCGACCAAAGGCGGCGGAACATACCGAGGTGTAACGATTGTCCATAAGCACATGACACTAATTAAAGTGACAGTATTTAATAAACTCATTTCATTTCACAACATCGAAAATGTCACATAACAATTATCCATAAAATAACCATAAACAAGATATCACAAAATATGGCAAATTGATATTGTTCATTTTTACTAATATCCTAAGGTCTTTGATGTCGTTTTCTTCACAATCATAAATCAACCAAGATGCAAACCTACAACATTTCATAAAATAAAGTTTGTCAACACAAAGGTTGGTGAGCAATTCATAAGTTTAATCATATTAGTATATAATAAAGATAGCCACAAAACTTGCATACGAAACGATAAATAAAAGTGGTAATTTGGATAAATAGATATCGCTAAACACATTAGCGACACCTATCTATAAGGGGATGCCAAATAGTCTAGGATTTTATAGTTATCGTTAATTGCATTACGTTAACGACACCTTGCTATAAGAGGATGCCAAATAGTCTAGGATTTTATAGTTCCACCAACCAAAAGCGATAAACACATAGGCATATAAGCATAGAACACCAAATCGAGCAATTATTTAGGTAAAATATACAATTACGTTTGTGGTTTAAGATTCAAATATAAAGCATTTTGTTGAATAAGTATGAAATGTCACCCCCAAAATAAAAGATGGAAAATGGGGTATGAAGTACTCACCTTCAAGTAGTAAACTTGAAAGATGATAATTTGGAGATTTGTTGGAACGACGAGTTTAACGCACAATGCCTAAAAAGAAAAGAAGTCTTGAATTTAGAAAGGTTGTCTTGAAGGTCTTTAAACAAAATAAATGTTGAGAAATGTAAATAATTAAAGTTCAAGGTTTAAAATGTAACTATTTAAGAATTTATAATAATAACCCTTTAAAAATGTAAGTTTGCTCGAAACCGGGTTAAAGTATCTAACCTTAATATTTACTCAACCTATGTTAAGTAATAAGGTGGGTAAAATGCAAGAATGCAAATCCCTTTGGAATAAAGATACTAAAACGGGGGTTTTTTTTATCGAGTGTTCGGGTTGTCGGTTCGGGTCTTGATAATTGGTCAAACCCAAAGTCAACTTTCCAAAATATCGAATGTTATGAGATAACTCAATAAAATTTAATAAGACTTAACCAAGTATGTAGTTCCATTGTTTTAGAACTAACAACGCACGTTAAGCGAGTGTTCGGTTTTGTCGGTCCAAACTTTGTTATGAGATCAAGTTGGATCCAACATTTCCAAGTACTTAAGAAAATATTTAAAAATCAATTTGTAACTATTTTTAAAGAAATATACAAGTCTTGATGGCTAAAAAAAACACACTTGTGTGTCTTAAGCGAGCAAGAATCGGTTTGGTTCGGTTTCCATCTTACAACAAGTTCATAGATGGTTTTCACATGTCCAAACACTAAATAACTTGTATATTAATGTACAAATAAAAAAAATACCAAAAGTTAACAATAAAGTCTTTAAACAAAAGTTCGGTTTTCGGTTCGGATCGTGTTTCGGGTTAAGACCGAGGTAAGATTCTACAAACCCATAACCATAAAATTTGTAAAAATGATTTTAGAAACTTAGATCTAACACTAAGTATGTTTAAACAAACAAAACTAGTAACAAAGTTCGGTTTACGGTTTAGAGCTATTTACGGTTAAACCGAAGCATAGACTCTTAAAAACCCATAACCATGGAACTTGTAAACATGACCAACAAACTAAAATAAGCAAGATTAATATGTATGAACAAGTTATATAGATGTATATATATCAAGGACACGAAGTCCTCCATGAAGCCTTGCCTTATGGGGTCCGAAACCTCACCGACCGGAATCGGAGAAGTAACTACCAAAGGTAAACAAGGGGTGTATATTATATATATGTTGCACAACCATAAACAAGTATTAATAAGGCTACATAAACTAATTAAGATGAAAGACCAAAATCCTTCAAGAACACTTAAGAAGATAACCTTGAATCTTTGATATTTAAGAGAGTTTTTTTTTTTTTGGAGTTGTAGCAAGGGAAAATGAAGAGGAAAGGTGATGTATATATAGGGTAATGTTGGTGGTCAAATATGGGTGTGAGACACAAGAGTTTTCATGCAAAATGGATCAAGACAAAAACACAAAACAAAAAATTAATAAATAAATAAATAAATAAAAATAAAAATAGGATGTTTTCAAGACCCAACAAGTGTGAAACAATATTGTAACATAAATCCATCATTTTGATTATAACATAAGCTTCGGTTTACAAATCGGGTCGGTTTACATAATAAACAAATACAAAAACGAATACAAACAAGACTCGAAATTGACGAATGTCACAACCATGACTTGTCGGATTTCCAGTTAAAACACATTGAAAACATTGATGTTCGGAGTCATGCGTTCGATGAATCACCATGACTTGTAAGCAAGCGGGTGTGCATACATTTTCCATTCACAAATGGAAGATGGTCACGCTGATGGCTTAAAGTGGTGGTTCGTATGCCGTTTAGTGGAATATGTTTTGGCCTAATATGTTTCACACCCTTTGTAAACCCTCTAGGTAAGCAACCAGGTAGCTGATTGGGATTTATGCGCATTGCTTATCCTTAAGTTTTGAAAAACCTTGGTGAAAAGGGTTTAGAAAACAAGTATGTCCCCCTTTCAGTTACTACATACCCGCCACATAAAATCATCTTTAAGGAGGGGAAAATCAAAAATCGAATATGAGGTGTGAAAATTTTTGAAATAAAAACAAAATACAGTTTTAAGCATAAGCCTTGGACTTATGTGTGATGTTTTTGTACATTAGGCAAAATATAACAATAATAATATAAAATAATATGTGCTTGAACAAGTAGGGCATCACACATAAAGCATGCATTTTGGGACCATAAATAAAATTAAACTATAGTTATGCTAGGTCGTTACGTCTAACCATATATCATAATAGCCACGGCTCTGATACCAATCTGTCACATCTTGACCGACGACAGAATTTACGTCGGGGTCTAACGTATAGATTGCTCAAAGCACATGTGACAACTTTTAAAGTGGCATTATTATCATTATCATATTAAATCTCAAGTACAGAAGTTCGAAACAGAAATGACATCATAACAAAACAAACTAACTATTACATCATTTTGTTAAAGTGACCTAAAGGCAATTTAATGTCTTTGGTTTTGATAATCTCATCAAACATTCATACATGTAGCACATATATAAAATAATAAATGTCAACTAAAAATAATTGGTGAATTTCTCACAAGTTGATATAATATAGTATGAGGCAAAATATTACGATTCCAAGAACTTGCATATTAAACAAGCAAGTAATGAAATATATAAAAATATCGATGGAGAACGTATGATCATACTTATTGAGTCTACCACAGTTATGAGGTAACAACAAATAATAACAAAAAGCAACCAATTAGCCATAGTTGATTCAAGCAAGTAATAACACACAAGTCCATGATGCAAATTTTGAGGCAATGAGGCTAAAAATAATTAGTTTTTGCTAGGATATATATGTTAGACCCAAAATATTTAAAAGAGTAAAAAAAAGTGTGTGTGTGTAGGGGGGGGGGGGCTGTGAGAAACTCACATGTTAAGTAAACGAGAAATGGGTAAATAAGCGAGGATGGCTTTAAGCGAGTGAACCGACAAAGTTCGGTTCAACTAGCAACCCTACGTAAATAAATAGCTAGGATCAAAAATGAGGTTGAGGAATAATAAGAAAAAATGTGGCCGACATGTTCGGTTAATAATTCTTTAGACGAAAAGTTTGTTTAAAATGTATATTTTTATTTTGTTTTTATAAGTTAAAAGAAAAGGCTAGTTACTTGATTTTAGTCAATTTATTTTAGTTGTAGGAAAAAATATAGGTTATAATATTTATTTGCTAATTTTAATGAGTTCGGTTAATTTCCAAAC
Source organism: Bidens hawaiensis (assembly GCF_021521415.1). NCBI lineage: Eukaryota > Viridiplantae > Streptophyta > Magnoliopsida > Asterales > Asteraceae > Bidens > Bidens hawaiensis. The sequence goes on along the minus strand of NW_027492416.1, from coordinate 211,432 downwards.
CGATTATTATTTAAGAAAACAAGTTTAATGAACGGTTCGTTTTTGGTCGGACACGAACTCGGTTTTGAGTCGGGTTTGTGTCTAACATGTTTTGAATAAAAAAATTAAATGGCATGGTAGAAAAGTTGTCTTGTTTATCAGTTTGCAAAAGTGATTTTTAAACATGCTTTTATAAACCGAACTTAAACGAGCCGATTAACGAAGAATGATACGTCACCATGAATGTCAATTGTTTTGACATCATGATTACGATCAAAATGTGTTAACAAAACAGAAAATAATAATTACCCGAGGATTGATACACGAACAAAAAAGAAAGAGTTCTTGAACAGTCGATTTTAAAAGTCAAACTAAGACTTTAGCAAAATTACACTAGTAAGAGAGAATCGTTAATAACAAGACTAGAGAGAGTTCATTGCAAAGCTAATCATAAGGCCATTTGGGGCTTAGATGAAGGAAATTTAATAGCATTTGACCAATTTGTTGATGAAGGAAGGTTATAGCAAGAAACAAAAGAGTCTTGGTTCAAAATAAATAAAATGGAACTTAAGATTAATTTTGTAACATCATAAATAATAAAACATCATTATAAGCATAAACATCATAATGAACATACATACTCAATAATTCATCATTTTATTAATAAATGAAAATCCAAAAAATATCAAATTTTAAAATAGGTCGAGTTGTCGGGTTTGAAAAACAACGAATATCACATTTGTTGCTTTTGTGTCCCATGGAGTATAGTTTTTCACGTTCGCGAAGCATGAGAAACCTTTCACGTTTGCATTATATGCCAGGATACTACAAATAGGACCCATTGTTTTTCATTGATCTTTCAGTTTCAACAAGTGTAAGGAAGCATAACTCCATCCTCTCATGATTGCCGGGTAGTTATAGTGTGATCTAGGCCACCACAGGGTGATCGTCCACGATCGTGGAGCAAGTGGTCATTATGTGATTTTAGATTATGAGAAGTAATTATCAAAGCGTGGCAATAATCGTCAAGTTTACAGTAAATGGTCATTAACTAATCATGTGACCTACTCACCATGTCGTGTGGACAAGTGCATGGTGGTTCAAGTCTAGATCCAGATTTTTGTGCTGGGCCGATTCGTGTGTCATAGATTCATAGCACTTGGGACCATATCCCTTCAACTCCCCAAGTCTAGCATTGTATCAAGTTTGCCTAATAAGACGGTGGACTCTAATATTTTTTGTTGTGTGTTAGTATCTTTTTTTTTTCTTCAAAATATCCTTTGGGATTCCACCCTGGCAGTAGGGATGAGATTTCTTTTCCTGAATACCCGTACCCGTTCAGTACTCGTATCAATACCCGTACCCGTCTATTCGGTACGGGTACCCAGATATATAGATTTTAGGTACGGGTACTTTCAGGTACGGGTATTACGGGTACTCGGTACCCGTTTGGAATATGTAGGGGGTTTTTATTGGGATTTCCAAAACTCGTAACCCTAACCGTGTTTTTATTGTGATATCCTCAAAGCTTCAAGCTATTCAAAACCATTGATAACCAAAATATTAAGTACTTAAGATAACAATTCTAATCAAACCCTAGTTATCTTATCTTCTTATTCCAATCAATAACTAGTAACAGCCACCATCAAACGTGCCACCATCTGACTTTGTATATTTTGGTATTCATTAGTTGATTAAGAATGGATTTTGTATTGTGGTTGATTTGTTCATTTTTAGTTTTGGTTGTGGCATTACGATTTTGGTATTATAGATAATTGATTGTCGGTACCGTACCCATGGTGTGACAACATGTGGCATTCATGCGAGTCTGCGACTTTTAGTGGCTTTAGTGTCTCATCGAGCACCGTGGATGCACGTGTCAGATGACGGTTGCTTTAGGGTCCCATTGAGTACGGTGGCTACACGCGTCAGCCGGTGGTTGATTCAGTTTTTCATATCGGTGGAGCAGGAGAAGCCGTCGGCATCCGCATTAAATGGCAGGATACTATAAATAGAACCCGATGTCCTTTATTGTTCGTTTCGTTTTAACGAACTTCATTACCCCCCCCCCCCCCCCTCTTTCAATGATCAGAAGATTTAGATTGCGATTTTCTTCGTCTTTTCCTTCTGAGCATCGCTTTTTATCACATTACATCCATCTTTTTTACTACATATGGCTGCATCCAAAGCGAATATGCATCTGATGCTCTCATATTAATGTATGGGATTGCACACAAATTGGCTGTGGTTACAAACAGCTGATCTTCAACCTTTACCCGAGCATGCAGTGGTGGCTATAGGTTTAAACAATTTGTGGAAGTATCCTGGGTGCAAACCGATCTCTAAATTAGAATGATGAGAAAGAAACACCTTCTGCTGTCCGTTTTTAGTACTCCCAGCGGTCCAGCATTAATTTTTCAAGGTTAGTTAACTCAAACGCAGACAGACGTTTATCGCTTTTTATCGTCTATCAAAACTCCTATGATGCACTAAATCTATATGGATTCAGGGTGCAGCTTAAGAACACATTGGTGCAACTTTAGTCAATGAATGGCTGGCCAAGTGGCCGTAATTGGTAAATCTTCACTGATTTTTTATATGCAAATTGACATGTGATTTCTGATATTTTCTATAACTGTTCTTGCTTTTCTTCTCTACAGCTGTTGATTTCTTTAATTAAGTGAGCATCTTCGGTTAAATCTTAAAATTTACTGTCAAAATGTATAGAAATTAAGCTTGAATCATTGTAATTCATCAGTTATTGTTGATACACATTTTGGTGTCGTGTGTTACCCTTGGCGAACAAACTAGACCGGATAACCAACAGGCAGAACGAATTATAAACGATATATTAGATAGAAGATATTAGATAGAAGACTTAAATGTAAAATCGATACACTTTGGGTTATATATAAAGCTTACTTGGTTGTAAATAGAGTAACACCTTGCATATACATTAAGATCTCATATTGCGCCTTAGATACATGTATTATCATATAGATTGCTTGGAAAGATACTGTATTCATAGACATGATCTGAAAAAAGAATAAAAAAGGCCTCATCTTATATATAACACTTTTATAGGCAACCGGATACAAGGTAGAAGAACTACAACCGGTTGACACCCTCTTATGATATCTCATAAAACATAAACAAAATCTAACACCATAAACACCTATGTTTTAGTCCCATATCCTATCTTAATATAACCGAACCACAATTAACTTGTCCTAATTCCCATCCATCTTGCTTCCATTGTCAATCACCCCATTAAAACTAGAAGCACGCTGCAAATCCGAGAGAGAAAACGACCTCAAGCTCACACACATCCCGCCAGACGAATCCGACAACTCATTAGCATGTACATTTCGACTGCTTCGAGGCAAAGGTGGAAGCACGCGACCCGCCATTGACGCGCTTTGGTTGTTTCTAGCAAGCCTTTTCGACACTCCGTTTTCGAATCCCATCAAAGCATGATGAGCAATCATGTTCTTGCGCTTTCGGCTGTAAGCGTCTTCCGGCTTAACAATGTCTTGAATCGACTCAATCGACACCGCTTCATCCAGGCTTCCATACGACTTCGATTTTCCAGCATAAAACGTTGATATACCCCTTCTGAAAATTAAGTATTGCAATTAAAACACCTAAATAAACTCTAATTCAATTTTTTTTTTCACTAGCAACCTCATTTTTCATTTTTTTTAATCAAAACAGAAGGCAAATAAACAATAAGGTTCAATTATAAATTATAAAGATGTTAAATAATTAATTAAATAATTAACAGTTATATATATATATATATATATATATATACTTGATAGGCAGAACTTGCTCCAGATCACTTAATCCGTTAAGCATTCCATTAATATTATTATTGTTATCTTTGCTCTGAACCTCGGTGTCGTTATCACCGGAGTCACTGTTGTTACCGATGGAGGAAGAAGTGGTGTCATCCTCTTCTTCGACGGCGGGAAGAGTGGTGGTCCAAGGGTAACCGCCGGTGAACCTGCTGGTGTCCGGCAAGTTAGAGACCCACATCCTGTGTGGCAACTGGATCCGATTAGTATTAGTATTATGATGATTATTGTGCTGGAAAGCAACAGACATCGGATGGGTGTTTGAGTGTCGAAAATGGGTAAATTTATATACAGATTATGCACGGGAAGGAAAACCGGATGCAGAGAGAGAAAGATGGTGAGGTGAGGTCATGAGAGAGGCCTTATCCTCTCGGCCAACTTCTCACCAGTCATTAATGTACGTTAATCATTCATATTAATCAAATTAGGATGATAAGTTAACAAGATTACCTCTCTCTTTTTAGTTTTTGTTTTATTTACTCAATGGAGGAGAGGTGTTTGCCTGTGTGCTGGTGTTTCTGTTTCCTATGGGCATATGTATCTTTTAGCTTTTTGGTTGTTAAAAAGGAAAAACATAAAAGCTCATGCTTATGCTAAAGAGGTGAAATCTTTTAGCTTTGGTTTTTTAGGTTTACGTATTAATTTGTTTAACTAAATTATATTTTATTTAGGAGAATGGTTTTAGAATCAACATCTATTATATGTTGTCACTGGCTTTTGAACCCGTGTATTATACGGGGTTTGTCAAATGATAAAATAAGATCCATTATTTCAATTGTGATTATCAAAATACTTATAAATTAAAATATAGATTTAATGAAAAAAACAAACGGGTTAACGAAAAGTACTTAAGTAACATAATTTTAACGGAAACGTCAGATGTTGATTTGCAAGAAATTAAAAAAAAATGTACTAAAGTTGCGTAGTTGGTTAAACCTCAAGATATGAAAATCACACTTAATTCAATAATGTATAAAATCCACATTATGCTATAACCCACTTGGCAAAATAGTTTTGACCCATACCCATGGATAGCTAGAATGAATGAGATGAGAGAATGTATAAAATCCACACTATGTTATAACCCACTTGACAAAATAGTTTTGACCCATGACACATGAATAGCTAGAATGAATAAGATGAGAGATTAGGAAATAGAATAAATGTAAGCTTGACATATAAGTTTTAACATTTTCTTTTATTAATATTGTAATATTTCTTTTCATTATGTCGTAGTGCCAAAAGGCATGAGTTTGTCAATAGAGGCCCAAGTTTAATCCCCACTTACAACACTTTGTGGGAACATGGGTAGCTCAATGAAGAAAGACTAGGATTTTATGATCTCCAATCCGATCATGAGATCGTCTGGGTTTTATCACCAGTGGACCTTCGGGAGGATGAATTTTCCTCGGAACTAAACATAACTTAGAGGCGCTTAAGGACCCGGGTTAGGAATTTGTTATCCAACCCGGGTTTGAATGAGAAATCCTTGACTTTATAAATTAGGGTAACCCTAAATTTCTCACCCTTAACCCAAACATGACCCCTTTAGTTTTTATATACAAATTATTAAATGTGTTGAAGATCCGAAATTCATATGCCATAATTCCCTAATTTGTTTCCAATTCTAGATAGACCGTCCTCGCTTTCATGACTCTTATTTATACTCAGTCTTGCTATCACCGTCACCATGCTCAACCATTTGCGCTCTCTCTCTCTCTCTCTCTCTCTCTCTCGACTGGCCGACATTTCTATCTTTTGTCGATTCTTCTCTTGTCGACTCCCTCTTTGGTAAGTGGAAACAAATATCGTGTTCCTTTTTTATGGATATTATTACTATAATACGTCTAATTGAGCTTTTTTAGAGAGTATGTGATTTTCGTGAGTTTAATCGAGAACTAGGCACGCTCCTTGAATACGTATCGGCTATAGGAACATGGATGGGTTAGTCTTTTTATCCTTAAGTTTATTATATCCATATACATACATTAATTGTATCTAGGTTATAGGCTTGATTTTCGATTAGTATCCACTTATTAGTGATTTTAGTGTTATTGGGGATTAACTTGTTCATCAAGTTATTTGTAATATGATCTAAACAAGTCGGATGCGAGGTGTACACGTATTTGATCTTATTATAATTTATTATCATATTTGTGCTTAGGGGCGGGGGTTCCAAGGGGGCGGCAAGGGTCTGGGGGCAGCACTCCTGATAACGAGGTCCAAGGGGCGTGTTTTATTGTATTTGAATTTTTTTTAATTTTTGTATGTATTTCAATGTCACAAATGAGGAGCTTGTTTTATTGTATTTGAAATCCAAATGCTTAAAACTGTTAATAACTATTATAGCGGTTACAGACCCTAACCCTAATATCGTTAATTGATCATACGATTATCACGTTCATAAAGCTCTCTCAATAATCCATACTCGATTCTTGCTCTCGACCTGAATTTTATCCAGTCAAAACATTTGGAAACAACAAATTGTTTTGATCTGAAAGTGCTCTCACGACCCTCTGATTTCTAAAAGTATTTGTTTTTGTGTGCAATTTTCCCAACACCACTTCGATTTAAACTTTTAGATTTGTTTCTGACTCAATATAGATTTTGAAATTTGTGTTATGCCCAATTAGGTTAACATACATCGCCAGTGATGCTTAAATAAGAGAGTGGAAGCATGAGTTTGGGTGAGTGATGAGTAGACAACGATGATGGTCTGACTGGTCAATGGTGATCACCGAAGTGGTGGGAGACAACAATTCAAAGGAGATATGGGTGCTTTTAACAACAGCATCAACAAAAACAACAAAATGAATATAAAATGCTTACAACCAAAAGTATAATTACATGATAACATGTTTTAACAAGTTTGGATACATCAATATGTAAACTTTGAAAGTTTGATATATCGTAAGGTAATTGAAAAGCATGTATGTTTGATGCATTTTAGTATAGTTTTTCCTTTAAGGTTATTGTAGCAACCTAAATTACGAACTGTAGCTATTGAAACTTATATAGGATTTATAAATAAAGTAAATTATTTAAAATTTTGCATGTAACTAATGTTATGTGAAATTTCAAGTTGAATCTTATTTAAATAATGTTAGGTTGAGAAGAAATATGCGATGTTGTGTACATATGAAAAGAATGCAAATTGAGGGTTCAAATAGGTCATAATGCCAATCTTACTACATGAGATAAAAAGAGGGGATGTATGGAACTATGGATGATGTTAAAACAGAAAAGAAAATAGAAGTTTAATGTTTTGTGTTCTTAAGAGAGAAATGAGTAACAAAGTAGAGAGGAGCAGAAATTTGTGAAGATAAAACTCTCAAAAGGATTGCTATCATCAAATGAAAGTGTTTTTTTAAGTGGTCCATAATGATGTGCACCTCATTCTTGTTATTTTGCTCCAAGTGGGTCTTCTAAATAAATATTTAATTTGATAATATGGCAAGATATTGTTCATGAATGTGAAGAAACGATACAAGAAAAGGTGTGTATGGTTAAGAATACCGATTTCTCATTAGACCGATCCATCCATAAATATATAGGGACTACAGTATATATAAATACAAACTGAATATGCGCCTAATATATATTCTAATAGGCCCCTCAGTTCAAGCGAGAGTACAAAATACACTCAAATTGGATCGTAAGTCTTCGAACAACCATCGAGAAAGCTCCTTTGCGAGGATATCAGCATATTGAAGCGTTGTTGGTACATGCAGAACCTGAATGTATCAGATTTGGACCTTTTCGCAAACAAAGCATATATCAATTTTGACATGCTTTGTTTGTTGTTGCTGCACAGGACTCTCAGGTAGGTAAGCGGTTGATACGCTGTTACAATAGACAAGTGTGGCTTTACAATCAAGGACATGTAACTCCATAAGCAAACTTTGTAACTAACTTGCCACAACCACGACTTCGCTACGCCTCTAAACTCTGTTTCAGCACTAGACCGAGAGATGGTGTATTGCCCTTTTGATGTCTACAAAATTAGATTGTCACCAAGAAATTAGTTTCAGGTTAACCAGATATGGAACGGTGAGTATCAGTCATCCCCAATCGGCATCCAGACAATTAAAGATTGATTTGGATATTTGGTGAACTAAATCCCATTGTCAGTGGTGTGCTGGATACAAATCACCAAATCCGATTTGAAAAAAAAATCAAGATTTTACATATGGATTAGTGTATTCAACATGGTACGAAATCTTGATTTTTGAGACATGCGATTTCTTTGTATATTCATGAAGGAAATGGAGAATTATGACTTAGAGGTGCATTTACTTAGATTGGAAAAGGTAAGTACGTAAAAAGTTATAAAACATATCCATATCAAAACAAGATTTTATAAATGCCTTATTTCATTCTAAAGATTTTGAAAATGATTCTAAGTTGTTAAGTCACATTCCTTTGCAATTTGAAGAAATGCATCTTATATTTGATATGTGCATACTCGAATAAGTAATTTAGTAATTGACACAATACTTGTGAAAAATTGGTAAGAGTTGTTATTTGTGGTAACTAATGGGTGAACCGTCCCTTCAGGGACATATGATAAAATTAGAACGTATAAAAAAGAAAATTACTCTAGTTCCTACACAAGGATAACACGCACAGATCATGAAATGGTCCAAAAAGTAATGGATGAACCGTTGTATACATAAAAGTTCCACTATTGAAAGAGTATAACTGTAAAAGTAATCAAACACGTAGACTAGTTGAAATCGATGGCATATGTGCCATTATGTGCAAAATGGGAATTAGGATCCAATAACACAATTAACTTATTAGGTCAAATATATATATGATTTTAATAAATTATTATAATGTAGTAAATTCACCGATATAAAACCTTTTTAAATTTATAAGCCTGAAATTGACACGTATTAAATCCAAAATGGATTTTTGCACTACAATTTTCATCAAAGCAACCATAACTTAACTCTTCATTAGATGTCAATCTAACATTGGTGTTTCCATCATAAACGTCTCGGAAACCTAGGCATTTGCAAAGTGTATAAGACACAAATAAAGAAAACATTAATATGTATAGAAGGAAAAACAACAAAAAAACACTAAATATTAATTAGATTCATTCATGGAAGATGTCATTGAAATAGCTAACGCTTCTAATATATAGGATCTAGTTTCAAGTTCAAAACCTGATTTAATGAGGTCTTTTTATAATTGTGGGCTTTTTTATTGATGGTATTTTTAGGGTCATGGTTAAACTCATCTAAAAGAAACATACACGGGTATTGAGATGGTTTCAAACATTATTCAAAAAGATGTCATTGGAATCCTAGTATTTGAAGTTTAATGTATATATATATATATATATATATATTAATGATTATGTAAAAGCTTATTAGGTTCTTAAAAGTTAGGCCTCAATATCTACTGAAAGGTACGACCTAGTACGGTTGCACACAATTTTATTAATTGTTTCCTCGTAATCCAACTATGACAATTAGTAAACCAACAATATGTTGTATTATGTTGTAATGCTGTTTCTTCTTGGTAGAACTTAATAGGGGTTGGATTTGGTAGAAAACAAGTTTTGTGTAAGAATTATGAGAATAGATCCTGACCATACATAATCAATATTGATGGTCAGGATCTACTTTGCTATTAATTTTAAAACTGATTGATTTCTTAATGATAATTAAGGGCAATTCGGTCCATTTTTTGGGCTTATTAAAGGATCCCCATTTAAATTCCAAAAAAGTCGCACCCCTCAATCTGACGGTTTCTAAAAGCCAATGAGGATTAAATTCCAAATTAATATTAAATCTTTCCTAAAACTGGTTAAATCTTCTCAACATTCAATTTTCTAAGTATCTTGATTAAATCTTTGCAACAAGAATATATATAACTAAAACAACACTCATACTTTCTGTGAAGTTGTTCTTGTGTTGTTATTGTACGCATATTATTGTTCGTGTTGTTAGTGTGTTGTTATTGATAATTGTAAACCATGAAGATCAAATCTTACTCTTAGCTGCCATATATTATGTTGTTATTTAAATAGCACATTATTAATAGAACATTGAAAAACCAACACAAATATGTTTTACCACTACATGCGGTAAACATTAGCAACACGCAATTAGTTTTCAAGATGAAGAATTAAACATACACAACTTTATGATTAACGCATGTGATATTCTGATTTATTTGTAACCGTGGACTTCTCCATGATTCCATGAATATATGAGACAATATATATATATATATATATATATATATATATATGACAAAGCAGTTTTTTTTTGGAAAAGTACTATAATGCTCTTTCTTATTTATTTATTAATTTCCATGTGGCATTTTTTAACTGGTTCCTACCATTTTTACAAAAAACACATTTTCTGTTTAATCCTACCTCGACCTTAACATTGGTATATTTATTTTAAGTCTTTGTTCTTTAGTGTTACAGATGAAGTTATCTAGCATGGAGCTAGACGAAGAGAAAAAAAAAACTTGAAATAGAATATACCAGTGCTTTGCTAGTTCTTCTAGTTGGCTTATGTTGTTTCCAAGTAGATGTCACGTCTTTTATACAAAGTTACTTACTTCTTAGAACGGGATTGCGCTTGACATTGAAAATGAAGTTTATGTGCTAGTAGTCAAATTATATGTATTACTATTGGCCAATGAGTCTTAATTTGAAATCCAATTTGTCAAAAAAATAAATAAACCAACCATTGTAAGTGTTAATTACTATGCCACGTCTTCATTACTAGATGATATTACTTGTCTGATAGAGTGGGATTTAGCTTGACAATGAAAATGAAGTTTGTAAGTGTCAACGGTCAATGGGTTATAGTTTGAAATTTATGAGTGTCAACGGTCAATTTGTAAGTGTTAATTACTATGCCACGTCTTCATTGCTAGATGATATTACTTGTCTGATAGAGTGGGATTTAGCTTGACAATGAAAATGAAGTTTAAGGCTCAATAGTTATTGCTACCAGCTAATAAGTCATAACATGGGAATCCAGTTGTAAAAAAAATAAAAATACCATCCAAGTAAATGTCACGTTATTGGGGCAGACGAGCGACTCATCCGTTATCATGAGATTGTTCTCGGTCAATGGGGATATTGTTTAAAATTCATGAGCGTCGGCGGTTGAATTGTTAGTATGAATTACCATCACTAATCAATAATCATTTTATATAACATAATATCAATTATAAGAAATTTATATACACTCAGCCCATTAGGGGCTGTCACTTTTTCCCGAAATCCAATCTGAAAAAACCCGTACCCGAACCTAACCTAACCCGACCCAAATGACCCGAACCCGAACCGAAGTTGAAGAAACATGAAATGAATCTGACCTGATCCAAGACGATGTTCCTCGGTGTTCGAGATAAACGAACCACAACTTCATCTTCTTCTCCGGTAGCTTGAGATCTGCAATGGCTTTTGGGGGTGTGAAGGTGACTGCTAAGAAATCTCGAGGATCTCTTGTTTACAGACACAAAAATGGTTATGGTGGTGGCTCTTATTGAGAACAACAACCACCCTTCATAAGGAGGTGGAGACCTCCTTATATAGGGAGCCTCATGGCCACCATCATGGTACCCTAATGGGCCTAGCCCAATTAGGGTTACCTCCACAAAACCCCCTCAGCCCAATAATATTGTATTAGTCCATATAATAAAATAAGCCAAACATAATAAATTAAGGTCGTAAGCCGGGTTTAGTACCATACCCCTACAAGCCCCCCAAGTCCAGTGTTGCTCCTAGGCGTGCAAGCGTTTAGGTGGAGCGCTGGACTTCATAAGGTGTGTTAAGATATGAGGTGGTTTTTTCCCCTTTCTTCGGCCTTGTCTTTATTGTCTTTGAGTTTTGTGAGGTTTTCTCCATGATGGTGACATGTTATGATCCTTATGATAATAATGGTGCACTGGCATGAATAAGATATAGCACGCATCATAACAATAGTGGTGCGGGGCCTGATAAAAGATAGAGTGCGCATCTCGATAATAATGTAATGCAACTTGCGCGCGAGGAAGCTTACGAGCTATAAAAATAATGAAGCTTGCGCGCGAGGCGACTTAAGAGCTATAAAAATAATGAAGCTTGCGCGCGAGGCGACTTACGAGCTATATATAAAAAAAATGAAGCATGCGCGAGTTGCGGCTTATGAGCTATAATATGATAATAATGACTGGCCCACAAGGGCCTCTTCTACGCAGGATGACTATCCCGGCTTGTCTTCAAAATAATAATGGAGGCACAAACGGCCAGATAATAATAATAATGTCATAGGTGCTTTTGCGACTCGTAGCCGAATCTGCAAAAACATATCAACTAAAAGTGGATGTATTACAAGGTTCCCATCCTCGGGCAAATTATGAGGTGTGCCCAACCTACGTTGGCGCGTGGCCGTTTGGGATATTATTAGGCTCCCGACCTTTATGTTTGGCGTGTGGCCATGTGGGATATTATTAGGCTCCCGACCTTTATGTTTGGCGCGTGGCCATATGGGTTTATAAGGATTCCCAACCTTTAAGTGTGGCGCGTAGCCGTTTGGAATGTGATACGCGACTGCGCGCAAGCATCATGGCGGTGCGCATGTAGAGTGGCGGAAGGGTTGATCTGCGACTGCGGTGGCAGAATGTTGATCCGCGGTGGCGGGTGTTAATCCGCCGTGCCTGTTTTTGTCCGCCTGCGCGCATGAGAAAGCGGTTGACACGCCGTGAACGGAATACAAATAACAAGCATGGTGGTCTTCGTGATGGCGGCCTTCATGTCTTCCCGCTTGAACAGTGATGCGGATGCAAGAAACCAAATTTTTGGAGGCGCCCATCCATAATGACGCGGTGTTGTTCCGCGACGGCGCCCACGCATGTGGCGGTGTTCTTTTGTGACGTGATTGCGTAGTGTTGATCCGCAAGTATGATGGCGGTGTGTTGTTTAGCGATGCGCATGCACGGTGGCGAGGTTGGATCGCGGTGGTGCGGTGCTCGGCGCCAGCGCGCATGCGTGATGGCGCGCTGCTGCTTCATAGCGGTGGAACTCATGCATGGTGGCATGCACCATGGCGGCCAGATGGTTATCCGCGGTGGCGTGTACGCGTGGTGGCGCAATGACATTAACCGGTGGCGAGGTTCACTTGTCGTGGTGCGCATGAATGTTAGCATTGTATTGAACCACGGCGAGCGCATGCGCGGTGGCGGAGAGTTGTGCCACGGTGATCATCACAACTTGCGGCTTGCTTGCCGGAGCAGGAGGCGGCGTGGACTCTAATTGCCCGCCATGTTTTTGTTTTTTCCGGTGATAGGTTTTTCAATGAAATTCTTGGATGATAAGAAAATTGGTAACTGGACCCACCGGGTATTTAGGATCCTACCTCCACTAGTCCCCCTAGTTCAGTGCTGCTCCTGGGCGTGCAAGCGGTTAGTTGGAGTTCTGGACTTATTAGGAGTGCTTGTACGGTTTTTTGGACCCGGTGCTTCCCAAATGTACCTTTTTGCATATGTATACTTTGCTTCGGGTTATAAGAGGTTTAATCATGATGGCGTATTGAGCGGAGCGGAGCCGCGTTCGGTCTTGTATTCGGCGCGAAGCCGTATGGGTTTATGAGGATTCGCAACCTTTAAGTTTGGCGCGCGGCCGATGGCCGTATAGGTTTATGAGGATTCCCAACCTTTAAATTTGGCGCGTGGCCTTATGGGTTTATGAGGATTCCCAACCTTTAAGTTTGGCGCGTATGTTAGCCGCGGTGATCGTGTCGGAGCTTTAACTTGGCCTGCGGGAGCCGTACCTGACCGGCTATTTCTTTGCTCAGAGCGTACATGTGATCCGCAAAAGCCGGCTTGACCCGCGGAAGCTCTTGTGACCCGCAGAGGTTGTACTTAAGCTGCTGGAGTTTCTCGCCATGACCCACGGAGGTCAGATTTGATCCGCGGTTGCGCGTTAGTGACCCGCGGTATGTGAGGTTGGTCCCTTCCAACATTTAAGTTGCCCGCTAGTTATTCATTGATCCGCGGGAGTTCAAAATGTGATCCGCCAATTATTATTTAGCGCGTGCGGCATGCTATGGCGGAGTTGAATCGCCGGAGCACGCATGCGGCTTGTTTGTTTCGCGAACGGCGTGGAGGTTGATGTTGATTGCGGAAGCTAAAGTTGACCCTTGAGGCTTTGATTGTGCCTTTGTTTCGCGGGAACATTGCTTGCGGAAGCAGAAGTTGATTGCGGAAGCTAAAGTTGACCCTTAAGGCTTTGATAACGCCACGCGGGAACTTTGCTTGCAGAAGCAGAAGTTGACCCTTGAGGCTTTGATTGTGCCTTGCGGGAACTTTGCTTGCGGAAGCAGAAGTTGATTGCGGAAGCTAAAGTTGACCCTTAAGGCTTTGATAACGCCACGCGGGAACTTTGCTTGCGGAAGCAGAAGTTGACCCTTGAGGCTTTGATTGTGCCTTGCGGGAACTTTGCTTGCGGAAGCAGAAGTTGACCCTTGAGGCTTTGATTGTGCCTTGCGGGAACTTTGGCAGAGAGTAATCGCCGGGAGCGCGCATGCAACCCGCTGTGGCGGAGAGTAATCGCCGGGAGCGCGAATGCAACCCGCTGTGGCGGAGAGTAATCGCCGGGAGCGCGCATGCAACCCGCTGTGGCGGGGAGTAATCGCCGGGAGCGCGCATGCAACCCGCTATGGCGGGGAGTTGAGCGCATGCATGGCGGGAGTTGAGCGCGCATGCATGGCGGGAGTTAAGCGCGCATTCAATATGTAGGATGGATGCTATGAGTAATTTGAGCTGAGGCTCATATTATTGGTCTAAGGCCCTAACGTTTTAGAGTTAAAACTCGTTAACGCGTCTGAGCTTGAAGCTCGCGCATGTATGTTTTACTTCGTTTTATTTTTAGTTTGATGTCAATACAATGTTGTCATATTGCTCAAAATTAATAAAGGGAAGTGTGAAACATGTATGCAAAAGGTAATAGAACGCATGTTAAGAAAAATAGAGCGTATCATTATTCATAATGGCTTAAAAAGCCTTGATTACGAACTTGACAACTTTTACATGAGACATTTTCTGAGTTGTGCTGCGTTCCATGTGCGCGGGATCTTCCACAGGTGGTGGAATGTTGATCCGCGGCTGTGCGCATGCATAGCGGCGATGTATTGAACCGCGGTGGCGCATACGTGGTGGCGATGTATTGTGCCGCGGTGGCGCATGCATGGTGGCGGAGTGTTGTGTCGCGGTAGCAGACATGCGTGTTGCGTTGTTCTTCCGTGGTGACGCGCATGCATGGTGACGCGGCGACGATCTGCGGTGGCGCTCATATATTGTATCGGGGTGTTCGACTGTGCGCATGCATGATGGCGCATTGTTGCTTATGGGCGCGGAATGGACGTCACAGTGGTGGTGTTGGAAAGCCAGAGCGCTTATATGGTCCGCAATGACGCGCGGTGTTGATTCAGGCCAGGGCTCATGGATGGCCGCGCGGTGCAGATCCGCGGCGGCGCACATGTATGGCGCCTTGATGGCGGAGACAGCCCCGACGGAGCTGAATAGAAGGAGGCGGAGTCTATCTGGCCAGCACTGTTCTGATGTGATTTGTACAGGACATCCCTGGATGATAAGACAATTGAAGCTGGCCAGCACCATCCTCTTTTTTTTTGTAAGGTAGCAGATCTAAAAGCTCATTTTTTGCATTATGAACTCGTATATGAAGATTTCTGCGCCGGATCTTGGCTGTATTGCCGGAAAAAATGCAAATCTTGCACCGTGAGAATTTTTGGCCACCGAAATAAAGTAGATCTGGTCGTCACGGTCAGATCTAATTAAAACCGTCACAGATCCGGAGCGTTATTGTCCGAATCTGGTAGCTTTTTCTGAAAAATTATCAGATCTGAAAAGGTTTTCAGATTTATTTCACCCTCTCGTTCTTCCAAAAAGCAGATTTAGAAGTCAAAAAAGGAGAGTCGAAGATGCGGCTCGTTTTCGATGTGGTCCCACGGATAGATCTGAGAACCGAAACGAAAATCAAGACGTGGTTCGTTGCCGTCCCACGGATGGCGCCAATGAAGAAACATGAAATGAATCTGACCTGATCCAAGACGATGTTCCTCGGTGTTCGAGATAAACGAACCACAACTTAATCTTCTTCTCCAGTAGCTTGAGATCTGCAATGGCTTTTGGGGGTGTGGAGGTGACTGCTAAGAAATCTCAAGGATCTCTTGTTTACAGACACAAAAATGGTTATGGTGGTGGCTCTTATTGAGAACAACAACCACCCTTCATAAGGAGGTGGAGACCTCCTTATATAGGGAGCCTCATGGCCACCATCATGGTACCCTAATGGGCCTAGCCCAGTTAGGGTTACCTCCACAAAACCCCCTCACCCCAATAATATTGTATTAGTCCATATAATAAAATAAGCCAAACATAATAAATTAAGGTCGTAAGCCGGGTTTAGTACCATACCCCTACAGAAGTAATTCGGGTTGGTTCTCGAGTTTTCTGATTTATAAGTTTCGGGTTTAATCGACTGTTGTCATTCTAACTATTATGGATCGATTGTTTATTATTAATTTATGTTTTCCGTTAAATACTAATAGCAACCGAAATCGAACAACCAAATCACGTCCGATTGAATACGATTATGGTTCTAATTAGTTTTACTTTTCTTTGAATTGTTTTAACAACTTATTTTGGTTTGTTATTTGATTATTTGTGTTATAAGTAAAGGAGAATTTGTTGCTTTAATTTTAGCATTGTGGTTTTTAAATTTTTTTGTTTTCGTATATATATAATTTTTTTGTTTTCTAGGATATCCGAAACCCGATTAATCCAACCTGAATTACCCGAACCCGAAAAACCTGTGAGAGACAGGGCCGGCTCAACGTCCTCTTCAGCTTGTGGCCCATAAGTGAGTTACTAATTCTAAAATAACTCTACTATCAAAATTTCATAATACATAACTCTGATTTAAAATGGATTCCCTCCAAAAGTGGAAGCCTAAAGCCATTGCCTTATTTAGCTTACTCACGAGACGGCCCAGATGAGAGATTTAGGTTGTGTTTCGGGTCAAGATTTAAAACTTTGAAACTCAGAAAACCCAAAACCCAAAAAACGAACTCGAAGAACACCCCTACAACCCATAACCTATTAAAAGAATGTATATTCGTATATCCTTGGTGTTTTTCTTGGATAAAATATAATAATTAAAATACCGGAAATCAGTAGTTAAGTGATTAATGCTTTATAAAAGTTTGCAAATTACACGTTTCTTGATATGTCTGCAACGCCGTTAAAAAATAGGCAAAAGTTTGTTCCGTTAAGTAACGGAGAATTCGTGCCAATGATTTGCTTGTGTAGTTGGGATGTAATGAGGTCCGTCTAGGACACGTGATGATAATCAATTAATGGGGTTGACGTGGAAGGTGAGTAATGAGGTGGCAGAGAAGCCAGGTTCCACGTAGGAAAGGAATAATGGTAGAAAACCGTGATGACGGTGGGACCACATGGGTCATCCTAGTATTGAATCCCGGAAGCTGTTTTGCTTTCAAACTAAATTCGATGATTAGGCTGAGGGGTGCGGAGCGCTAGTCAGGGCGCGTGAGGGACTTCGATAGCGCCCCGGGGCGCGAGAGCCACACCACCGGGGCGCGAGAGGGGCGCGAGAGGGGCGCGAGAGCGGAAAACGAGGCAGGCGCCAGGAGGCTCGCGCGCGTGAGTGGCTGTGGGAAATGGGAAAGAGCCGTTGGAAGGCTTTAATAATGAATAAAAATATTTTTTTTTTTTTAACAAAATCATCTATATATATCACAATACATATATCACAATACATATCAAACACAACCATTCTCACATACTACAACCAAAACGAATATCACACACCACACCCAAAACCCAAAATCACCCTATCTTCGAAACCTTTTTTTAAAAACATGTCTGGAAATTGGTACCCAAACCTAGATTCAGATTACCCTTACGACGATTTATGGTCGGCACCGGAACAACCGATGTTTTATTCGGGGTCGCAACAATCATCCGGCTTTCAACCATCCAACATGCAACCGTCTCCTAACTTTGTAGTTCCGGAGACACAAGAACCGGAACCAGAAGGTGAAGCTGCGGGACAAAGAAGACGCGTCCACCGGAAAAAACAACTTGCAACGGACGGGTCGGGTTCGGCTTCGACCGGAAGGGCGAAACGGAAAATCACTCCGTGGTCATCGGATGAGAAGGAAGCCCTGTGTCGGGCTTGGATAGCCATTTCTGAGGATCGGCGTTGCGGTAATTGTTTTAACGTTTTTAAAAATGATTGTAAATAAAAAGTTAAATAAAAAAGTTAAATGGCTTACAAATTTATTTACATAATTTTGCAGCCGACTACCAAAAGAGCAAGGTCTTTTGGACAAAGGTTAGGGAGACGTTCTATTCGCTCGTTGGGAGTACAGAGCGGAATCCCGATATGATTTCGGGTCGGTGGACCGAAATTAGAAAATTTGTCGGCTTGTTTACTAATCTGTTCAACAGGAACGCCGGTCGTATGAGACCAAGTGGCAGTGACGATTTGGCGGTCTATAATTTCACTGTCGAAGAGTGGAAGCAGGAGTGCCTGCGGAGGTATGGGGCGGTGAAGACGTGGGACGGTGTAAAGTTGTGGGAGAGGTTGAGAAGGTGTGCCAAGTGGGTTGAGCTGGTGGCGCCGGACCTTGATGCGGAAGTAGGGCCGAAACGGACTAAAACTAGTTCGTCTGGAGCGTACAGCACAACGGACGGGTCGGATTGCCGGGTTGGATTCGACCTAAACGTTGCGGGGGAGGAAACGTCTTCACCGCCGAGGAGGCGGCCATTGGGAAGGGACGCCAGGGGGAAAAAACCGGCTGAGGGGGAAGCCGTAAACATCAACGATCTTGTTGAATCCCTCAATAAATTCAACAAAACCCTGGAGGTGGTCTCTGTTGACAAAAAGGAAAAAAAAAGAATGAGAGATTTGGACTTCCTTGCAAGAGACTTCAGCCACCTAAATCCGGTCGACCAAATGCTGATGGAAAAACAAAAGGAACGTATCCGGAAGAGGTTGATCGAAGAAGACGAAGCCGAAGAATAAGAATAATGTTAATGTGTTTTTTTAATTTTTTTTAATTAATGTGTTTTTTTAATTTTTTAGTACTTTAATTTTTTTTATATATTAATGTGTTTTTTTAATTAATGTGTGTTTGTTTAAATAATTACTTGTTTTTTTAATAATACGTTTTTTTAATACATTTATAAAAAAATAAAAAAATAAACCGCTCGCGCCCCCTCTCGCGCCCCTCCACACCATGCCCCGGGGCGCTATCACCACTACCAATACCCATCTTATCAAGTTTCTCTCTCTGCCACACGTCACAATATTATTGGATGGCGCCCCCACTCACGCCCCCTCTCGCGCCCCCCACACCCCTCAGCCTTATTGTTACTTGTTCACATGCCCTCTTAACCTTTTTTTTTTCCTTTTTTATGAGAATGTTTGAAATTAACTTTGAAAAATGATTATTGTTTAATTTGTGTTTTTAAACCGTCAATAAATTAAAATATGTTTGACAATCACAAAACTTTTTTTAAAAAAGTTAAAAAACAGTTTTTCAAAAGATTCAAATTTTGGCTTTTTAAAATAGCTTTTTCAAAAAGCCATTAAACTAATAAGCATTTTTCAAACTCAATCCCAAACATGCTCTAAGGCTAACTTAATTATTGACGAGTCACTGTCTCCTTTATTTTCAGAGTAATGGAGACTGTCTTTAGAAGGAAACCCACCATATGTAAGAAAACCCTCTCGTCCAACCTAAAACCCAGTGGCGGAGCCACACTATCAGGCGGAACCCGGTTCTTTTTCGGTTTTATATATAACCTATAGTTTGAATTAACGAGCGAACCCATTCTTTTTCAGTGAGCGAACCTAGTATCGTTTTAAAAAACTATATTCGAACACATTAATTATAAAAAGTTCAATTATATTTTTTTAGTAACAGATATTCTTTTTGTAAAATATAAAAATCTTTTAAAAAACAATAAAAATTATTAACACACATTATATATGGGCCAGTAATACCCTATTACCCCATATATAGATTAATAAAAAGCCCAAAAGACTCATAGAATTGATCAATAAGCCCAACCCAATTGATATAATTAAGCATAATACCTAAATAAAAAATAATAAATAGGCAAATAAAAACACCGGTTATCGACTCAGCAACCGATCAACTTCTTTCTATCGACCAGATGACCATTGATTCATCGCCTTCGCCGTTCGTTTCAAGGTTTCAACCATCGCCAACAACCAATACCCGTTGGTCTATCGGTTGAGAAATGTTTTTCTTCAATGAAGCATATGAAGTCGGATTTGCGTAATCATTTGGATGACGATTATATGAATGATACTTGTATTTGTTATATTGAGAATGAGTTCTTTTTCTAAGTCGCGATTGAAGATATTTTTCAAAACATGAAAACATATAAGAAACAATTATAATATGCAATATCTTTTTATTTAACGACTTTGTATTTTATTGAATGCTAATAATATATTTTTGTTATGATAGTGATATTGCATTTTATTTATCTAACCGAATGATCGAATCAATCCGACCCGATCCATTTGGGCCCGAAAACTTTGACACCAGAAAAAAATTAAGCATAAAAAAATTCCGAACCCATAGAAAAAAATCCTGACTCCGCCATTGCTAAAACCCATATGTTTTTTTCAATAAAAAACGAGACTTGAACTCAGACATCACATTTTTTAAATTGAAGTATTTGGGTTACTCATCTTAACCACTTGAGCTAAGGATTACTAACACATAGCCCTCACCCAACTCGCTTCTAAGGTTATGAGTAATGGTCAATGACTCTAAAAGAGCATTTTCTAACAAATCATCATCACCTTCTTTTAATAAAAATTAGAGAAAATGACTGTTTGCCTCATTGTGCTTTATTGGGGGGGAGATGTTTGTAGGCCAAGTCCGAATTTTCACGTATTGCTTCCTGTCGTTTATGGGCGGGCTCAGTCTGCACCCAGCCGTTCGTTGACCGCCTGTTGACAGATAGACAGCAAGGGCATTTTGTTAATCTTCTCTTAACAACAACAACAACAACAACAACAACAATAAATAAATAAATGATAATAATAACAATACAATAATCATCATCTTAATACAGTTAGTGGCAAAATGGTTTATGTTGAGCTTGCCGGAAAAAAGTAAGGATACTTACAATCGTGTTGAGCTCGTCGGAAAATAATGGTTGGTGGAGGAGACCATTGTCATGCCTCAACCGACAGTGGAATATACGTCAGGGCGTGAACGGTGATGGTTCATAGCACATGCCACTAATTAAAGTTATAATATTTATTTATCACATTAAAACATGTCACACATTACAAGTAGTGTTTGATGCAATAACATAGCATAACGATAACACTGTTTATTATTTTATTGGCCTAGGCCCATAGCGGTACTAAATTTTGAACTTCAATGCAAACATCAAACTTGTAAACCTGCATCATGTATAAAATAAGACGTCAACTATATGAATAGTTAGTGAGCAACCATATATTGAAATCGCAATTCCACACGTTAAATGTATATCTAAGCACGTATGATTGAATAACACATTTGATTGAATAACTTGTGTGATCAAACCTTTTTGACTTGTGTCCATAACCTGAAGGTCATGCTATGTCGATTCTGATCGTCCGAATTCCAAAACCGGTCAAATTCAGACGGACGTCACCCAGATAGATCTATCATCGTTACCGATGGCTTGGTTAAGCTAATGATTCACACTTGATTGATTGAATACCCACACAACACAACACAACACAACGCATCACCACACATAGCATGAATAAACACATAACATAGATTGAATTGCATGATTGAACGAATAACAAAACCATGAATGTTTAATACGGTACATAATACACCCCAAAATGTTTAAAAGTAAAAAGGAGTATGATTACTCACATGGATATGGGTGCGAAAACGATAAAGACTAAAAGCGAGTTGGATGAGTGACACGGAAAAACCGCAATAGTTTATCCTAATGTATTGAATAACACAAGTATGAATATTCGAACAAAAACAGACAAATTTTAGTTTCTAAGTTCATGAGCGTTTTAGGGGCTTCGTTTTATGGTTAAAGGTATAAATGAGACAAATATGATAAAATATAAAATAAATTATGTCATAAGATGCTTATATAAAAATATGAATAAGATACGCATATATATATGTGTGTGTATGTATGCATGTATGTATAAAAGTATTAAACTATGTTTTTATCCAAAAATAGTTATTTTCAACAATTCATAACTATACTTTAAATATGTGATAATTAATAAAATGCTAAGAGATTTCTAAGACTTTGTTAAAAGCATGTTTATTTCTTTTATGAAGATAATTACTTATGTTTACCATATTCTTAAGAATATGAATATACAATTATTGTGACATTTTAAAGAACCAATCCAAAATAACAAAACTATGTATACAATTTTTTTATGGTTAATAATGAAAATTCTATGAAGTTCATTATATTCATAACTACTTATATATTAAAATAAGAAATTAAAGTATGTTTAGATGATAGATAGTTATATGCATCTTAAAGACCCAACAAAATTTGGTTATTGATTAATATTGAATAGCAAAGTATCAATTTGATTATCAATTTTAGAAATCCCTAATTAGTTATGAATCTTAGATGAAGAAGAAGGTGAAGAACAAGATGGAATTAGGATAATCTAACCACAAAGATGATAATTCTTCTTCCTAATTGAGTAGAGACCTTCCAAGCCTTCTAATCAACTTCAAAATACTTGATTATAAGTGAAGTGTGTGTGTTTTAGTGGAATTTGCGTCTAAGAAATAAAACAAGTTCCTCTATTTATAGGTTGAGCTTGTGGTCAGACACATCCCTGTGTTTCATGAAACACAGCCCGTGCTTCAGTGTCAGGACCAAATTTTTGTCTTATCTATGACAGCTAGACATGGGGGCGTGTTAAGAGAAGCACGACCCTGTGTTTCAGTGTCGGGACCAGATTTTGTCTTATTAATGATAGCTGGACATGGGGGCGTATTAAAGGAAGCACGGCCTCGTGTTTTGAGGTGCCAGGTCATCATTTTTATCTTATTAATGGCAGCTGGACACGGGGGTGTCTTAAGGGAAGCACAGCCCCGTGTTTTGAGATGTCAGGTCATCATTTTTGTCTTATAGTGACAGCTGGACACGTGGGTGTGTTAAGAGAAGCACGACCCTGTGTTTTGAGGTGTCAGGTCATCATTTTTTTCTTATTCAAGAAAGGTGACTACGGGGGCGTGGAAGGGAAGCACGGCCCCGTGTTTAAGTGTCAGGAAGTTTGAAATTTTGCAGTTTCAGTCCCTAGACTTGTTAAAAACTCAAAAATAGTGAATATACTCGAATAAACTGATTATAACACATAATTGAATGGGTTTACCATGAATAAACATGAAACCACATAATATAACATAACATGTATCGATTTATTGGTTGAATAACGATTCGAAATATAATATGGATCGGGTTTCAAACACGGAAAGTTGACGAATGTCACAACAGTGACGATGTGAGGTGCTCGGGTCGTGCTCCCACGATGGCGCCAACGTACGGTTAGTAACAAAATTTCAATTCCGTGCTTCCGACGGCGATGGGAGAAACCTCAGGTGGCGCCGGAAAGACTATTGTGGGTTAGAGTTTATAAGCCGGTGGTGGCGCCGAAAAGACGAGGATGATAATGGTGAAGAGATCTTTTACTTTGATTTAGAGTTTTATTATTATTATGAACTGAAGATGACGACGACGACGATGGTTTGGAGTTGATGAGTAAGGGTTGTCGTCGTGCTATTAATTAGAAATAAACCGTGTTATTGAATTGATGAGGCCGGAGGTTGTCGCCTGCGGCGAGGGTGTTTGGGATGGAAAAACAATGTGAGGGTGGGGGTCTGGGATTAGTTGAAGATGATGACAATGGTTTGGATTTGAGCCTCAAGAAACCCTAAATGAAATTGGGGAGGATGAAGTGATGAAAGTGGAATATATATTTCATATTATATAGCTATACCAAACATCAATTTAGTTCACATGGTAGGTGTTATGGATTGTTAAACCGGAGGTCTCGGGTTTGAATTGCAGTCTCTCCAATATTTTGGAAGATATTTTTAAATTGAATTAAAGGCTTAGAGGGTAACTGGTCATTTCAGTACTTTTTTGAATGGTATTGACAACTAGGGTCAAAGTGAGCCCGCCCATAAACGACAAGGAAGCAATACGCGAAAATTCAAACTTGGACCTGCAAACGTCTGCTGGCCATAAAGCATAGAGACAAAGCATAATTTTCTCTAAAAAGAATATACATAATGGATAATGCCCCTTAATTCTCTCTCAGTTATTACACTTCAATACACATATTAGGTTTATTGTAATAATGCACATGCCCTTATAAATCCTTTAATGCCCCGAAAATAATGTAGGAACTTTAGTCATCAATAGAACATCCATTACGCATGGCATAAATGATTTAAGTCAAACTAATCCAGGTTAATTAATTAAATCTTTATAAATTATTATTTTTTATTCATTTCTTGATACTCTAATTATTAATTAAACAAGATCTTAGATGCCACGTCGCGTGTTATGTATCTATGCTTCTTTATGTACTCTAATACGTCTAGCCCGTTTTAAACTTTCAATATATGCAGATCCTGTCGCGTTTGACCTTTCTACAAATAAACCTTGTAATAACTTTAATCAAAGATAGATAATATGTTTAAGAAATTAAATAACTTATTTAAGAAACTCGTTAAGTCAACTGAAGAAACACTAGTCCAATCCTCGGCCCAGATAAATGGCCCTTAGGTTAAAGTTCGTCTTTCCCATGGGGGTGAAATACAATCCGGTTCATTTGAGCGGAGCAACCTGCAAAACAATACACCGTGAGCTCGTTATGAGAAGGAGAATAGGGGGTATTCTCGTAACCACTCTCCAGCATTAGAATCAGTATAGGTAACTAAGAAAATGTATATAATTTAAATACTAGAGAGTATTAATACGTGAAGTTGGAATCCTTTTACCATTGGTGGTGGAGTGGTATTTATTGCCGAAGGGGGAGAGAGAAGGCATGGGTCAGCTGTGTTGTCAGGAGAACCACCAATCAGTGAGCTTGCACGTGCTTAAGTAAAGTTGGTGGATAAAGCAACTGACTAATGGTGAGACTCGTACTATGTAGTATTATTGATGATGTGTTGTCGCCTTGGTTAGAGGTGTCTTTCACCATACTCGCTTTTGTACCATACCTAGAATGATCTTTAAATTCAATCTTTCTAAAAGGTCAGAAGGGATGTCTGGCGCAAGGTGAGACATCCGCCAACATCGTGATCTTTAGATTCACCAAGTGTCGGTGTTGCAAGGAGGATGTGGGCCCTCAGGCAAAGACTTCTATTTTCTTCAGGTGGGTTTAAGACCCCACCTATTCATTAACAAAAATAAATATGTAACAACTTATGTTAAAAAAGTAGAAATTCCATTTCACTTTATGAAAATGACATCCTGTGATTCCTATTTCTTTTATATGAATCCGCAAGATAAAAAATTCATATAGCAATCATTGTTTATTAATTTTCTCAGAGCAATCACACCAGATCAAATGTAATGGAGCATTGTGATATGAGAAAAAACCTCAAAATGTCTGGAAACTCCACCCTCCGTAGGAGTTTTTGATGGCATTTTGGTTTAGGAGTTTTGTATGTATAATGTTGGTGGAGGCATTTTGGTATATGAGTTTTGTATAAAATGTTGGTGAAGGAGAAGGTTTGGTGGTGAAAATAATGATTGAAGGTTCACCAGTTTTTTTAAAAAAAGAAAAACTTCGTTATTAACTGGGGCGCCACCTCTACGGTCTCAGGAACCCAATAGTTATCTCCATATCCAAAACTTAAAAATCAAACAAAACGTTTATTTTCTATTTCACATCAGAAACCTCATTCTCATTTCTCATTTCCCAATTTTTATGAAAACCTACGATTAACCCCCAAATATGAAGCTCCACTGCTCACCCAAGTCCCCATATGGTTGTTTATATTTTTACAAGGGGAAGAACGTTAGAATATAATAAAGGTAGATTAAATGGTTATTCAATTGAATATGGATATATATGGGGAATGAGACGTGACGAGTTTCTTAATCATCATCATCATCATTATCATCGTACTCAGTATATCCCACCAATAGCAAAGCTATGGTAGGGTCTGAGGAGGGTAAGATGTAGGCAGCCTTACCTCTACCCCATAGGGATAGAGAGGCTGCTTCCGGTGAGACCCCCGGCTCGATAGTAGTTTTGCATCAAGCCTTGGACATAAGGCACATAGCACTCAATCATCGGGACACCGGCTGATCGGTGCATGTACCCTTATCTTTCAGCTATCAACGCCACTACATGATGCCTGATTAACCGTCCGTCACTTTTAACGTTATTTTCACGAGATTAGTAAAATAACGTCAAAATTAGTGCAATTTCACTTTTGCCCACCCGCGGGTTCACACATATATACATCATATGTGCGCACCGCAAGCAGGGCTAGACGAGTTTCTTAATGATATTTAAATTTCAAAAACAAATGTTTTTTTAATTAAGTTATAGGGAAGAGGATGAGGAAGCTACCATGAATGCTTTAATGCCGATGAGCACATCTCATCTCTCCACAGATAAACACAATACAATGCCCAAAACTAATTACAGCAATACAATTTCCAGAAAGTTAACACTGAATTTTTCATCAATTGATTGTCCCTTTTTTAGTCATTAAAGAAATGATATTAATGCTATGAATGCATAATAATGTAATGATTCTTCATATTCATAATCTCCACATTTCATTATTTTATATTAATGTTATTACTATAAATAGTGGCTCTTGTATTTTGTATTGTATGCACATCTAAATGAATAAGAAATCTCTTTTTTTTCTCACTTTAAATTCCTAATAGGTCGTTGTTACACAACCATTAACATATTTTAAAACGTGTATTGTCTCAGATGTTATTTTATAATAATGTTATTTCGATAGTTTGTTAAAATATAAACCACGTACAATGGTAACCAAATTTTAAAAGTATTTTAATTAGGTCACTCATGCAATTTTTTCCCAAATCGGGTCACTAAATTTTGAAATCGAGTCTCACCGATTTTTTTGTACGTCAAGAAAGGAATTTGCAATATATGTAGTTAAATTTAAAAAATTTAAAAATACGTTAATTATATTAAAATATAAAAATAAAAAATAAAAATCACGTCGCAACTCAACGTCAACATAAAAAAAAGATAAAAAGATTTCCTGTGTGAAACAAAAAAGAAAAAGACTAAAAAAACATGTTAAAACCTCTAATTTAATAAAATATGAAAACTGAGTGACTTAATTAAAACATTTTTTAAAATTGAGTGACGTAATTGAAACACTTTTGAAACTTTGTTACTATTCAATGAATTTAGTTGACTTTGTCTATTTGTATAGTTGTTGAAAAATTCAAAAATCCAAAATTCGTAACTCTTAATACTTTATTGTTATGCATAATAGTTTTTTCTACCCGACGCGTTGTGCCGGGGCAACTAGCAAAACCCCAGCATTGAAACACGGACGTCGGTAAAATCCGAGCGTTACGCTGATGAATCGACACGAATTCGGTCGGTATCGATTGCGTTTGTTATGATATATATTTGGTTATAAAAATATTAACTTATAAGAGAGCAAAATATTTAAGACGATATTTATTTGGTTAGCAAACCCGGGCGATGGTAAACCCAATCGTTGTGGTAAGGCCGCGAGTCTACGTGAACTCCCTCGGTTTTTTCAAGTTTGTTATGGTACCGGAACTAAAACAAAACCAAAAAAATTAGCGTTTGTTGGTTTCCATTACATTTATTGTGGTAACTCAACTAAAAAACCAAAATTTATTGACCAATACGGTGCCACCAAATGGCCCAATAGGCCACTTGCGGCACCAAAGTTCTTCTTTGTATTATAGTAATAATACATTATTTTAGTCATAGGATCTATTTTAAGTTTTAAAAATTATATCGTTTTCATTATTCAACTTGTGTAATAGATGGAGTTCTAGCCTACTATATATAATGAACTTAACTAATGATGTTTTTATTAAGATCGAATAATATTGTTAAGTCTAAAACATCTTCGATAATCCTAAATAGCTATGTTTTGTCTGTTATAGATATGTGAGATACTAAGTAAATAGAAAAAAGTAATTTGGGTAATGCTACATTTTGCATATCTGTTATATATTTATATTTATATGTTCAAATTTTAATTTATTTATGCCATTATTCGGATTAAACTCGTTCAACCAGTAAGATGGCCGATTCGATGACAGGTTGTGTTATAAAAAATTTATTATGTCACAGTTGATATTAAATGTATGAAATAAGAGAGAAACTATGTGAGTATTTAAGAGGTGGGTGGAAGGCAAAATAGCTATTTTTGGAAACGAAAATAGTCAATGACATAATGGTCTTTATATCCGGGGACGGTTTCATCTTCGAGAGCTATTTATAGAAAGTCGTAACGTCATATCTGTCGCGTTTATCATGCACCGCATACATTTTCTAAACTAAGTTAAGTGATACGAATGAGTGAGAATGCTAAAATTGCATTAAATGTGCATGGTATATTCATTATTTTTTTAAATTAAATTAAGTGTATATGAATGAGAATGGTAACTGGTAAGATTGCATTTAATTTGCATGGTATATGGGTATATCGTATATCTGCTTGTGGACCATAACATTGAAGTGGGCCCTTATCACAATTAAGTGCATATGAATAAGATAAAATTTAAAATTTTAGTACTTACAAAATCATTACAAAATAAAACATACACATGCATTTTATTTATTGGTGTTTAATATAGAGGTGCACAAACCGGTTTAAAACTTAAAATCGGTTTGGGTTATAACCTGTTCGGTTTGGTCAACAAAAGTCAAAACCGGTTTATGATCGGTTTCGGTTCGGGTTGAAACCGGTTTCTTACAATGTTACGATCGGTTTCAGTTCGGGTTTTGACCGGTTTTTGCTCGGTTTTGGCCGGTTTTGGTTCGGTTAACCAGTTTCGATGGAGAAAATTACAAACCGGTTCCAAACATACGGTTTCAATTGGTTCCAATCCGGTTTCTACATAATCGGTTTCAAACCGATTCGGTTTCGGTTCAGTTTTCGGGTCGGTTCGGTTAATCGGTTTATTTGCACACCTCTAGTTTAATAGTTGTATTCGTGGTGTTTTGAGTGTTTTGATTAGATCAAAATATACCTACCTATTTATGCTAACAAATGAAGGTTAAAATGGTCAAAACATAAAAAGTAGGCTCCCAATGGCATTAATTATAGCCGCAAAAACGAATAGGAATCTCCCCACAGCTATTACCTCTTATACCGGTTTTCAGGTATTGAAAAAACTTAGTTCAGCTATTGAAAATAATCAAGTTCGGGTATTAAAGAACAATTTTGGGTTTTACACTCTTATATGCACCCTATGCGTACCAAATGTGTAGGGTCTGGTATGAAACCTGTTGTCTCGTAAACAAGTATAAGAAAATCTGATTATTTTTTTTTCCTTTTGGATATAGGTTCTTACCTATTTTTGTTGTGCAACAGTAGATTAAGGTTGGTTGTGGGTTTAATTAGTTCTTAATCTAACATAATAAAGCCTTGAGTAGTCGGATGAAGTGGACCTCAGTTTAGTTGTGTGTTTTACTCAACAGAGGGATGGCTCCTTCAGGCTTCAGGAAGTGGTTTCTCAACCGAGTTGAGCAGTGCCGGCCTAGGGTGTGCGGGCTGCACCCCCGGCCGGGGCACGTAAGTTTAGGGGGGTTAAACTTTTTTATGCATATATATGTTTGATATATAAAAGATCTTGAGTCAAACGACATCGTCAATTGGTCGAATCGATTTGGGGTTTAAAAGTCACCGGAAAAGTAGGTTCACCGGATACCTTTGCAAGAAAGTCTTGGTGGAGAAGATAACAAAATCAAGTTCAAGTAATGGTAAAAATAGGTTCTGCTTTTTAGTTCATAATTAAATATATTATTCACATACTCACCCTTTTAGTTTTGTTTTAGTTATACATCATCTTTAGCATTTTTTCAACATACCGTTTATAATCTTTTAAACAATTTATAATAATACCTAAAACTTTCAACTTTGAAAGTACCTATTTTTTGAATTTTGACCCTAAAAGAACATCAAATTAATTTGTCCATGTATGTTTTAGTTTTGTACTAGCTAATTGCCTACATATCTATAAGCTATATTATTTATTTACACATATGTGTTTTATATTGCGTGTATATATGTTTAGGTTATATACGTAAATAAACAATCAGATTAATTTCAAAATTCTTTTTTGTTTTTCTTCCCTTTTAAAATACCATTTAATTGTCTATTTAACATTTTAGACACTATGTTTTGTCATACATAATTTAAATAATATTGCAAATACATAAAAACAATTGGGTAATGTAATATTTTACACATCCGTTATATATTTATTTATATTTATATGCCTAATGTTTAATTTAATTGTGACATCACCATCCAAATAAACAGGTAAGGTGGCCGATTCCATACCCGAGCCTGTTATAAAGTAAATTATTATGTTATGGCTGTTATTATATGAATTAAAGAGATAAGTATGTGAATATTTAAGATGTAGAAGGAAGGCACAAGTAGGAAGCTGCTCTTAGAAACAAAATAGTCATCACGTCACATGTGACATGTGTAGCTTTTACCATGCACCAAATTAAATGTGAATGTTACATTCACATTTCTAAACTAAATCGTCGTGTGTATACAAAATGGGTGAAAGCGATAGAAGATTGCATTTAATTGGCATGGTATATTGGTATATCCACTACCGGACCATAACATTGAAGTGGGCCATTATCGGAAGATTTATGATGAGGCAGCCGAGCTAAAATGAATATTGAAGTATAGGTGCACAAAACCGGGTACTGGCAATAACCGGTTCCGGATTTGTTCAAGCGAGTCAAAAACCAAGCTGGGTTCATAATTGGTTACGGGTTTGTGATTTTTTTAAACTCCCAACATTTAAATTTTATAAGAAAAGTTTTAAAATTCAAATTTTAATTTATTTATAAAATTTTAGAAATTAGAAAATCATTACAAAATAAATGAAAAATTACAAATGCATTTTGTTTATCGGTGCCTTAATCATCGTCTTCGTTGTTATTTTGAGTGCTGTGATTAGACCAAAATATAGCTACCTATTTATGCTAACAAATAAAGGTTAAAAAAAAGAGAGAGTAGGCTCCCAATGGCATTGTAGCGGTCAAAAAGAGACTAGAAGCTCCAAGTAACTATAACCGGTTATATCGGTGTTTGGGTATTGAAAAAACATAGTTCGGGTATTGAAAAACGGTTTCGGTTGCAGCTTTTAGCCTTTTACACAAAAATAATGTACCCTTGTAGGGCTGGCAAAATAGGTCTTAACATAAGTATTAAACATGAATACGACTCGTTTAACTACTTTATAGATCATGTCTATAACATAATTTTAACTTTCATTTACTAACAAGAAAAACGATGGAGCCTGACATACTAATTTAAATTATTAAGGAAACTAGATTTAGAACCCGTGTTTATAACACGGGATTTTTTACAGTTTTTTTACCATTTTAATAAAATTATAATCTTGACCCGTTCACAAATTAACTAAATATTATATTTGACTTGTTCCATTATATATATAATATAATGAGGGTGACCCATCCATAAATTGCTTAATCCTACACACTTTTTCCAATCTTAAGTATTAATTTTAAAGATGCATATCTTAATTTCCCAACATAGTTGTATTAACAAAGTACTACATGAGATGAAAACTCAAAAAAAAAAACAATATTTCATCCACCAGCTGCACAATGGATTGCTGCATATTATTAAACCTTTATTTCCATTATTACAACTCACCATTAAAAGTGAGCAAACATCAGAAGATGGTAATATAATACCTTTGTGAGTGCTAAGATAAGCGTGTGAAGCCATTAGAAATATTGACCTCGTTTCCCCAACAACATATTCCTGTTGTACTGCATAATGAAACATGTTCTATTAAAACAATTTAATTATATTTATTCATATGGAGTTCAGTATTTATAAAAAGATTTAATAATGAACAAAAAAATTAAGTGAGTCAACCGAAACACAACCACACCCGTGTTGACCGATATTAAACCAAACTTGTATTGACCACTCGTTCTTTTTGTCACCTCTAGTTTTCAAATGTTACGGAATTATTTACATATTAAGTAAACTTATATAGGTTTTGAGTCACCCATGGTTGCATTTGTAACAATTATGTAAGTCCAGCTCCAAACATGCTACCATTACCTCCCAAAACACTAAGATCAAATCAAGGGAACCGTGAAACACCAAAATGTGCTCCATATGTGGACCTTCAACTGAGCCACATTCCCATCAGCCAGTGAAGTAGTATTTGCTCTGTCAAGGACCCCATACTCTGCCTGTACCTATAAATCGCATATATAAATTAAATAGCACAACAATCGTTTACATCTTATTAATACCATATGATAGCAAATAACAATTAACAAAAGTGCCTTTGAAATCATTCACTTACTTACAAAAACCATAACAGTCATTATAGTAATTAGCCTCTTCAGCATTGTGCAACACTTTCAACCGATGCATTGCGTGATAATTTCTCTTTGATATTGGAGAGGGGAAATATTTTTATATAATTGAATTAAAGGTTTTGCCTCTAATTCAACAATTCTAAAAATTGGATGTTATTGAAATGATGAAACACCTACAAGTGAACAGCACACCTGCCATGAAATCAGCTTGCAGATATTAATAATCAACTTCACTGCCTCCAAGTGGTTTTAACCTAAATCATATATAACTATTAGCATGAATGTGAACTCTGTAATGAAATTCACATCAAATATGTGTCTGAATAATATCATAATATCAAATTAAATTTGGCTTTCCAAAAATTAAACAATTATTGAGTTCATTCATCTCAAAAGCATAACAAAACACAATATGGTTATCATGAAGCAAACATACTGAATTACAAAGAAAAGTAAGCATAGAAATAACATCTCAATTATGGATGAACATCTCATTTAAAACAGCGGTTAACAAACATATCATGTAATGTTTTCATTTTAGGAAGACCAAAACAGTTAAAGATTTCCGTACAATTTAAAAACCGAATCCAAAATAGAATACC
The DNA here is from genome assembly GCF_021521415.1 of Bidens hawaiensis. Lineage (NCBI taxonomy): Eukaryota > Viridiplantae > Streptophyta > Magnoliopsida > Asterales > Asteraceae > Bidens > Bidens hawaiensis. The sequence continues at coordinate 178,274 of NW_027492416.1, read as the reverse complement.
AATAACAAAGATAAACAAAACATATCTCGTTAATTCAAAATACCAGATTAAAGGTAGATGCGATACACGCAATTCTTGAGCATAAATACACACGTAACCGATTACATATGAATAATAAAGATGTCCAATAGATGTATGAAACGATTACAGATACAAAAGATAGCAAGATATGATACCTTGAAGATCGATTAGGGTTTGGATGCTGACAATGGTGTTGGACTACCGTAAATGGAATATAATTAGCCGATTAGGGTTCTGATGTTGTAGATGGGTTAGAAGAGTTAGAATGAGAAACGGGTATGGGTCAAAAAGGATCCGTATTTTTTTTTGTTAATGTGGGTCAATGGTTTTAACGGGAAAACACCTTCAGAATGAACCATAAACTAACATGTGTCCCTAGTTATTTTACCTTATTAGAATAGAATAGGTAGATCACATAGCTTAATTTTTTTATTAGCACGCTTAATTAGGTCTTGAACAAACGTCCAATTGACAGCCATATCTTCGGGTAGGGTCTAGTATGAAACCATAATAGCTAGGCATAAGAAAATCCGGTTTTTGAAAATTTCTTTTCCCTGAATACAAGTCCTTGTCCGTATCAGGTTTTGTTGTGCACCACTAGATTGAACTGTGGGCTTTACCCTAGAAAGATACAAAGGCCCGTCTAAATTTCAAACAGGTAATTTTGGTAAGTATTAGGCCCATTAGGCCTAAACATTTCCGTTAAAGATTTGGGGTCTGTTTGGTATTAGGTAATTGGTCATTCCATTCAATTGATCAAACAAACACATTTTTTGTCCATTCCCTCGCAATGGGTCATTTCATTCTGCCCTCCATTTCTTTATATCAAACGCTACCTTGAGGATTCAAGGTAAAGTTGTAAATCCTAACCGGTAACCTAATCAAGATGAAAACTGGTTATTAACCGGTATAGGAGAAACCGGTTACAAGCTGAGATGAACTGATATCGGTTAGCCGGACATAGGTTAATAAGATTAGTTGTTAATATGATTAGCTAGTTTCAATAGGTTATTATCGAATAACCAAACCGAACTGGTTACATAGGTTAGGGTTTCCCTTCTAAAAACTGGTACCCGTTTTGACCATTTGACAAAAATCAGCTTATGTTTGTAACGGGTATTATAGAAACCGGTTAACCTATATTTGCACCTCTAATTGAAAGTAGTTACACATAGGTATTGTCAATAGCAGACTTGTACTCATACAAGAAAAAAAACAGGTTCTTGAATCTGAACCTGTTTAAAAACCATACTCGACCGGTTCGGTTCCGGACCTACCCAATAGGTTTGCGTCCGTTTCTACTCTTTTTGCTCATAAACCAATTTGGAATCAATTTTCTTTGAACTGATTCTTACCGTTTGAAATTCGAATATAGCCATTTTAAGTTTAAGTAGCTCCCCATAACCTGCCAACTTTACAAGTAGTTATGGCAGCTAACTATAATTATATGCTAATCCTTCTACTTAGATACGTGCAATAACAATCCCTCACAATTAAAGATGGTGCTTTTGTGGACTGTTCCACGTTAATTATGGACCGCAGTTGCCCAGGCATCATTTTTAGATAATGTGGAGTTGGTAAGGTTTTGTAATCCTGCCCAACAAAAAGCATCATTTAAGAATTTTAGCTTGAACGTTTGATCTCGGGTTTTAACCCTCTCAAGAATATGCTAACGGTGTATTCCTTGCTTTTATTGACGTTATTCAAAAGAGCATCAAAATGAATAATAATGGTCTTTTAAAGAGCTAGTTTGGAGTAAGATCGTTCTTTCTTTCATTTTGTTGAATTTAAAATAAATTATTAGTATTATTAGTGTTGAATTTAAAATAAAGAGCGAGCCCGAGTTGGATTTCCATAGGGTTTGTTATTTTCTGTAGATGTTGAGGGCTCGTTTCCACTGTACACAGGATTCAGTTCAAACATGGTCCATTATTATACGCGTTTCATCTTCAAACATAGTATTTGAGAACCTACTTGTAACATCTCATACATATCTGTTTTCCTCATAAAGGCATGATGCCATCAAACTATTAAACTGCATTGCTTTCCAGGTGAGTTGTATCGTAACACAATCTGTCAATCTGAGATTCTCTAGAGTCGTGTCAACGGGAAAACAATAATCACCTATTAAGCCAACCGTCCAACTCTTCTCCACTGAAACAAGTTTACAAGTAGTTATGGTAGTTAAGTAAAGTTTTATTCTAGTCCTACTTGGGATATTAGGATATGTGCAATCACATTCTACCTATGTTATGACTGTAACATGTTAACAAGTAGTTAGATTGGCGACTTGGCGAACAATACACAATTTGAATAAGAGAAGTTTGTTCAAAGCACGAAACACTTCACTTTTTATGGTAATCATCTAATATTGAAGCTGTTTTTGAGCAAAATAAACCATGTACCCCCATTGTGAAATGTATGACCAGCTGTTTCATGTTTGTTTTTGTATCAAGACCAAAAGTTCAGTATTCCACAGATTTTTACTATTTATTAGCTTTGTTGGGTTCTTGATGTTGAAATCTTCTTGTGCAATTCAAGTTTTGACATCCGTTCAGCCTCAAGTGCTCGTTCAAGCTACAAAGGATAAGAAGCACATGTTTAACATGCGCATTTATCAATGCATATTTATAACAATGTGTTGCAGAAACAAATCACAGTCAAATACCTTTGCTGCTCTGGTACTCCATTCTCCTAGTATGGCCCGCAGCCTTTCGTTTTCCTCCATATACTATGTTTCATTACCAACAAAAAGGTTTAGATCATGCCATCATGACTATATCGGGTCGACTATACATAATTATCTATAGTTGGCAATATTAGAAATACCTGATTGTTCGTGTTACGCACGCCCTGGATTTCAGTCTCTTTCTCAGCAACCAGAGATCGAGCAAGACGTAATTCAGATTGCAGTTGATTCATCTGCAGATATGAATGAAACCATATATGCATTTATACAAACGTATATCCCAAAATATGATTTAAAAGACACCTCTCATATATAATAGCTGATGTATGAGTATTACCTCAGCTGAAAGTGTTCTTAGCTCTTGATCACGAGCTGCTAATAGATGAGCGAGATCGACCTAAAGAAGAAGGTTATCAGAAATGCCATATAAATTAGTAAGTGTTGGAAAACCATATTTACTACCTGAGGTGCCATCCCATCACCAGATCTCTCATATTTGCTCAAGCATTCTTGCAGTCGAAGAATCTGCATTCACAGATGGTCTTTTAATTATTTTAATCAAGAAAAGGAATATAATCAACACTAATCTTTTCATCATTATCTACCTCCTCACTCAGAAAATTAAGATTCTCTCTCTGATACTGTAGCAAAGCCATCTGCTGATCAGATAACCGTCCACCATCATTATTATACCTATACCTGTGATGCATAACACCTCTCTAATCAGTAGACTATTTAGATTAATAACCGCCAATTCCCACATGTATTAGAAAATAACCAATTTTACCATAAAATATTAAGAAGTTAAATTAAGAATTAGTGAGGTGTACGATACCTTAGCCCTTCTAGAGAGCTTGATGGTTGAAGGGGAGAATACAAGGACTTCAAAACATCTGGCTGGGATTCCAATATGTTGTACTGGTGTACATTACCTGCAAGTGTCAAATACTTGGTTAAAACATATAATGAACTGCCATAAACTTGATATGGTACAACAGTGAATTGAAATTGATTTGGGTTCAAACATGAAAATGTTTTAAGTGGATTTCTTTGACAAATAGAGTATCAAAAGTAGGATACACCTCCACCGCGACCGACTTCAATCTTAGGCGGGTAATATAACTTACCGATATATACACTCATGAAAGAACCAGCAATGATAGCTTCAGCCACCATAATAATCCTGAAAATTTGAGAAGGCTAATAAAATGTCATCAAAGAGCATCAGTTAATTTGACCATGGGATTCTTAGGCAAATAATTATACAATGATTTAAGAATGAAGCGAATTAGACACTCAGACTAATAGTAATATTAATATTCAAGTTTCAGTTTCCTAAACTGGAAAGGAAGTTACCTGAGTATCATAGATATTGGAAGGCTTCTTATATTAGGCTCCCAAACCATGATAAGTAGCATCACCCCGGTACCTACAAAATGAATTTCACGCTTTATTGAATATTAACAAACAAACAAATACAAATGCAGTTTCCTAGCCTTTTGAAGGCAAAATCAACTTTGTAAAAGGCTTACTGAATACCTTTCACAGTTTTACACACACAAGAACTAGCCACTGAGTTGTTATTCTTAAAATTGAAATATTCGTCCACTATCTAAGAAACAGAGAACAGTAATGAAAGTATGCATACCATATGACGTACTGGCAAAAGGTAGGCGAACAATATGCTTCAGCTTTTGACTGAAAATATAGTAGCCCTACATGAAAGAAACCAATGTTACAATCCCATCCTATAACAACATCATCTTCTATGAGTATGAAGACATGCATTCATCAATAACACAATAACAAGAAAGTTATGTAATATAATGGTCAGAGCGGTCTATCAGTGTAACCGAAAGAACGTAGAGCATTACCTGTAATCTAATATTCTGGACCTGGTAAACCATATACTGCTGGAAGATACCGGTGATGATCAACAAAATGATGTCACAGGTGCAAAGTATCTGCAATGTCAAGTACTTCTCAGACTTGAATACCCATGGAGCTCCGATAGCCAATGCAGCATAACCTGACTAAAACCACGCATAATCAAGCCAAGTGTTTAAAAATCTTTAACACTGCACCGATAAAACAAGGACCGACACATACCAAAAGTATACAATACAAAACGCTTCCAATGATGCTTGTACGCTTCCGGTGCCCACATAAAGGAGCTTCATTTGATATATCAAGGAACCTATACCCAAAAAAAAAATTCATTAGCATTACTGCATAACAGGCTAATATGAATCAACTATGTTCTATAACAATGTCCCAATTCTTTCAATTAGGTTATGCAATTCAACGAAAGGCAATTAATTATGAATAAGCATATTAGACAGTGAGATTAGGTATTATAATAATCGAAACACTTACAGATAATTGTCGTCAGGAGAAGCAGAATTGGAAGCAGCAGGACGATCAGAAGACATGATCCGTGAAACTGAATTAGGGTTTCCACTTGGCTCAACTCGAATACAACACAATATAATAATAGGTATATTGTCTTTGTGTGTGAGTTTATTCAAACGGGTTTTAATCGGGTTAAAGATGCCCGATTCAATGCGTGATTTCAGTTCCTTCGGATCTTCGAGGATCAGTTGTTATCATTCAATTCACCCCGAATCGCTTCACATATCTCACTCTTGAATCTTGGAATAATCATGTCATCATTTATCTATCCTATTTTCATAATCATGACATTTTAATAACTAGTTTTTAACTTTTAATAAGTTTTAAAATGTTTTTTTTACCTAACAAGACCGGCTAACCAGGGTAACCCAATAACAAAAGGTGATTCATACGTCCGTGATCACAGTCACTCCTAGGTACCATCTCCTATTCGGGGGAAAACCGGTCGCCTAAAAGGCTATTGCGGTAAAACACGGTTGGGATCGGATTCGAACCTGAGATATTATGGTTTCCAACCCAAATATTCACTTCCTCTCCCATGCGAGTTGAGCAACTTGATATCTACTGTTATTTTTTACGTTGTTGCATTAATAACAATTGGTTGTTAATAAAGTATGTCACACATGATTGAAAGTTTCACCAAAATAAAGATACAAGATTGCATTTCTCAAATCATAAAAAGATTTGGTGTTTGTTTCAAGTAGTTACGATTTTGAACATCATACGATAAGATTTGGTGGTTAGAAAAAGATTAAGGAATTTTAAGGTACAGATCATGTGTTCTTAAGGTACAATAAGATTTAGTCAACTTGACGTCAACTCATTTCTACATGGTCATATTGAAATTGCACACATAACACAACCTCATGTTTTTGTTGACTCTACTTGCTCACACCATGCATTCTGGCTGAAGGGCACTTATAATTTTAAGCAAAGCCCCAAGAGCTAGGTTTTCTGATTCCTCAACGACTCTCTTGACACTTTCTCTCACCCGGTCTATTTCTAACATGTCACTATTTATTTATTGCCAACACTCAGTTTCATGTAATGTGCTTGTTTATGTAGATAATATTTTGATTATAGGGAGCTCCTTTTCTTTACTCAAAAAAAGTGCCAATAACTTTAGCAGATTGAGCTACTTTCTTTGATAGTGGATTATATCTCTCATAGTAGCGTTTTTATCTAATTTGTTTGTAGCGTGCTAGTCTTACTAAGTGCAAACCCTCATATAGTCTAGTTTCACAATGTTGACAACTTTCTAGACTCTAAGGTGTAAATAAGGATGATCTATCACTAAATACTCAGTTAGGGGACTATAGTAACTAACTTTGATGTAACTGAGATTGCTTATTCTATCAGCACGATTTTTCATTTATTCGAAGACCTATTGATCGACATTGGTTAATAGTTAAGTGCATTCCGATATGTCTTAAGGGAACTAACACTAGTTTGTTGGCTCTTTCTTGCTCTACAACATTTACTATCCATGGCTATGTAGATGATGAATGGGTTGGTTTTTCTTAATGATCAACGGTCGTATACTATTACTGTGTTCTTCTTGGTTTCAATCCTATTAGTTGGAGCTCCAAGAAGGAACACACCGTTGGCCACTATAGCACCGAGGCTGCGCATCAGGCTCTAGATCTTGCTGCTATTAAAATTAGTCAATTATGGCTTGGGAGTTATGGGTGAGTATCAGTTGTACACCCACTCTTTGATGTGACAACATTGATGCCACTGGCAATTAATCAATTAATCATATCTATACTATATATAAATATCTATAGTATATATAATATATCAGAAATTGACAAATTAAGACAGTTCACATTAAAGGATTTATAAGTAATGTTGCACATGGTATAACCTTGAATGGGGGCAAAACAGTCATTGTCACATTAAAGCTCACATGTTAATTCAATTTAATTTAATGTAGTTACAATATTGTTCTCTCAACTATAATCAATATTTATAAATTTAAAGAACTATTACAACTATCACCATTAATCTTTGACCTATATCTTATTTTAAATTTCATTTTTAACCCAACCCCCCCCCCCCCAAATGATTTTTAAACGTTATTAACTTTTTCATACTTAATATTTAAAAAAAATACACCATAAAACACAAACATATTTTTATCTTTAATTTGAGTATAATATTGCTATAGTTTCTTTCAGTTAAAAAAATAACAGTTTACGTATGGGTGTTTGCGGTCTGCTTTTGATTGTTTTAAATTAAACCATGAGCTAAACTGTTAGTAACAGCTTTTTGTCGTCGAAAACCAAAACAGAACCTTCGAAAATTGAAAATGACCGGCGAAAAGTAAAGAAAAAAAAATCAACCGTGAAATTAAACCGATGACCAGCTTAAACGGTTTTACGGTTTCAAACTGAACAATATACACCCATAAACTTATTACATAATTACCAATGTCTGTGTTTCCCGCTGTCTGACGCGGACACCGTCTAACTATCGTTGGCTCTTTTGTTGATTTCATTACCTTTCATGTTATTTAATGTTCTAGAATGTATTAAAAAAATTAAAAAGAACTATCTAAATATTACAAAGTGAGAGATATTTTAACACTTACAACCAGGGGTGCACACGAGCCGAGCTACTCAAGATCGGCTCGTTAAAAAGCTCGATCGAGGCGAGCTTAATCGAGCCCGATCTCGAGCTCAAGCCTAAAAGTAAGCTCGTTTAATAAACGAGCTCAAGACCGAGCTTCACTTATCGAGCTCGAGCCGGCTCGCGAGCCTAAACGAGCTTGCCATTTATATAATTTTTTAAAATATATATTTTATAATTATTAATTAATATATATAATGTTATGAAAAAAATAATTAAAAATAACTAAATAATACATATTATTTTATACATAAAATTATAGTAGAAATAAATATATAAAAATTATTATAATTATATAAAAAAATAATTGATATATAGTAAACGAGCCGAGCCCGAGCCGAGCTCGAGCTTGAGAATCTACTCACGAGCCGAGCTCGAGCTTTGAAAATAGAGCTCGAAACGAGCCGAGCTCAAGCTCGAGCCCTGTACAAGTTAAACGAGCCGAGCCCAAGCCTAGTTGAGCTTGGGCTCGGCTCGGCTCGTTTGCACCCTACTTGCAACTCAGTATTTAGAGCATTTCCATTTCTTTCGTTATCTCCAAATCCAAAATTACACTAAAATCATTACATTTTCTCTCTTTCTTTCAATTAAATAACACTGTTTTATATATTTATCGTTACCTTTTCTCTATCCTTCACTCACAACCACTATCAAAATATACGAAAAAATTTTTAGGGAGGGTGCTACAAAAACTTTTTAAATATATAGAAAAATTACTATTTTTTTTTTTCTCTATTTATTCACAACACCTTAAACCATTAACTAAATAATAAAAACCTAACTCATATAATTTGATAGGTAGGATGTGAATGCTCTTTAATATTATAATTTGAAATTTGAAGTTTTAATTGTTAGATACACACATTAAAAATTACGTAAAAAAAATACTGCCAAAACCACTTCTCCAACAAAACTCATTCGTTCGATTCATTCCTCCACAATACCAAACCCTCAAAACTGACACAACGGCTAAAAGAGTTATCTGACAAGGGGGCACCACCTCACCATCTGAAACCGTCTTAAAACGCACTATTGTGTGTGCTTTAAAACGTTAAAATTAACATTAACTCAACTATGACAAGTCATTAACCTCAAGTGTTCCGTACTTAAACCACACATTTTTGTAAAGTGGTGTTATTTTAACCGAGGGAAAAGTTAAAATACGAAAGGAGACAAAAATGAGAAGTGTGAGAAGGATTTGTGGCCATACAAGAAAATCCCTTAAAAAATTCCAAAAAATTAATTAAAAAAATCATAAATCAAAATATAAATAAAAAGCGAAAAAGTTTAAAACCCAAAAATGTTCCCTCAGCATTCTCGTTCAAAAAAAAAAAACTCCGAAAGACACAATGCAGAGACAAAAGGCACAATGACGAAAAAAAACAAAAGGCACAATTATAACTAAAAAAGACACAATAAATCGCAAAATTTAACACAATGCCGAACAAAATATAACACAATGTTGAGTAATATAATACAATATCAAGAAAAAAAGACACAACGTTAAGGAAAAAAGACACAATCAATAACGAAAATAAACACAAAACACAATGATAAACAAAAAGACACAATGGTCTTTTTCACTTAACATTGTGTCTTTTTCGAGATTTTTTTTTGTTTAAGAACGAGGAAGACGGTGGAAACATTTTTGTGCTTTTACTTTTTTTGTTTTTTTTTATTAAAATTGGAGTTATGATTTTTTATTTATTTGTTTTTAAATTTTTTGAAGGGTTTTTTTTTGTGTGGCTATAAATCATTCTCATCCTTCTCATTTTTGTCTACATTTGTAGAATAAGTTAACCCTTTTAACTGAATCCTTTATGTTTATTAAATTTAATTTAATTTAATTTAATTTCAACATTATCTCTTAACGTTGCAGGATGGATGAGTAGATGTGGAAATTCCAAAAAGAAGATGTTCAAGTTTATGGGTTTATAAGCAATACATAGTAGCAAAAGATCTTCGAAGGATATATTATCTATCAAACGGAACGGAAGAGCTAATCCAACTATCCAATAATCTAATGGGGAATTTAAGGTCGAAAGTTGGTAAAAAGGCTACATTTTATTTTTGGCTAGACAAATGGTGTGACCAAGCATGTTTGAAGGAGCGTTTTTCAACCACTTTCGCTCTTGAATCAGAATGGCCTGATCAAAATTGAGAAGCTAAACAAATGTTGAGGCTTCTCAACCAAGTGGTTTTAATGGCAGAAAGGGCATATAGCTAATAGCACCATTTTCTTCGCGGTTTAAAAGAAAAAACATTTTGACTTTCCTATATATTATGCTAAATGACCCAATCAATTTTGACTTTCCTATAATTATAGTTATAGTTATAGTTATAGTTAATTCAATTGCTCCAACTTGTGGATTTTTTTGACTTTGGTCAGCCACCATGAAAACCATTAAATGGCCTTCCAGAAACCTATCTGACTTTTTAAGTTCCGTTTTGAAATAAGAAAAAATCAACATCATATGTGTGGCCAACTTACCTACTCTCGTCTTTCTCAAACCCTTCTAGAAACAATTTGCATATAGCGTATACGTGCATGCATTTATGCTAATACTAGCTTTTGAATCATATGTGTGGCCAACTTACCTACTCTCGTATTGTAAAAATAATAAGAAGTCTAGAATATCAAATTTATAAATTTGAAAAAATCTCTTTGTATACAACATTTGTTGTTTTATCACAAGTATTCAAATCGTCATCCAGTATAAACAAATTTATACCATGTCTGTTGTTACCCTGAATAATGTAGCATATAATGCTCATGAGAAAAAACAGGATATCGAAGGAATAAAACAACCTTGAAAAAAGATTGTTCTTTACTATTTTCTACTTGTTTTTCGTATTTCTACATGTTTGATCTTCAATTAATATTTTACTTTTAATTTCGTGACAATTTTATATCCCAATTGCCAAAATGGTTTTGATTGCTAGTATGAATGAGATGGAATATTAAAAGATTAGAATGAAAAATTAACTATTTTATATCCCAATTGTCAAAATGATTTCAATCCATGACCCATGGGTATCATCGAGTAAGGAAAATAGAGATTAGAAATTAGGATTTAATATGATTATGACATATCATAATCATATTTTTGTTTATTAGTAGAGTAAGATAAAATAAAATAAGATATATGCATGATTATTCTTTTAACTATATGATATAATGTGAAATGTGAATATGTTTATATTCTATTATTAATATTAATATGTGTATGCATAATTTTGTAACGAGTGTATTATAGTCAGCTGATGATGTGTAGAGTGATAATGTTCATAGTTTTTATAAAAAATAAGCATGCTGTCAAAGAAGAGTGTTTTAACTATATAGAAATAGTTAGCTTACACATGCATACATATTCAAAATATAAAATAAAATATTGATTTTAAAGTTATTAATGCTTAGGATTGACAAAATAGGAAATTTAAGCTTGTGGTTGATTTAATTTTTTTTTATTAATGATTAGTTCCATCAATTTTCTATATACAAATCACTTTATATACTTTATTATTTTAAAAATAAATATAGTAAAACTGTCAAATTGTATTCTCTTTAAAATAGTATTATATATATATATATATATATAAACGAAAACCCAAAAATCTTATGTGTCGCGATGTGGTCTCTCCCCCTTTTTATGGAAGCCACCAGATTTCTTGATTTTTAAATGGAGGCCTCTCATTGATTTAACCCAAATTCATGGGTATGGGTCTTACCAAAACCATATAGTTTTTAAATGAGTTATAACATCTCATTAAATTAAAAATAAATCTTACCAATTATTTGATATGAAAATCCCACAAAATAGGAATATACTAAAATTTAATATCCAATTTAAAAAGAAAAAGATATTATTTATAATTAATAAACAATTTTATAGTAAAAAACATAAGCGGGTCATGGGTCACTAAATCCAGATAACTTTTAAACAGGTTATAACATATCATTTATTTATGAAACCCTTTCATTATCAACCCTAAGTATATTATTAACTTTCTTACAATAAAGAAAATTAAAATCCAAAATATAAATATTAAAAAACGAAAAATGTAAAACAACCATTCTTTCAAGCCATCAGATTACTTTATTTGTAAATGAAGGTTTCTCACTCATTTGACCCGAACTCACGGGTAAAGGTCTCACCAAACCCAGATAACTCTTAAACGGGTTATAACATCTCATTATATTAAAAAATAATCTCATCAAATATTTGATATGAAAATCCTATAAAATAGGAATATACTAAAGATTAATATCCTATTTTATTTTAGAAAAGATATTATTTATAGTTAAGAAACAAGTTTAAAATAAAGAAAATAAACGGGTAATGGGTATCACCAAACCCAGATAGCTTTTAAACCGGATTATAACATATCATTTATTTGTGAAGCCATTTCATCATCAAAACTCAAGTATATTAATTATTAACTTTCTTACAATAAATAAAATTAAAATCTAAATATACATATATAAATATTAGTAACGAATAATATAAAACAACCCACGTAATATGGGAGATAAAATCTAGTGTGTGTGTGTGTATATGAGAGGGTTCCATTGAAAACCATAGTTTTCAAGAAAACCAATTAAATTAATCTAGATCTTTGATTTATTAGATAAATGGTTGATATAGGTAGTGGTATTTAAGTAAATATATGAAAGCTAAAGGTGTTTAGTTTAATTGAAAAAGGGCAAAATCGGGTTGGAAAAAAGAATCCGTTCAAGAAACCAACATTTTCAATTAATTTAATCCCTAAATTCACGCTTTCCTCTCTCCTATATTCAACTAATGCAATTCCTAAATTCACTCTTCCTTTATCTCTAATAATTTAGAATAAAAATAAACAAATTATACGAAATCAGTATTTTCAACTTTTTCTTTGTGGACTTTAACCATAAGATTAATTACAATACATATATGTAGAAGACTAGAAATAAACTACATGAAGTCACCCAATACAAAATTCAAATAAATAGTTGAGATACATATATGTAATCGTTGAAATTTAACTCAATTTAAGTATGATACACATATGTAACACTAGAAACAAGAAAACAAAAAAAAGGATAAAAACCACACCATCTTGTTACGTATATGCAATAGTATAGTTTAACATACGTAACTCAAGATACATATATGTAAAGTAGCATATTTTTTTAATTTTTGTTATTGAGATGGCTAGAAAAATTACAAGTAAGCGTCCGCTCACTTTCTAGTAGATTACATCTTTTGGGCTAAAAGTTGTTTAGATCATAAACTATTGTGATTATTCCGGCACCATGATTGTTCTCGGTGTTCTTGTGGGTTCGTCTGATTGTATGAACAATACTGGTGTTCGAGCACTCATTATTGATTCTTGAAAAGATGAAATATAAAATGAAAAGATTACTTAATTATATTAAGAACTTTAATAAACTTTAACCTTTTTGATTAATGATTACATCAGCTTGTTTGAAAAAAAGAAAATCTAAAAAACTGTTCATATCTAAATTGTATAACACATTTGAAATTGAATTATTAAATGTGCACGTGAAACAAAAATCAAAGAAACAAGCTACATATGTGTAAGTGATGGAAGGAACGCATATACGTATATGTATACCATTTTACATATATGTAACTTGACACATTACGTATATGTAGCTTGTGTGTTACATATATGTTTCAGGTACATATATGCGTATAATAAACCAAGAAATAGAGAAAGGAGAATAAAGTAGAATGCAACTATCATAGACATGAAACTAGACGCTTTGACCGCTAGATTGAATAACAATTTAACTAATCCAAAATAAAACCCAACCTAAAACCAATTAAAAGAAGAACGTATTGGATATGCAAATCGCTACAAACTACATACCAATTGCATACATAAAAAAATACATGAGATGAAGAAGATGCAGATCGCAACAAATCTGGGTTTCGCTCCTCGTTTTTTCGGCATCATTTTTAATTCTATATTAGGCAGCGGTGTTGAACCAGTCACCAAACTCCGCTTCGGCGGATTAAAGACGGTTGACGGTGGTAAGAGAACGGCCGACTCGGGCGTGGCAGAGATGGGTGGCTTGCGACGACGGCTAGGGTTCTGCCGCCGAGTCATCAATCACATGCGCAACTTCACGTGGTGACGAAAATGTCTCTTGCCCAAATGTGCAACAACGTATACGTGGTGACGGTGGCGCATCTTCATCGTTCCCTAGGCTTTTGAGCCAAAACTCACTTTTCAGACTATATAAATTTTCCTTCAAAAGAAAGGAATAAGACTATATAAATACTAGTTCCTAACATTGAGATTATATGTGTTTTTTGTGATACATCCAAAAAGTCTTGATCGATGATGTAAACAATTACAGCTTTGGTCTGGTGTATTCAAGGGGTTGATGATTGTAATTGTATTCTGATTATCTTTTAGATTATTTGAAATTCAACCATCTTTTTAATTCTTTTAGTGTTTTACACGTAAATAATAGAATAAATAGTTGAAAAGTTTTTTTTGTCTTGTTCTCTTCTATCATGTAATTGTTTCATATTCTGATATTCAGAGTCATTCCATCTCTATGAACCAAAGAACCGAAGTTCATTATTTGAACATGAGTAATCGCCAATTGGGACCGTCAATATTCACCGGTATACACTTGAAGTATGCTCAAAATCTATCTAATGTATTAACCACTGGATAAACTATAAGAACTTATCATTTTATCCGGGCCTAAAAGAACGCAAAGAAATGCATTTAATATTTTATTAGTAATATATATATATATATATATTTGTATATATATGATTGGATTCGTTTCAGAAGTGCTTTTAGTGTGAGAAGAGATTCTGGCCAATCATAATTTTTTTTTTAATTTTGGATTATTTAATTGTAGAAGTATATTAGTAAAAAGTTTAGGAGTTTCTTTGGTAATTAATAATAATTAATGTTAAGTTACAAATGATTATACATTTATTTTTATTTTTTTAATTTGATTTAATCTTTAAACAATTCATAAAACAAAACCATCATACTCATACTATAAAAAATATAAATATTTTAACCATCATAAAAACAAATACCTACACAAATCATAATATTAACCCACACATACAAAACTAGTTCATGTTATCATCTACACAGATCACAATATTTATATACGTGCACATAACTAATTCATGTTAACCTACACAAATCACAATAATAACCTACATATACAAATTTACTTAATGTTATAGCCTACCAATTTGTATTTACATACACATATCAGAATATTAACCTACACAAAAAAAACTTGTACATGATATCACATACAATTAATAGTATTAACCTAAACTTGTAAAATATTCACAATATAGGAACACATCATATTTTTTAATAATTTTAATTATTTTATAATCTATATTTTATGTGTAGGCAAATACGAGTTATGTGTAGATGAATATTATTTATATGTAGGTGAAAACAAAATGAACTAGCAAACTGTGTAGGTGAATATGATATATGTGTTAGTAAATATTAGTTATGTGTTGGTGAAAAATAAAAGAAACAAAATTAGTGTAGGAGAAAATAAGTTGTGTTGGTAAATACGAGTTACATTTTGATAAAAATAAAAATAACTAACAATTTGTATAATTGAGTACGAGCTATGTGTAGATTATTACGTTACTTGTGTAGGTGATCAAGTTAATACAATTCATCTACATATACATTTTTTTATATGTAGGTAATAGATAATTCAAATTTATAGCTTTCTATAAGAATTAATGTGGATAATATTTTAGGAGTAATTTGAGGAATAATGCATTGAACTAATCAGAAATAATCAATGGTTGAGATCGACTTCTCGCACTTCTCTCTATAATATCACTCATCGCATGATCCATCCCCTATGCATATATATGTGTGTGTGTGTGTGTATTTGGGAAGGTTAATGTACAATAATCGCTTAACGCACATTACGTACGCGACATACGTTCAGCTAATATGTTCAGCTAAAACGTTCAAAACCTTTTAAAATTTCAGGCAAAAACTTAAACGTTCAGCTAATACGTTCAGCTAATACATACAAACCTTTAAAAGTTCAAGCAAAAACTTAAACGTTCAACTAACACGTTCAAATCTTAAACATTCAATGTCAAAAACCCATCATCCAGAACTCAAAATTGACCGATTGAAGCTTCAAATTGATGATTAATTGAATCGATTTCAAAGATTAATCGGTCAATTGGCCTCAATTTCAATTTCAAATCAACTAAACAAATCTGTGACGAGTTTTGCGTTTTTCCGATGAGTTCGTTGTCGACGGCGATAATGGTGACGAAGAGTGTTGATGGCGCCGGCGAGCGGAGGTGAAGGAGGTGTGCTGATGACGGTGAGGGGTGGTGGAGACGGATTGAAGGAGATGGACAAACAGATTAGTGTAATTGTGATTTTGGGTTTCTGAAAATTAACGGTTAGAAGTGTCGCGTACGTAATGTACGATAAAGGATTATTGTATTCTATCTTTTATCTATATATATAGGGGAGGGTTATAGTAAAAAGAACTAGTTTCCTAGGAAGACTGAGAATAAATCGTATCCGTTGGATCATGTTAATCAATGGTTGAGATTTAAAATAACCAAAACCGACATAGTTTCCTAGAATTACTCTTTCATCATTATAACCTACATATTTTCCCAGAATTATTCTTTTATCATAGGTTTTAATGCCAAATGTAAAAAATCTATTGGTTCTTACCATTCCTAGGAAACTCTTTATTTTTATTTGAACCCTTATATATATATATATATATATATATATACACACACACACAGGGTAAGGTTAAAATAAAAACCCACTTGAGTTGTGAAACTCTAGAAACTCATTCTTAACCATATGTTTTTAATTAAAGTTTAAATCTTGTGGTTCACAATTAAAGTAAATAAAAAATGTAAATATAAATATAACTTTTTATCTCTTCTGAAAACATATATAAAAATTAGTAAAAAAAATGTTAAAAAATAGCTAAACATTTTTTTTTTAATTTTCGATGTTTTGTATTAAATGTTACAACATATATTACGTGTGTAAAAAAACAATGTTATGTTTTGTATTAATTTCAGAAGTGATTCTTATAGCGAGAAGTGTGAGAAAGTGATCTCAACCATTAGATTATTAATCAATGGTTGAAACACTATTGCATTTATTGTAATTAATAAAATTTGAAAAACATTAAAATAAATAAGAAAAGGGTAATTTAGGTAGAATAAAATAATTCATCATTTAATTTATTTTATCTATCCCTAAATAAAAGCTCAAAGTATAAATATCACTAATTTATGATTTATAAGTTACAATTTATTTATTTCATTATATGTTAGTATAAGATTTAATTTTTTTCTTTTTTCATCAATAAACAGTTTTTAATTTATAAGATTTAAGCAAAATAGTATCTTCATCTTTGATTACTCCTTTGTTAAAAACATAAAAATAGTTTGAAGATGTGTAAGATGGAAAAAAAATATGTACGAATAAATTGAAAATGTGTAGGATAAAAAAATAAGGTGTGTATGAGAAAATTAAAGATGTGTAGGGAAAAAATTAAGATGTGTATGAGAAAATTAAAGATGTGTATGTAACATTCGTTACTTTTCAAACCCAAAAACCCGACCCATTTAAATTTTTCGATTTTTATTGAATTCGTTAGATCGACCCGATTTATCGTTTACGTGTATTCTCGCTTGTTATTCATCATTAATATTATATTTACGATGAGTTACGCTATTGTTTGTTCGATTCCTTTTTATTCAATTCTCGAAACTCTAAGATTTAAAGTGTTTAATAAAGGTAAACAATTCAAAAACTTTGCGGGTATAATATGCTAACTATCCAAGTTTATAGATCCTTATTACATTTATAACTTTTATTTCAATACAAATACATTCCAAAGTGCAAGGTCTTAAATGAAAAAATATATATATAAGTTGATTTATAAGAAACATGAAAGATCAAGGGCCATATGTGTAAATTTAACTTTAAATTATAATATAAAATGATATTAATAAAGATCCAGCCACCATCTCCACCCGTGACCCCGTTTCTCCAGTCAACCGGTTTTCCGGTGACCGCTAAAAAGTCCAGCGACCCTTTTTACTCCACAAATCCTGCGTTTAACGCAATAAATGACTCGTAACGACTTTAGAACATAACGGAAAACGTATAATCATCATCAATAATGTGTTTTAACACCTAATTAGTGCGTATTTCAACCTGTAACACCGATAACCGCCGGAAAATAATAAAAAACCCATTAACGAACATTAAAGCCTATTCATATTATATATATGCAAACCATTATGAATTCTCACCAATATTATTGTTGACAAAATATAATATTTTAAACGTGCTGCAGGTTGAAGTTTAAGGATTGAAGATTAGAGTAATTGGACCATTAGGTTAATAGAAACGAAATTCGAAGTTTATTGTATTATTATCTGATTGTGTATTTGTGATTTATTGAAATGAAATAAATATAATTATTATCGCTTTAATAGCGTACGAGCTTATGAGTGATCTGTACATCACACCCGAGTGTATTCCGCTTTAGCCGGGGTGTTACAGTGTAGGAAAAATTTGAAGCTGTGTAGGAAGAAATTAAATATGCGTAGGAAAAAATTGAAAATGTGTAGGAAGAAAAAAAAGTGTACGGCGAATGTAGATGTGTAGGAAAAAAAATATGTTGTGCATGAGAAAATTAAAGATGTGTAGGGAAAAAAATTAAGATGTGTATGAGAAAATTAAAGATGTGTAGGAAAAATTTGAAATTGTGTAGGAAGAAATTAAATATGCGTAGGAAAAAATTGAAGATGTGTAAGAAGAAAAAAAAAGTGTACGACGAATGTAGATGTGTAGGAAAAAAATTATGTTGTGCATGAGAAAATTAAAGATGTGTAGGGAAAAAAATTAATATGAGTATGGGAAAATTAAATATGTGTAGAAAGAAATTAAAGATGTGTATGAATAAATTAAATATGCGTAGGAAACATAAGAAGATGTATAGGACGAAAAACATACGTATGAAGATAATTGAAAATGAGTAGGAAAAAAATTAAGACGTGTATGAAAAATATTAAAGATATGTAGGAAACATTTGAAGGGTGTAAGAAAAAATTATAGTTGTGTAGGATGAACTCAAGATACAGGGTAAAAAATTATAAAGATAAATTTATTGTTTTATGGATTTATTGATTTTTTAATTATTTTAGTTATTTTGATTATATTAATTATATTAGTTAGAAATATAACTCATATGGTTTAATTATATATTTTTAATTTGAGAGAGAATAAATTTATATTACTTTAATATCTTTTTCATATATTTTTAATTATGAAGATTGAAAATTAAATGAGTGGCCTAGATTGACTTCTCGCACTTCTCGCTGTAACTTAACTTTTCGCATGATCCACTCCATACATATATATATATATATAGATACATACATACATACATACATACATACATACATACATACATACTAGGGCTGAGCACGGTTCAGTTCGGTTCGGTTTTTAGGTGAAATCGAAACCGAAAAGTCGGTTTTTCAAATACGCAAACCGTTTGATTTTCGATTTTTTGGTTTTTTTCCGATTTTGGTTCGGTTATAATCGGTTTTTTGGTGTGTGTAGGCATTGCAAAAAAATAAAAAAAAAATGAAAATGCATATTTGATTCAAATCACAATAATAGGCATTTATTACGTGAAACCAAACGAATACAAACTTGCAAGAGTACTAGAATTTAAAATTCAACGAAATTCTTAATAAAAAAACACTAAAAGTGTAGTTTCAATCTTCATTTTTCATATTATTAAATATTCAAAGTTTACTCCCAATCTTCATCATCTTCATAATCTTCATCACCATCAACGATAGATCCTTTTGGTGTTTTGTTTTCGATTATAACATCTAAAAAACACATATAATTGTGTTAATAATTAAGTAAAAACACATATCTATTCGGTTCGGTTTTTTTTGGTTTTTTAAAAATGAAAAGCCGAAACCAAAATTCGGTTTTTCAAAAAAACAAAAAGTTAACCATCGGTTAATGCTTCAGCTCGGTTTTTTTATTCAGTTAATTCGGTTTTTTGCTCACCCCTAATCTATTTTATATATAATATAGGAGTGAAGGAACTCTTAAATTTTAAGAGGTCCAACAAACATTGCTAAATTTACAAGTGTCAATACATGTTTTAAAATGTTTTTTGGGGCAAAAATGTCTTTTTAACAATACTTGCATCTTTGACTCCTTGACTTTACTCATCTTTTGACTATTCAAACAATAATTACATTCTTGGTCCCTTAAGCTAAAACTAACTACCTATCGTGATTTTTAAATGACTATAACTATTTCATACGTTAATATTTTTTTTAAAAAACTACACCATAAAACGAGAAATTTATTCTCTTTAATCTGAGTATAGTCTTACTACACTTCGTGATTTTAAAAAATTCACATGTTACACAAATACGAGTTAGGACTGGCAATCGAGTTCTGGTCAGGATTGTAAATTCGTCAGGTTACAATGACACTGGTTAAGTGTTCGATGTTAGGTGGCATGCGTACCAACATCGGTTACGTGTTGGATTTTGTGTTACACGTGTGCCAAAGTTAAATTTCGCGTGTGCAAGTGCTGGTTACCTTCGTACGACTTCGATTACGAGTCCAATGATGCGCTTTGCGTGTATAACTTCATCAAATTACACTTGTGCCGGTACCGGTTATGCGGCCATTGTCTCGTTACATTTGTATCGACATTGGTTACAAGTTGGATGCCATTTTACGCAATCGATTTGGGTTTGTGTGGATTCCAATGTTGGCTTATGCACGTAGCAGGCCTATTACGTGTTCTAATGTCGGTTACGTGCATAGCGGGCCAATTAAGCGTTCCATGTCGGGTTATGCGCATACTGATGCCGGGTTGTGCGTGTCATATCAACACATTCTTACATGTTTTGAAAATAACGCCACCTCATTCTAACCCGTTTGAAAAAAAACATCATTCCGTTTTGACACATACATAATCACGCAATTTGTATGATTACGCAATCTATATTTGTAAATTATGCACATACATAATTATGCACATGCAAAAATAATTACACACCTTATGTGATAATTCACAACATATTTTTAGTATCTACTCATGACTATAATCACATATTGTACGCACAATGCACCGAGAAACAAAAATCTTTTTTTTTTTGGAAAAAAAGTATCGCAAAAAAATGTAGTTTGTTTTTCTAGAAAAAAAATTATATAGTTTTTTTAAACGCTTAATTTTATGGCTTATTTTTTTTATATAATAATGTCATATAGAAAAGTTATCATTATTTTAAAACTGAAAGAATCATGCTTAATTTAGGTTATCATATAAAGAGGACAAAAATATAAATGTACATAAAATTCAGTAGTTTAAGTAACTAAGAGTGTTAAAACACATTAAGAATCTTATACATAATTATCTTTTTGTTTAATGTTAAACATTAACTATTGTTTCTATGTCCCAAGTAAATGGAGAACAATAAGGGAGAACCCATCTACTCTATAAATGCAAGTTAATTCCTTATAACAATTAATAGACTAATAAATAGCATACAACTCTTTGGTTAAGTTTAGTTTTAACCCATTAACATAATTAAGTTATATGTTTGGCATTTAAAATAATAAATTGTAATGTTGAGGCAAATTGAGTCGAGCAAACCATCTCAAGTTTAATTTGAAGCCTAGCCGACCCAGCTTAGAATGAAGATCAAGTCCAGTTCTAAATAGGCTTGGTTAGGCTCATATTAACTCGTTAACAACCTTTAAGTGTTCTTCGCCGTCACATCGCGCGGGCACTTTGGTAGTATGTGTGTGTATATATATATATCACATATGCATTATTATATGGTATAAACTATTGCGTGTGTATATTTTTACACGTTTAAAAGCTATAAAGTCTCTAAATGTGATATTGCTATTTGATGATGTGGTTGATTAAGAAAAATCGTTAATTAGAAATGTCCTCTTGATTATCCATTGTTTAATTGAAAATAAGAAAAAAGTGGTCAAATAAGTGATTCTGAAACGCGCCACAAATCGCTTGGAAACAGCTTATCGCCCGGCGCCTTTGTCTGGACCAACCTCTTTTTCAAACGCGCCTATTTTTTTATTTAAATTAGTTAAATGAACAAGTCAAATCAGAAGTTTCCCAGTTAAACTCCTTTCATATTTAAGAAAACTCCTTTCATATTTGACTTTTTATTTACATACTAGTAAACAAATTCATTTGTCCTTTCTAATATGATGTACCGGCAGAAAGCCCGAGTTTACTAACGATGACTCAGATTTAATCCTTATAGACAATATTTTGAAGGGGCATGGCATGAGTGACCTAATGAAGAAAGACCGAGATATTTGTGATCTCCCGTTCAATCATGAGGGCATTCGGGTTTTACCACCAGTAGGCCTTCGGGTGGGCATGTTTTTCCTAAAACTGAAGATAACTTGGAGGCTCTTAAGGCCTTCATACGACTGTGTTTGGCCGGTTGGCGGTGACCTTTTGCCATTTAGTCACCCTATGCACAGTATCTAGGTAATTATATGTTTGTTGGCCGCTAAAAATAAATTCATTTACATTTCATTTTATTTCTAATGGGGTAGCTTAGGTTGGTAAACTTGGGCGTTGGTTAATCTTCGGACGTTGAGGCTATGAGCCTACGCGTATTCGATCGGTTTCTGTTATGTTCGTCACGATACATGAATAAAAAGAAAAGAAAATAAATAAAAAACAAAATGGTAGCGACTAATACGGTGACGCCATATGATTGAATTGACACTTATCGGCACAAAACTTACATATTATATTATAGAATAATGATTTTAATGAATACAGTAAGGCATACTAAGTCAGTTTTTATATAAATTTTGAGGCACTATGAAATTGAACTAAATGGACATGTTAAAGTTGGTGGTGTGCCAACCTGTCTTCAACTCCTCAAATATATATATTTCATTTGTATGATCCAAATAATAGTTTACATGTTAATTATTTATTGATATTGTTAAAAAGGATAGGAACATAGCCTTTTCATCATTAAAAAGTTATAAGTAACTAAAGTAAAACATGATGTTTCTTTTAAGGAATCTCAAACATTCACCATCTAATTATTCTTATATTCTTATATGATTTTTCTTAATAATTCATAAAGCAC
Organism: Bidens hawaiensis; assembly: GCF_021521415.1. Lineage (NCBI taxonomy): Eukaryota > Viridiplantae > Streptophyta > Magnoliopsida > Asterales > Asteraceae > Bidens > Bidens hawaiensis. Next base: position 155,297 of record NW_027492416.1, on the reverse strand, counting down.
CCGTATTGAGATGTCTGGACAATTACATATGACCCTTAACGACGGTGAAACCAATGGCGTAGTATTTCACGAGTTGATATCTTTCTCACTTATTAAAACAAAGTTTGTATATGTACACATCCAGTTTTCTAGATAATTTTAGAAAATTAAACCATAATCTTGAAGGGTCAAATAATATTCTACACAAATAATGATTCCACCTTCAACATGTTGAGTAAAGAAACGAGTCAAAATTTACCCCTCGAAGTTTCAATACAAAAGGTTTCAAAACCATTAAAGTTGAAGTGGCATATGGATACAATATTACTCTAATCATCATAACAAAAACACATTTAAAAGGAGATAAATAAATTGAAAAAAATGTAGTTACTTTTGTTGACTATTCTTAATAGCCAAGGCCTCTCTTAACTTCATCTCCATTTATAAATCCACCCTCTCTATCATTTCTTCATTTCATACATTTTGTCCTCTCCAAAATCAACAACCAAACACCACAAAACCACATTTTTTATTTATTCAATTATTAATTCTTTAAAAATTCATTAATTTTTTGTAATTCGAAATGGCAATCAAGAAAACATCAAAATATTCTTGGCGAAACTGTTTCATGAGCCATGAATCAGTTCCAGAGAAAAAACTGAAACCGGAGAAGAAGACGGATCCTCCTCTTACATCGCAGAAGTCGGTTAATAAGAGAATCTCATATACGGATTTAAGCAGCTTGAATATGCTACCGGAGGAGTTATCGAATTCATTAGCAGGATCAAACCTTTATGTTTTCACCCTCCCGGAACTTAAAGTCATCACACAGAACTTTTCTTCATCCAATTTCTTAGGTGAAGGCGGGTTTGGACCGGTTCACAAAGGGTTCATAGATGATAAGCTTAGACCTGGTTTGAAGGCACAGCCTGTGGCTGTCAAGCTCCTGAACTTAGACGGCGGACAAGGTCACAAAGAATGGCTGGTACCTACGCTTATTAAATACTGTTAACCGAGTTTATTATCTATTATAGTTATCGTTACTTGATTTACCATTTATCTTGTTTGAATATTAGAATAGTTATTGACGTATTATTATTAGTATTTTCATCAAACGAATAATGTTATCATTAGTTGGCTAGCTTTTTTATTATCTTAAACTATATAGAATGATTTCAATTATCAAATTACAAGTTGTTTAAAAAAATATATTATCAAATACAGAAAAAAAAGTATTATTTACCAATATTGTTTAAATTCCCACTTTGGATTCTTTCAATTATTTGTATTCATCATTTATTATTTTAAATGCATTATTATTAAATAAAGATCGTTTGCATGAATCTGACTGCAGACAGAAGTGGTATTTCTCGGACAACTTAGACACCCACATTTGGTGAAGTTGATCGGATACTGCTGTGAAGATGAACACAGGCTACTGGTGTACGAGTACATGCCACGAGGCAGCTTAGAGAATCAACTCTTTCGAAGTGAGTTCCATTTCAGATTTCAATTTTTAAATTTAAATCACAACTCATTTCCAGCTCTTTAGAACATATAATATTATATACATATATCTTATAATTATAATAAGAATAATATAAAGATTTGTTAATTTCCCACCTTAGACTTTTTCAGTTCACCATTCACCAACAACATATATAAGATTCCATATTGTTGAAAAGTCAGAGTTATAGTTATTAGGGTCTTAAGAAAGTTTGAATCTTTCTTAAGATAATAAATTAGTAAACGCATGAATCAATTGGTTATGTTTTATACTTTTCATTATATTTATAAATATTATTTGCAATCATCTTTGATTTACAGGATATTCGGTGTCTGTTCCATGGTCCACACGGATGAAAATCGCTCTGGGAGCTGCAAAAGGGCTTGCATTTCTTCATGAAGCGAAACAACCAGTTATATATCGTGATTTCAAAGCATCCAACATTCTACTAGACTCTGTAAGCTCTTCATATATATGAATATGATGCTATTAAACATCTAACCTTATTTCAAAATAAATTGAAACTACATTGTTTTGATTTTGGTTTTTAGTATAGTAAACTTATTTTTCTTTTTATATTTTCAAGGACTACACCGCCAAACTTTCAGACTTTGGTCTGGCAAAGGATGGTCCCGAAGGAGATGATACACACGTTTCAACCCGAGTTATGGGCACACACGGCTATGCGGCTCCTGAATATCTCATGACAGGTAATGATTCATGCGTATGTTGTTTTAACTTTTATATACATGAATACATGTTTATTAATCATAACATTTTACTAACTTTTAATGTGGTTTTTATTTGTAGGTCACCTAACTGCCGCAAGTGATGTTTACAGCTTTGGAGTTGTACTCGTTGAACTTTTAACAGGTCGTAAATCTATGGACAAAACCCGCTCAAACCGAGAACAAAACCTAGCCGAGTGGGCTAGGCCACAACTCAAGGTTGCTAGAAAACTTACCCGAATACTGGACCCAAGACTTGAAGAACAGTACTCGGAAATTGGTGCACAAAAGGCAGCTGAATTGGCCTATGACTGCCTTAGCCATAGGCCGAAGGCAAGGCCTACCATGAGCATGATCGTTGACATCCTCAAACCTTTAGCGGACTTTACTGACATCCCGGTTGGAACTTTTGTGTACACAGCCCCAACTGAACATAAGAAATCACCCATAGAGAGTCCGGAGAAGGAAGCACATAAGGATGATAAAAAAGATATCAAAGGACATCATCACCATCAACATGAAAGAAGGCATCACAGGCCTAAATCTCCGATAGTCTATTACGAGACGGATTTACACGAAAACCTTAGTACCAAGACGAACTCACCGGAGTAATTAACGAGTCATTAAGTAACGATAGATAGCAGTTAAATCATGCAAGCTAACTCAGGCGATGCATCGGAAGTTGTAAATGTACAGATTTGCAAAAACAAACTTATTAGTAATTGTTGGAAAGGTTGTGAAAAAATGAATATTTCTTGAAGTACAAAAATGTATTTTTACAAACTTTGGGCAAAGTTAAATATATGCAACTGTGGTTAGTATATGTGTTAACTATTAATTTTGTGTTCTATGTTGTGAGATATTCTCAAGTCTCAACGAGCCAAACTTATAGATAAATGCTGAATAGATACTCGAAGTCAGGAGTTTGAAATTTATAGATGTAAAAAAAAAAATAATAAATAATAAAAATTAACTAGTGGAAGATGTGAGAGCTTGTCCCATATTTGAGGAGAAACAAAACCTTGAAAGTTTTAAAATGAGGAGCATCTGTTACTTAATGTTCCCATTAAAGTAACCACACTCAAGTGAAACCTAACTTCCACCGAGTCACACACGCGACTTGGGAGCAAAGTGGCACTTTGATGGCCTTAGTATTTTGAACCTGGTGTGCCAGGTCTGATACATCAACATGTTCGGTTGATGCGGATTAGAGTGTGTAAATGTAGGCGTGGTGCGTCACCTTCGAGTACGTGCTAACTATGTAGCAGACAAAAAATGCACAAGTGATTTGCTAGGGATTAGGATGGCGTGCCACATGGTGGACTGAGTTGAGATGTCGTGTGAGTTGGATCTGGTAGTTAGACTGCGTGGCGTGAAGTGGCACCTTAATGGCCTTAGTATTTTGAAGTTGGTGCGCCAAGTTTGATGCATCGACATGTTCGGTTGACACGAATTAGAGCGTATAAATGTAGACATGGTGCGTCACCTTCAAGTACGCACCGACTATGCAGCAGACAAGGGGTACACAAGTGATTTGGTAGGGGTTAGGATGGTGTGACACATGGCGGACTGAGTTGAGACGTCGTGCGAGTTGGATCCCTAGACTGCATGGCATGAAGTTTGTCATGGCGGCATGCACTTCACAGGTCTAAACAAAGGTGACACAACTGCGTGGCCTATCCACCTAGTCCAGCCTGGCAGAGTGGCATGCCGCCACAGGCAACTCGTCAACAAGTATTCCAACCATAACATTTCAGGTTTTTCCAAACCCGTAGTCGTTTACGTTTGAACCAGCCGAAACATTTTTAGACCTTTATTATTATTGAAAATCAAGCGTTTATAAGACTTTAAGTTGCTAATGTTCACTTTAGGCCCTTCATACTTTAAATGATTTTTATTCTCGTAATGTAATTTTAAGGCTACTGACCAAAACCCAACTTCTGAATCGTTGTTTGGATTATGATCAGTACCAGCTCGCTTAAATCTTAAAACAAACATAACTTGAGTTCTAATCGTCCGTTTGGAGTGATTCCAGCGGAAAAGAGTTCGTTTTTATTTATATTATCATATCCTAAAATCTTAGATTCTGAATTGTTTATATCGTTTGACATGTAGTGGACGACTCGCTTATTCGTTAGCTCGTTTATTCGTATTTATATTCGTTTGTCGTTAATCTAAGGTGAGTTTATAATTCCCCTATTTTACCAACTTTTCTAAACGTTTTGAGGACATATGCGTACCTATTCGTATTTCATACTATATATATATATATATATATATCAAACAAATGCATACGTGTTACATGCTTACTTGTGTTAATATTCATTCATTCGTATATTCGGAGGGGTCCAACATATTCCCATGTATTGGGTGCTCATGTTATTGACCAACGCCCGATTCGCTTGGCAACGGTCTACGTACTTGTTTATGGTTTGATTATATTTACCGCTTTTATCACGTTATGCTTATTTATATTGACATGCAAAACTGGTGATATTTTCACTCAACTTTATGCTGACCAACTCTATTTTCTACGCATATGCAGGTTGCTTGTACTGAAGATTGAAGTTTGGACACGCAGACAAGACCTTAGGATATAATCAAGATAATCATTATTTGAGTTTATATTCATGTATTTAAATTGTTTGCAATAATTGAATAATGTGTGTATGCTTTGAATAAAATAATTAATTAGATATTGCCACTTATATTCATGATAGTATCTTCGAGCTGTGAGCAATCGGATCACGCCCCAGCATTTCCACCTTAGGCTGGGGTGTGACAGATTGGTATCAGAGCCGAAGGTTATAAGCTGGTCGTTAGAAATTGTCCTAGACATATGCATAGGACCCTATACGTGCTTATCTGAACTGCCTTATGTGCTATATAAATTGTTTACAGGTTAATTAGATTAATTATTTTATTATATTGTCTCTTATATATTTATTGCACACACACAAATTCCGAGGCTATGCCTCACATTCAAAATATTTTTCTAAATCTTTTATTTTAGTAGATTATCTTTTATTGTGGGAAATTCCTTAAGAATTCCCGCATTTTGTTTTTGCTCCTTCACCTCGAAGCATGGGGGTATGACAAATGTCGTACAACCGTAACTTTAAGTGGTACCCGTAACCGGCTGAACGGTTGCGTGGTAAACATAACCGGCTAAACGGTTATATTTCCAAATTATGTTTTTAGTTATTTTAAGTTTATTTGATTCGTTGATTCGATATTTAGTTGGGTCGTTTAAATGCCATGTAACGCTCATGGTCCGAACAACTCCATTGATTCGAAATTCGTTAATTAGTTGGGTCAGTTAAATGCCATGTACATGCTCATGGGCTGAACAACTCAATTGTTTATTACTCGTTATTTGAATTGGGCCAACAAATTGCCATGGAACGCTCATGGGAGGCCAATTCACAAACTTTTTGTTGCTTTATTTTGTTGGGCCATTTAAAATGCCATGGAAACCTCATGGGAGGTCAACACGTATGACATGCTTAGTTATTTTATTCTTAGAAAAAAATTTATAAACATTATTTATTTAGTTAATTGCTTCAAACTTATACACATTATTTGAATCCCGACTCGTCCTCCAGTCATCACTTGCACAATTCTATTATACTTCTCTATTATTCCACATTGACTCATTTCCACAACTTACCCATCATCTTATAAGGTTTCATCTTTGGTCCTCATAGAATGTCTTTTCTAGGAATCAATCATCATAATCAACGTCGTTCGTCTGCTTCTCGTGATTGTTGTTCGACTACTAAATCGACAAGAAGTTTGCCGCTGTATTCCGTTAACCAAACGACCGCCAATCTCGACAAGAAGTGTGTGCAATAAATACCTCGAACAAGAAATCTTATACTAACTCATATCCGTTAAAATATTATTTAACTCATCTTCTCTTATTTAAATCCATATACTCAAACTATAAATTTCTAATTGCATTTAAATCCTTACCCTCAACTTTAACTATAAATATTTTATTACTTCCTGTCTTTCCTCAACTTCATTTAGTGTTCACGACTTACTTTCCATTTTATAAATCTTTATTATTAAAATTCAATTATGGTAAATTTTATTATTATCCTCTAAATTTAATTTTCATTTTTAAATTAAAAATCATCCATTAATTAATTTAACTTTATCATTAAATTGACTTTTTGATTAGATCTCCATAGAAATCCATTTAGTGATTAAGTTTCGTTATTTAATTGAAATTAAACGATGGTTCATAAATAATTCAACTCCCCACTTTGATTTTTGATATATATAGAAAATTTTGAACGTTTTAATGATAAATTCGTAGTTGTTAGAACACTCATGGTGGTTCATGTATTTCTAGTCTCGTGTTTATTTTATATACTTCACATCTTATTTTTTGGAATCACGATTAATTTAAAATTTGTTATTTACTTAAATTTAAAAAAAAAATCCACGAATTCCCAATTTAATCTAATTTAATTACCTACTTTATATTTTATCTAATTTTAAAGATTTAATTGGAATAGGACTATCTCGGTGATTCGGGAATATCCGCTTCCCAGTTTAATCTATTAACAATTTGATTCAAATATGTATATTTCCGCATTATCACTAATATTTAAATCATTAATTACTAACTATTATAATACTTTGGGATATCTTAATTGAATTAATCTAATCTCAAAATTACCAACTTGAAAAGCTATAACTCTAAACCTATCTTTAATCTCATAATTACTCAAATTAACCAAACTCGACTCACCAAAGTTTTCGTTAACTATGTTTAAACTTATACTTTCGATCTTAAGAACTTTATTCCAAAAGAATACGATCTTTAAGGACTCCGCATGTTATTAACTATTTTAAGATTTGTTATAAATTAATCCTTCGCGTAATTCATCCCCTGAATAAAATTCCTTTCATCAAGGTAGACTTATTAAAATCTTATAACTATACCTCAATTTCTTTAGTCTCGATTATCACGATTCATAGATAAGATTATTTCACGAAATTTGTTTCCTTCATAAGTAAAAGATATTTTAGAACTTACATTATTTTATTAATCAAACACGAATTGATTATCTTCTGAATTTACACTTAAATAATCAAAATGTTTGTTTCTTTTAAAATGATGGTTTTAAATATTTTATAACCCACATGATGAAACGGGTTATGCGGACCATCCGACGATCTGAGTAATTATCGGTCGACACCTAATTACCAAAGTCCTCGCAAGGAAATCATAATACGTACAATTGTGTGTCATGATTTAGAACCTAAGGTAGCTTGGGTAACTGTACGAATAATGAGATGATAAGGACATGGTGGATACGCCGCTGGTACGTCCTATATATAAGTGCCCTTATCGAATTGTTATTTGAAGCGTTGCTTTGGTTATTGAAAGTTCTATGTTATGATATTTCTTTAAAAAGTTTAAATTATTTTCAAAACGATGATGTTTTGGTTTTTCTTAATTTTGGGACAAAATTCCCTAAAGTAGGGGAGACTGTAACATTTCGGATTTTTTCAAACCCGTCGTTGTTTTCGTTTGAACCAACCGAAAGATTTTTAGACCTTTATTATTATTGAAAATCAAGTGTTTATAAGACTTTAAGTTTCTAATATTCACTTTAGGCCCTTCATACTTTAAATGATGTTCAATTTTTAATTTATGTATAAAAGATTCATTATTTATCCAATTCTCAAACTACAAGGACTAAAAGCGTTAAAAATCAAATTCCCTCTTATTGGCCTGAGCACCACATGGTGGGGTGGCCTAGGCCCACCACGCGGCGCTATGGGGTAGCTGATCAGATCGTTTAAGCTTATTTCCTTTCCTAGTTTGTTTTTGGCCCGAAATCGCTTATTTTAGGACATAATCAAGTGAATTAAGCCCCAAGAAATCCCCCAAAGCTTAGATACATGTCCATATTCATTAACCCTTGTCCAAGAACAAATTTTATAGATTTTAATATTGATTTAGGCATTAAAAACATATTCGGTTTCCTAAACGAGTAGATTTACTAAATATGGTTCGTTTTTGCTTATTCTATATAAACACATCATACTTCTTCTGCCACAAAACTTCCTCATACCCTAATATACCTTCTCCAGCCGTCCTACCCTCTGTTCATCATCATTCATCTCGGTTTTTGCTTATTTGGTTGAAGACATAGTCTTAAACGTTTGACTTTGCATGCGTGTGGATCATTGACTCATCATATCTCTTGATTCTTTCACTTTTCAGGTAAGTTGTAAACTGTAAAATCATTCATGTACATTCCCTAGTCAATAACCTTCAATCAATTTCGGTGGTTGAAGGGTGTTGACTGGTCAATTCGTCTAAAACTCGTTAAAGGGCAAATTAGTCAACTAGTTTGACTTAACGTTTTCTCATACTTCTGGTCGGATTCAACGTTCGGTCCAGAAGACTTTTATTCTCGTAAAGTAATTTTAAGGCTACTAAACCAAAACCCGACTTTCGAATCGCTGTTTGGATTCTGGTCAGTACCAGCTCGCTTAAATCTTAAAACAAACATAACTTGAGTTTTAATCGTCCGTTTGGAGTGATTCCAGTGGAAACGAGTTCGTTTTTATTTATATTATCATATCCTAAAATCTCAGATTCTGAATTATTTATATCATTTGACATGTAGTGGACGACTCGCTTATTCGTTAGCTCGCTTATTCGTATTTATATTCGTTTGTCGTTAATCTAAGGTGAGTTTATCATTCCCCTATTTTACCAACTTTCCTAAACATTTTGGGGACATATGCGTACCTATTGGTATTTCATATATATATATATATATCAAATAAATGCATACGTGTAATTTTGAGTGACTTAATCAAATATACGTGTTACATGCTTACTTATGTTAATATTCATTCATTCGTATATTCGGAGGGGTCCAACGTATTCTCATGTATTGGGTGCTCAAGCTACAGACCAACGCCCGATTCGCTTGGCAACGGTCTGCGTACTTGTTTATGGTTTGATTATATTTACAGCTTTTAACACGTTATGCTTATTTATATTGACATGCAAAAATGGTGATATTCTTACTCAATTTTATGTTGATAAACTCTGTTTTCTACGCATATGCAGGTTGCTTGTATTGAAGATTGAAGTTTGGACACGTAGACAAGACCTTAGGATATAATCAAGATAATCATTATTTGAGTTTATACTCATGTATTTAAATGGTTTGTTGTAATTGAATAATATGTGTATACTTTGAATAAAAATAATTAATTAGATATTGTCACCTATATTCATGATAGTATCTTCGAGCTGTGAGCAATCGGATCACGCTTCGGCATTTCCACCTTAGGTTGGGGTATGACACAAACTATCAATCTGCAGATTCGAGACTGCTTGGCTCCTCCATTAAATGCAGAATTTGAAAGGATGATAGTTAGATGTCGAAATTAATTAAACTTAATAAAAAAGAATGCTTGACTCCTCCACTAAATGCAGAATCTGAAAGGATGACTGCTTGATGTCAAAAAATAATTAAACTTAATAAAAAACATTGAAGACGCTCAATGCAATTTTTTGTATTTAGTCCTTTTGACACTCAAGGGTCTCTTCCCTAATAAACCAACACTCATCTTGCTTAGAAAAGACGACTAAAACACAACTTATAGAGAAATACAACACTTGAATAGAGTTTTTCTGCAGTCTTTTCTTCTTCACCTTCCTTTGAGTTTCAAGATACAATTTGGGTGTTCGTGTACACCAAGGCAGTCTTTTCTTCTTCACATTCCTTTGAGTTTCAAGGTACAATGGATGCTAAAAATTACACCACAATAGATAAATATGAGTGATGTAGACAAACTCCCAAATGTGGATGCTCTAGGAGCATTTTGAATCCGTTTCCTATAAATAATGTGAGTAGGTTTTGTAAATTATAAGATATAATTATGAGTGGCTGTGAGCATATAAGAGAAAATGTTAAGTGAATTTTGTAAATTTGAGAATATACTATGCATACCGTATAATTTTTTAATATTTTTTGAAAGTGATGTGAGTGGAAGAGAAGAAATACAATAATAAAGGTATAGAAGAAATTACTTAATTGGAAATGAGAGAAAACGCAATGATTTTGTGTAATTATACAAATATAGATATAGAATGGACTATGAATTCTCTGATGACCTTGTAATGAGTTATCATACTCCTTATGTATAAGCCATATTGACTAAACATGCTTAACCCTTTGAATTGCTATTGATTTCCAAAGTTAATGCGGTGGTGGTGTGACACCCAACAAAATTATCGGTAAATCTTTGTGCTGTAATCATCACCATAAATCCTAATTACGAGTTATATAGGTTGATTACATTTAATTCTAGTCATTTATGGCAGAGAAGACAACTCGTTTTGTATACAACTTCATTTCATGCAATCTACGCATTACAATGCAGTACAACACCCGACATGCATACTGGACGCATCCGGGAAAATATTAGAGACCAAAAATATAATCCATAAGTTACAAAATTCACAAACTATGATATATTTTTTGAGAATACATGTGGAATGGTGTGAAAAACCTTATGTGTTAGTTTCGTTCCCTTATGTTTGGAATTTGTGTGCCCTGCATGCCTACACCAGCTTTTAAGTCAAAATTAGTTATTCAGCACACTGTATAAATATTATTTTGTTAAATATACATAATATTACTTGTTAATATTATTCTTGCTTATTTTATGTGAGACCGCCAAAACAAAACGATTTTATAAAAAAAATACACGATAACACTTGATAAATTCCTCATTTTATAAAATTATTGGACCCCACTTGTGAGACTCAACCAACGCCATTGGCCACAACCCCATTGTTTTTGGAAAACCATGTCTTTTACATGGATGGAGCCCATGCAAGATCCTTCTTCCAATTGTCATCCATGCAAGTGTTGCAATCATTGCATCTCCCATTTTCTTTCCTATTTAAACAACTCCACTGCTGTCACAATTCATCACCCTCACTAACTCTTTCATATCTCTCTCATAAGTCTGCCAAATATCCCCATTCCACTTCTGTAATACACCTTTACGACTTCCTTAAAGATCCCCACCAGTTTCACTTCATTCCAGGAAGTATGAGACCCCCAACTGAGGCATTCTTCATGATCGCGCCAGAATCAAAGTTGGACTGCTACCTATCAGTATCTTGTTGTTTTGAAGTATCAAACGAAGTCCAAATCCCTTGATATTTTTTCCTAATTTTGAGGACTTTTATTATTCTCATCTGGGTCTAGAGAAACAACATGGAGGAACCTCTGAAGCAACCTTATTTCTGCCTTCAACCAACAAGGAATTTTCAGCAAACCTCTTCATCATGCAAGTAAGAAAGCAAAACGTACTAAATGAGGTAATGAAATCAAACCATGAACAAGTAAAGTGTCAATTAAACCATTGCCAAGCAAATCAGGCGTTGGTAATCAACCATGAGCATGTAATAATAAGACCGCTGCCAGGCGAATCGGGCGCGGGTAAATAGTAATAAGAACCCTATACAAGGGGATATGTTGGACCTCTCCGAATGCGAATGTGCACATAAACAAGTAAACACATAACAAGTATATTTGATCAATCACACATAATTATACGTTTGCTAATTTTTGATATATATACACACACACACACACACTAGTAGGTAAGCCCGCGCGTTGCGGCGGGACATAATAGGGATTCGATTGATGTGAGTTTGGTTTCCCATGCAACGGGGATGCAACGAGATTTAGGTCGGTAATTGTTTAGTTCCTTATGGTACCATAGCAATAGATTTACTTGTGATTAAACATAATTCCAAAAAACTAATTTTACATATTATACAGTGCATGCATTCCAAAATATGGATTACACATTATGTAACAATTTAATCATAAATCACAAGTATCATGTAAGGAAATAAAGTGAATAGATCTTGATTAAATATTACGAAACTTTATTTTTAACAAAAGAAAGTCCAAGGAAAATATATCATATATGATGTCAGCCTCCTAAACTTTTGTCCTAAACAGAAAAGACAATGTAAAATGTTTTAGTTACCAAGTTCTTCATGATGCCAAAAACAACATCGAACGCCCTTTCGTATTAACAATACACAAAAACAAAAAAGTACCCGTCAATGTTTACACATCGGTTTCTTTTCATTATCATCAATAGACCGTTGACCATGATTAGTTGATGGAGCATTCTATTGTGATGCCAAGTAATGAAGAGCAGTGATCACATCAGCAATCAGAGGTCTCACATTTTGTGTTTCTTGAACACACTGTAGATATAGTCTTTGTACAAGATAATCACATTTTAGAACATGGTCCTTCATTTTCTCAAACTTCCTATCTTTAAGCGACAGTTGCTCCTGTTTAAAAAGGTTAAATGTCAGTTTTAGTTAAATTTTTAAAAAATTGTCAGTTAGTAAACGCGTTTCGTATACCGTTTAAGCCATTTAGATACCGCTTAAGTCATGTAGCTTAATCAAATGAAAATATTCATGCAATGCAATAATATGAAAATAGAATGATGAAACTTGGTTATTATTCCTCCATTTAAGTAAAAAATGTTTACTGCAACTTTTAAGTTATAAAAAGTATTATTTTTATTCTAAAAAGTCAAATGTTGACTCTTATGTAAGTATTTCCTTCAAATAAACATCTTATAAAGAAAAAAATAACCAAATAGCATATAAAAAAATGCCCGTGCAACAAGCGTTTACCACCGGCTTCGCTTTTTCATGTAAATACTCCAACGCTCTCGACTTTGGCATGACTGTAACGTTACTGTCAATGCGATAAGCAAAGTCATTAACAATATCCCGACTATCACGAGTCCATCAACGAACACAGTTGCAACAGACAATGACAAATAAATCATGGGTTCCATTCTAAATATCTACACTAACACACAAATAACATGATTGAATCATTTAATGATAAAATCTAATCCTTCTGCCATAAATAAGTAAATAACTTACCGGATCCGTCTTCTCTTGTGAGACGGTGTACAAAATATTCCTGCTCCATGGCTAATTGATTTAGGAAACAACAACGCAAAGAATTGAATCGAATACGTTAATCTGCGAACAATGAACAACATGCTTTTTTAATCTAATGATTGTTAGTAAATGCAATAATATCAGCAGGATTGAGTTCTCCTTGTACCTTACACGATATGTGTAAAGATTTTGTCAAGCTGGAAATTCTTCTATTAATATCTTCACTCGCATGAATCATTGATGCCAGTTTGTTGTTGTCCACGCAACAACCTACCATTTGTTTACAGATAGCAGGTCATGATATAAGGTTGACTATAACAAGTTTAAAATTGTGTCTAATTACCTCTTGAGTGTAAATAATATGTCAAATTTTCTGTGTAAACATGACATAAATTTAGTAATTTACATACATGTTTTCATATTTTAATGATCCATTGAGAGGTAAGTGTACATAGATTTTACCAACCATCACCATAGTGCATGAGAAATCACATTGGCAAATCGAAAAGTAATTACCTTTATAATGGGCCTGCGGTGTTGTCGTCAGTCGCAGATGAAACTGAAGCAGAAGCAGGTGTTGGCGATCGGAAGGGATGTGATTGCATTTGACGGTTGTAGTCTGCGGCGGTGCCCGAAACACGAACCCTAACCAACAATAGCAGTCAATAATTACATTACAGAGAGTATTGAAGATTGTTAATAGTAATTGAAGGGCATACCTAGAAAAAGTTTGAATTTGAGGATTTAGGGTTTGTTTGGTTTGGGGTCCGCAGAATATATATACCGCAATTAAAATCGTAAAGCAGCACTGAAGCGGTTTCACATTCAATTGAAGTGTTCAATCATTCGGCGTTACAAGAGCAGAATTAATCCCTAAGGCTGAGGGGTGTGGGGGCGAGAGAGGGGGCGCGAGTGGGGGCGCCAGCCAATAATATTGTGACGTGTGGCAGAGAGAGAAAGTTGATAAGATGGGTGTTGGTAGTGGTGCTCGCGCCCCGGGACATGGTGTGGAGGGGCGCGAGCGGGTTTTTTTTATTATTTTTTAAATGTAGTAAAAAAACGTATTATTAAAAAAACGCAAAAATTATTTAAAAAAACACACATTTTTTTGAAAATTCATATAATAAAAAAAACATACTAAAAATTAAACAAACAATAATATTTAATAATAAAACTAATTTAATACAAGATCCTCTGGTCGCCTCGCCCACAAATGTTCAACCAACTCATGTCGAAGATCCCCGTGTATCTCACGGCTCTTGATATTTGCTATGTTATGAAGTTTTTGTTGATCACTGATTGTGGACGGTTGTGGCGGAATGTCACCTTGGTAATTTTGGCATATAGCTTTGCCCTCGTCTTCTAACGTCATGTTGTGTAGGATAAGACACGTGTAGACGACGTCCATTATCCTCTCCCGAGTCCAATAACGTATCGGGTTCGCCAGAACATAATATTGTTTTTTTATAGCTCCAAAAGCTCTTTCAATATCTTTTCTAGCAGACTCTTGCTTCTTCGTAAAATACTTCCGTTTGTCGGCGACTGGATCTGTAAAAGCTTGAACTAACACAGCCCATTCGTTGTAAATACCATCGACCAGATAGTACCCGTACTTGAAGAGTTCTTCATTTGCAACAAAAGATTGAGGTGGTTCAACCCCGTCGATAAGGTCGTTGATCAAATGTGACTGATCGATAACATTAAGGTCGTTATTTGACCCAGCAACACCAAAAAAAGCATGCCAAAACCAAAGATCCTGTGACACCGCCGCCTCAAGTATGAGGGTCGGCCCTTCATGATCACCACGGTGGAACTGACCTCGCCAGGCCGTTGGACACATAGCCCATCCAACATGCGTACAATCGATGCTACCTAGCATCCCAGGAAAACCATGTTTTTCTGCGTGCACCTCATATATGCGTTGGATGTCATACGTTGTAGGTTTACGCAGATATCTCCGAGCGTAAGTCGATATGACTCCTACGTACAATATATATTAAAAAATGTAATAAATATTTAATAAAAAGTAAAATTAATGTTTTTTACCTTGGCAGAAAAAATGAAGGGATTCACGTGCAACCCTTTTCGACATCTGTAAATACTCGTCCAAAGCGTCCGACGAGATGCCGTACGCTAGTTGACGGATAGCAGCCGTGCATTTTTGAAGAGGGGTAAAACCGGGAAGACCCCTAGCATCCTCCCTTTGTTGGAAAAAGGGATACCGTGCCTCTAAATCACTCGCTATACGCGTGAACAATTGCCTGCTCATTCGAAAACGAGTTCGAAAATCCGACTCCGCGTATACCGGTTGAGGGCTAAAATAATGCCTCATCAAAGTATCGTTAGCACCCGATCGATCACGATCACGAGGTGGTGCTCTAACCCTCGGGAGTCGGGGTTGATGGGCTTGATTTTGCAAGAGATTTACCACGGCTGCAGTCAAAACTCCCCCTACATGAAGAAGCAAATCATCCTCTTCGGAGGAGTCGGAATCAGACGAGTACGACGACATTATTTTTTAAAAAAAAAATGGGACGATGGGTTGTTTGGAGATTGAAGTTGTGTTTGATATGGTAACAATGGGTTGATTTAGGGGTATTATATAGGATTTTGTAAAGGTTTTTTTAAAAAGTTTGAAAGAAATGGGTAATATATAGGAAGTGTTGTATAAAGAAATGGGTAAGTTTGGTGTTTTTTGAAGTTGTGTTAAAGTGTTGTATAAAATGGGTAATATATAGGAGTAGAAATTTTTTTTTTTTTTTAAAATTAAGAGCCAACGGCTCAATTTTATCTTTCAAACGGCTCTTTTCACCACTCCCCATGCCCCTCACGCTCAACCTGTCCCGCGAACCCCCTGGCGCCTGCCTCTTTTTCCGCGCTCGCGCCCCTCTCGCGCCTCGGTGGTGTGGTGCTCGCGCCCCGGGGCGGGAGTGGCTGTCCTCTTGCGCCCTTTCTCACGCTCCACACCCCTCAGCCTAAGGCTGAGGGGTGTGGAGCGCGAGAAAGGGCGCAACAGGACAGCCGTTCGCGCCCCAGGGCGCGAGCACCACACCACCGAGGCGCGAGAGGGGCGCGAGAGGGGCGCGAGCGCGGAAAAAGAGGCAGGCGCGGATGGGCTAGCGGCTGAGAATGGCGTGAAGGTTTCTTGGTTTGCGTGAATATAGCCGTTTGGGCTCGTTTTTTATTAAAAAAAAAAAATTTTTTTCCATACAAATTTCTCTATATATTTCACCTATATCCAACACAAACCCACAACAATATAACATACAATCTTTTCTCTCTATTAACCTATATCAAACCCAAACCAACACCAATATCACATACCAATATCACATACCACACCCAAAACCCAAAATCACCCCATCTTCCAAACCTTTTTTTTAAAACATGGCTGGAAATTGGTACCCAAACCTAGAATCAGATTACAGTTACGACGATTTATGGTCGGCACCGGACCAAGCGATGTTTTATTCGGGGTCGCAACAACCATCCGGCTTTCAACCATCCAACATACAACCGTCTCCTAACTTTGTAGTTCCGGAGACACAAGAACCAGAAGGTGAAGCTGCGGGACAAAGAAGACGCGTCCACCGGAAAAAACAAATTGCAACGGACGGGTCGGGTTCGGCTTCGACCGGAAGGACGAAACAGAAAATCACTCCGTGGTCATCGGATGAGAAGGAAGCCCTGTGTCGGGCTTGGATAGTCACTTCTGAGGATCGGCGTTGCGGTAATTGTTTTAACGTTTTTAAAAATGATTTTTAAAAAAAAAGTTAAATAAAAAAAGTTAAATGACTTACAAATTTATTTATGCATTTTGCAGCCGACTACCAAAAGAGCAAGGTCTTTTGGACAAAGGTTAGGGAGACGTTCTATTCGCTCGTTGGGAGTACAGAGCGGAACGCCGATATGATTTCGGGTCGGTGGACCGAAATCAGAAAATTTGTCGGCTTGTTTACTAATCTGTTCAACAGGAACGCCGGTCGTATGAGACCAAGTGGCAGTGACGATTTGGCGGTTTATAATTTCACTGTCGAAGAGTGGAGGCAGGAGTGCCTGCGGAGGTATGGGACGGTGAAGACGTGGGACGATGTAAAGGTGTGGGAGAGGTTGAGAAGGTGTTCCAAGTGGGTTGAGCTGGTGGCGCCGGACCTTGATGCGGAAGTAGGGCCGAAACGGACTAAAACTAGTTCGTCTGGAGCGTACAGCACTTCCGCCGGGTCGGATTGCCGGGTTGGATTCGACCTAAACGTTGCGGGGGAGGAAACGTCTTCACCGCCGAGGAGGCGGCCATTGGGAAGGGACGCCAGGGGGAAAAAACCGGCTGAGGGGGAAGCCGTAAACATCAACGATCTTGTTGAATCCCTCAATAAATTCAACAAAACCATGGAGGTGGTCTCTATTGACAAAAAGGAAAAAAAAAAGAATGAGAGATTTGGACTTCCTTGCAAGAGACTTCAGCCACCTAAATCCGGTCGACCAAATGCTGATGGAAAAACAAAAGGAACGTATCCGGAAGAGGTTGATCGAAGAAGACGAAGCCGAATAATAAGAATAATGTTTTTCTTTAGTACTTTAATTTTTTTTTATATATTAATGTGTTTTTTTAATTAATGTGTGTTTTTTTAAATAATTTCTTGTTTTTTTAATAATACGTTTTTTTAATACATTTATAAAAAAATAAAAAAATAAACCGCTCGCGCCCCCTCTCGCGCCCCTCCACACCATGGCCCGGGGCGCTATCACCACTACCAACACCCATCTTATCAAGTTTCTCTCTCTGCCACACGTCACAATATTATTGGCTGGCGCCCCCACTCACGCCCCCTCTCGCGCCCCCCACACCCCTCAGCCTAACGGATGTCGCCATCAATTTAACCAAACACTTGAACGGAGCAAATTGAAGACACGGCCGGAGACTTCAAATGCATTTAATATAGCGGTGTCTTATCGGAAAAGTAGTAATTACCATTATAGACATCAAATATCTATTATGGATAATATATATATATATATATATAATCAGGATTATGTGAGAATTTTTTTGGACTATGAGAACCATTTTAAACCACAACAAAACTTAAAAATAAAAAAAAATCATAAAACACAAAAATAAAAAAAGTAAAAAAACTAAAGTTCTTATTTATCATCCCGGTTTCTAAAAAAAACGTAAAAAAAAAATTCTCGGTTTAGCTATAAATTATACATATACATATATGTATAATATGTACATATATGTACACACATGTTTTTTTCCTATACACATATGTATAATTTAAGGTAAATGATAATGTACATATGTGTACATACATAACTAGAGATTAAATGAAAGTATACATATGTGTATAGGTATAATATGAATTAAAAAGAAAAAAAAATCGGTTTTTTTTTATTATACATATATGTATAATATGTACACACATGTTCTTTTCTATACACATATGTATAATTTAAGGTAAATGATAATGTACATATGTGTATATTACGTAACTAGAGATTAAATGAAAGTATACATATGTGTATAGGTATAATACGAATTAAAAAGAAAAAAAATTTCGGTTTTTTTTTAATGAAACCAGAATGAAATATAAGAATTTTGGTTTTTTTACTTTTTAAAATTTTTGGTTTTGTTTGTTTTATAATTTTTTTAGAGGGTTTTTTAGTGGTCCAAAATGGTTCTCAAAGTTCTTAATTTGCCAATGGTTCTCTTAGGATTCTTATCATATATATATATATATATATATATATAGGAGGTGGTTCAAATGAGAACCATAGTTTTCTTGAAAACCATCTAATTAAATATAGACCATTGATTTATTAGATCAATGGTGAGGATTATAATGGCAATCTTATAATTAAATATAAATAAAAAAAAATTAATTAAGAGGTAAAAGGGTAATTATGGTAAAAAAATCACTCAAAATTTTCTCTCTCTCCTAAAATTCTTATAATTACTCTCTTGTCTTCACTTTTAAAATCACCAACTTTTACAAAAAAAAAAGAAAAAAACATTTAATTTCTACCAGATGATGATGTTAAACGTAAGATTACAATCAAATATAACCTATAAACAAACCAAAAAAATATATTTTATATTTGACCAAATAAGTACATATGTGTATCAGTTTTCATATATGTACCAATAATAGATATACATATATGTAACCAACATATAAAAACAGGTCTAACGCTTTACAAGTTTACATATATGTGACACGAGGTTGAAGACTTGCGCAAAAATAAACCAAATACAACTAATTAGATAGCGGTAAATGGGTGTCGAACACGAAGAGTTTGTGGAATATGTGTTACTGAGTAGCTTACAATTAAACTGATAAAAATGTAAATGACAAAAAAGTAAAATTCAGGTTGGTTTGATTTGATTTTATAAACTAAATAAACTAAACGAAGGTTGTATACAATTGATTAAATGAGCATTCCTCTTGGAGTTCGGTTATTACGCAACTCTTTTGTTTAAGTTCAATGGATAAATCATAATATCTTGATTTCGTGTAAGTGTAATTGTTTATGATTAATCAAGAACTGAGTACTCGGATTCCTAGAACGCGAGGTCGTTACTTGGTAATCAATCAATATAATCTTAACCCTAATTTCTTCTACTAAATCTCGATTGTTAACAACACCAAGAACGTATAGAACGAAACTAGGTTAAACGATATGGACAAATTACAAACAATCAAACAAACAACGTGATTATATTAATCTAAACGATTCGATAATCAACCCAAGTGCAAGAACAATAAACAAAAAAAGTATTGCAATAACCTTACAACCAAGAGAAATACTAGAAGTTTTAGCCACACATAATTGAAATCATCATACCAAGTTTAATCCGAAGCAATCCAAGATTATGATGTTAATCCTTGATTAGAAACACCCAAAATGTTGTTCCAAGGCATCAAAATCACCCCACACAATTGTCTAAGTCGGAATCCCCAAGAATGGAACCCAATAGTCCTTTAAAACCACATTTTCGAGTTGTAACCGACATTAAAATGCTGAGGCTACAGTAAGCTACGGTGGCTACCGTAAGCTACGGTAGTCCAGAAGTTCTTACGGTGGAAAGTGTCTGTTTACGGTGGCTTTTTACGGCAGACCCCTAGCGTAGCTTACGGTGGCTACCGTAAGCTACGGTAGACCTAGTTCAAAATTACATTTTTCTTTATCAATTATTGGTTGTTGACTTCCCGCATTGACTCTCTTGTTCCTTTTCATCTGAACACACTTGAGCAACCTTTTCTCCTCATTTGTACCCGCGTTAACACAACATAGTGTAGTAATCCAAATCCTTGAATTTATACATAAACGCACACGTTTTAACTCGAATTACGACACTTAAGGGTGGCTCTACAATCCACCCGTCAATATGCATCAACTGACTTTTTATTAATGGTACATATATGTATCCATATCTTATTATTATGCTACATATATGTAATCTCAAAATAAACAAAACAAAAAAAGATGCATAACTAGAAATTGATAATTTTCACCACCTTCATACATATATGTAACCAAAAGCGAACTGTTGTTTTACACGATTTGCAGGCTTGAGGGTTATAGGCATTAATATTGGATCCGACTCAATCAATGTTTTTGCAACATCATATAGTTATGGATGCACATAAGCCTGGAGTCTTTTCTTCATTAAAGCCACAGTTCACACATAGTCCGACAGTTAAATCTTATTCAGATTGGTTAAAAAAAATCGTCGGAATCCCCAGACTAGTTGATCACCAATTCAATTGAGTACATTAACGAACAAAATATGGATCGCTACATTGAGTGAGAAAAAAGACGTGTTCAGTCGAGAGTTCCAACAAACAACGATGACAATGATTGTTGTGACGCGAGTGACGGTTGTGTCGATTGTTGCGAGCGGCAGCAGCGGCTTTGGCGCGAAGATTTTCTTGATTGGAAACTGAGTATGTTGTGGCGTTGGTTGTGCGAAGGTGAAGCAAGTTCAAAAGTGATCGGATAATATTGTATAGAGATGATGACAAATAAGAGAGAATTAATAATTAGTAAAACAAATAACATAAATGAATGAGAGAAATCAGGACGATAAAAAAAAATACTAACATTAAAAGGGTGCCTAAAGTTACCTTATTAGCCTTGCAGGAAATAAAAAAATGAAAACAAAAGAAATTCTATGATTGGTCTTTAATAGTTTTCATAGTTTTTAATTAATGATAGGTTCTCATTTGAACCCTCCCCTATATATATATATATATATATATATATAATATGAAATATGCATATGTCCCCAAAACGTTTAGAAAAACTTAGTAAAATTGGGAAATGACAAAACTCACATTAGATTAAAGGCAAGCGAATATAAATACAAATAAACGAGTTAACGAATAAGCGAGTCATCCACTATGTATCATATGATATAAACAATCAGAACCTAAAACTTGAGATTTGATAATATAAGTAAAAACGAACTTAATGCCACTGGAATCAATCCAAACGGACGTCTAGAACTCCGGTTATGTTTAATTAAACGTTTGAGCGAGCTGGTACTGACCAGAATCCGAACAGCGAGTCGGAAGTTGGGTTTTGGTCAGTAGCCTTAAAATCTCATTATGAAAATAAAAGTCTTCTTGACCGAACGTTGGTTTTAACCAAAAGCATAAGAAATTGATTGGTCAAAGTTGTTGACTATTATGCTCTTAAACGGGTTTGAGTCCAATTGACCACCAAGACTCCCTCAATCGGAAAAATTGATTGAGATCTTTTGTTCTATAGATAAAAATATACAATGTTGAAGAACACAACTTACCCGAACGATGAGTGGAACAAGAGATAATCGAGGTCAAAGGGTCTTGAAGCTTAAAAGTCAACGAAGCAATACGAACTTGATAAATTCTTGAAGAAACCGACAATGGGGAAAGGAATTTTGTGGATTTTAGCTATGGAGGCTGGTATTAAAGTAATAATTTAGGGTTTTATGATATGCCTTGTTTAAGTATTAAGGGTTAAGACTTGTTTATTAGGAAATAACTATTTTAGGAAACCGAATAATCAATTAATGACAAAGTCATGTATAATAACGTAAAAATTTTGTTTTAGACAGTAATAAAACGAAATTGAAATGTTTTATAAAATTATTTGACTTATTTTGGAGCTTAAGTTTCGTTAAGTTGATTGAAAATAGGAAAGAATTGGCAAAACTAGTCCATGTAGTTCCCGAAAATACGATTTTTAGCCGTTTTAAGCGAATTTAAAGGTTTCTAAGTGCTATTTGGCATAATTGAAAGTTATGAAATTATAAAATAAGTTAAACCAAGTTAAATACCAATAAATACAAGTTTTAAATAGTTCAAAAGATCCGAATTACGTTCTCGAATCGGTTTAAACAAATACGAAAAATCCGAGATGTTACACATGTTTTGCTTCAGAATCTTCTATTTTGTCTTTTCCTCGTGCACTTTCAACATGGGGTGTGTTTTGGTTAACATGGCCAGGTTATGACTTCCTGATTTTTTTGTCTTTTCTTCGCATGTTCAAGGCATGACCATTCCTTGATTCACAATGGGGCGCGTTGAGTTTGTTTTCATTGTTTTTCTTCGTAAATCAACTTGTTTTATTCTTTAAGGCTATATTTACCTATAGATAGAAATTATGAGCATTAGTGGTTATTTATTCTAATATAATTGTCGATATTACGTTTATTTGGAGATATTTTAGTGCCGAAAAGATGTATAAATTATTATGCATCACCTAAGCACATTGTTTAGTAGCCAAAAGCTTTCTGATCAACGTTCAACAAGTCAAAGTCATCAGCAGCAAAGAAACTGAGGGCTTGTCAAGTTCTACATCAACATTGTTAGTAACCTTGGGACGATAAGGACCCTTTTCAATGGACTTGATCATTCTCATGTCTTGAGTTCTTGCAAAGTTCATGAACTGATATTTCTATTAATTAAACTCTTCAAAAATCAACCAATTTAGGTAGTTTGTTGTTGGAACTCGATTCATTGTCCATGCAAAGGTAGTGCGATAGATATTCAGCTTTGGAAACCATGTTTAAGTTACTCGTAAAATGAAATTCTGAAGAAAATAACGAAAAACTTTATAGAACAGACAACAACGAATTGAGAACGGAGAATAGAGAATGGCTTGTTGGAGAACAAGAACAACTTGAAGGAGAACAACTTTTTAGGGAATAACTTATAGGTGAACAACTTTTTGTGGAATAACTTATAGGTGAATTGCTTTTTAGGGAACAACTTTTTAGGGAACAACCTATTAGAGAACAACCTTTTAGAGAACAAATTTTTAGATAACGGCATTTTAGAGAACAACCTTATACGATCCAAGAATCACAAACTACTTAAAATTCCCAAATGTCACCAGATCTTTAAAATGCATGATTTCTAGGTTCCAACTCACAATCCTTTTCTTTTAACCACCCACAAGAAGTCACTCATTTTCCCCCTTTTAAATTCGGTTTCAAAACCGAAACAACCAAGAACACCAAATCTCAGATCTAGTCCGTATTAAGCAAGAACATGATCCAAAACACACTAAATCTAGTAGCAAACACGAAACCAAACTCAGATCTACAAACTAACACGATCAAAATCCGAAAAGAAAGATCAAAAAACCCCAAAAGTTAAGCCAAAGCTCTAATACGAATTGTAGGTTCCTAGATGTATCTCACAGCAATGTATCGAATCAATTTGTGAAGGGTTTTGCCTTAACACTGTACTCGCACCTGTCTTATAGTTACTTGGTTGCCAAGGTAAGGGGTATAGTCCCGCTTACTTTTGAATCTTTTTGAAATTCGATGAGTTGGTGAAAGGATAAGAACAGTCCAAACTGTTGAAACGTCGTCCGACGGTTTCTTCTGACAGTGTCAGGACGTGCAGGAAGTTCTGACGACGTGACGGTATATGGTCATTCCAGACGCTTTTTCAGGCGCGTGGGCGCAAGTTTTCGGGCGCGTGGCCGCGAAGTTTACGGCACGCGTCCTGTCAACAGCTGTTGCCAGCTTGCTTTTTCCACGTGTCATAGTTTCATTGCACCAGCGTTTTCCTCTCTCTTCCGCATTAAATTCATCGCATTCATTGCGATGAGTATATAAAGGGAGGAGAGGTTGCATCTCAATAAGTTAACCTATCAACGTGGCAGATAATAGGTTAAAGTTTTGCTTCCTCTTTCGTGATTGTGCGGGTAAGACCGTCACTTGCACTTAGTAGGATGGCTAAACTTTACCTATATCTGACCTGCGTGGAGGTTTTCCTCTTTTTTTCCTTGAAGATATTTTCAAAGTGTTCTGAATAAGTTAACCGTTCGACGCGCGGTTGTCAATAGGTTAAAGTTCAGTTTCCTCTATCATGATTTGTGTGGTTAGGCCCGGCACTTTCATTTAGTGGGATGACCGAACTTCACCTACGACTGACCTGCGTGAAGGTTTGCCGTTTTTTGTGTTTATGCGGGTTTTGCCACCTTCCACACGCAACGATTTCTTCACACTTATTTATGCGGTGAAAACCGGCATATCAGTGTTTTGAATAAATTAACCGTTCGACGCGCGGTTGTCAATAGGTTAGTTCGGTGTCCTCTATCATGATTTGTGCGGTTAGGACCGGCACTTTCATTTAGTAGGATGATCAAACTTTACCTATGACTGACCTGCGTGAAGGCTTTCCTTATATTTTCTTTAAAAATTTGTCGTTTTGTGTTTATGCGGGTTTTGCCGCCTTCCACATGCAACGACTTGTTTTCCCACTTATGTATGCGGTGAAGACCGGCATATCAGTGTGGAAATTTCATTAAGTATAAATGTAAGACCATCAGCGTCAATGTGATAAGGAGAATCAATTCCATTAGAAGTTGCTCTGGGCCTTTTCTTTTACAAGTTTGGAATTGATCTACATGCAGACTGTGTAATTGAGCTCCCTTCCATGTTCTTGGGAGTGTCATCGAGCCTTTCGAGCCGATATGCACTTGGTTCGGAATCTCGTTGTTTACGCAGTATGTAGTCTCCGACATTGAAGCTGCAGTTTTATTCGTGTTTTCCCCAACTGGGGTTCTACACGCATTAGCCTGCTCAGCGTTCATTACGCCACGAGGTGCGTGAGCGTCCCATCTCTGACAAATGCTTCGACGATGTCCTTCAAGTCTACGCATTCCTCGGTGTTGTGGCCTCTTGTCCTGTGGAAGTCACAGAATTTGCTCTGATCAGCGTTGTGACGCTCTCGGATTATTGGAGCCTTTGGCCATGGGAGTCTCTCGGTGTCGAATATCTCGGTGACGCTTTTGGTGAGTGGCGTCCATCTGGAGTTCCGGTTTGATGACGGCATGTTATCCTTTCCGCCTAACCGAGGGTGCGAGCCGGATGAGGTGTCAAAGTTTACCCTTGACTGCCAAATGCCTAGCTTCCTCTTTTTGTTTAGTCTGGCGGTAAGGACATTGTTTTCTCTTGTTTTCTGGGTGTAGAGGTTTGTGCTCTGGGGAAGATCTCTACCCAGTTGCTTTTCCGTTTCCGCGAAGCGTTTAGCTGCTGTCATGATGGCATCCCATGTGGATGGCATGCCATCTTTACCCGTTAAGGTGCGGATGAGCTCTGGGTCTTTTGTGCCCTGGATGAAAGCAGCGCGAACAAGATCTTTCCTAATACTACCCAGACTTAGCTTCTTTGAGTTGAAGCGAGTGATGAAGTCTAGCAAAGATTCATCTTCCTCTCGAATGCAATTGAGGATTGTCCATTGCTCTTCGGTATACATTCTTTGTTGGCTGAAGTGTTGGCTAAACTTCTGTTGGAAGTCTGCCCAATCATAGATGTGGTGGACCGGTAGACGGTCAAACCACGCTCTAGCCGCTCCAACTAGCGTCATCTGGAACATATAACACCACATGGGTTCCGTCTAATTGCTGACGGTTGCCCCCGCTATGAATCTGTTCAAATGATCGTCTGGGTCGGATATACCATCATAAGTGCCGATGTTGGGCATCTGCTTGGCACTCTTCGGGGCGATTGCTTCCGCAATGTCCCTTGCAAACTTGGACGTTCCCGCATTTGCAACAGTTGGTCTAAAAGCTTTGGAGAAGTCACGTGGGTTTCTACCCGCGATTTTTGGTTTGAAAGTTTCTCCCAAAATTCTCGGTTGGAAGTCCGTGTCCTTACGCTTCCCTTTCGCCCTATGGCGAGGGTTTACGTCGGTTTCGGATTCCTCCGAATCATCGTCCAAGTACTCGCACTCATTGCTCATGTTGAGCTGTTGAGTGCTTCCGAATTCGTCAGCCTGTTGGAGTGAACGTAAGCGTTCATCCAACTCAGCTTGGAATTCCCTTTGACGTTTTTCCGCCCACGCTTTAACTTGTTCAAGTGTTTGGCGGGGGGGCCTCGCCTGTTGTCTTTCCACCTGGGTATCAATGAATCCTAGGGGAGGATTGTTTACTGCACTTGCCCCGGCTCGGGTAACCGGGGTAGTGTTCGTAAAATTTACTGCACTTGCCCCGGCTTGGGTAACCGGGGTAGTGTTCGTAAAATGTGTGTATTCGCCGGTGTTCCCCCCAGTAGCTGGGGTTGTGGTTACCGGGGTTTTTTGGTTACTCCCTGGCCTGGGGACCTGAGTAACGTTAACCATCTTTTCGGAGGTTTTGAAAAAACTGAGAATTAGTTCTAGCTTTTATGCACGGATGGCGCCAATGAAGAAACACTAATCAACCCCGAGCAGATTACGGATAATCTGGGGGTTAAATAGATGTTTCCCACGAGGGGTTATGTCAGGCAAAGATGGTTCTTTTGGTGACCTGCAAAACAGACACCGTGAGCTCGTCACTTAGAAGGGGGGGGGGTACCTCCTTGTGACCACCCTCCGGCGTGAGAATCAGACTAGATTGCTCTTGAATATAAGTGTATATTAAGAGATTGCTAAAAAAGATAAGATGTGATAAGGTAATGTAATGTGTCCATACCATTTGGAGTATTTATAGCCGAAGGTAGGTTTCCAAGAAGGTACAGCCGGCTGAATAGTATTCCTGTTCTGCCAACTGTGGGCTACGCACATGCCATGCTAGTGGTTGGTGGGTAGGCAACGGCTGATAGTGACCAGGCCGGCTGTGTACTATTCCTGTTCCACCAACTGCAGGCTATGCACGTCCTCCGACAGGTTGGTGAGTAGGCAGCGGCTGATAGTGACATACAGTACAAGAGCGTGCTGCTCGTCATACTGTTGTCAGTGAGCTGTCGTATCTTTGGTCAGATCTTTTGTCCATACCTCGTCAGGTACAGTACAAAAGATCCTCCAGTATCGTACGGACTGGCCCATTTGGGCGGGAGTTTTCCCGGCTTTGTGCGGGAGTATTCCCGGCTTGCTCACTCCTTCTTCAGGTGACATTACTGAATTATTTAAGAGTTAAGTGCCTTGTGCGTGTAGCCTTGCTGCGTAGGTAGCCTTCCCTGATGGCTTGTATCCGCAGCTACGGGAACATGCGGGGTACTTCACCATTGGGAGGCTTTTCCTGCGGGAACAACTTGCGTACTGCGCGTAAGGACGTCACGTCTCTGAGCATGGTGGGTCCTGCGGATCCAGTTGGTTTCTGCGCAGACGTCTCTTCAAGGTGAGTCTTGCGAGTTTAGCCTTTGCGCAGACGTCCCTGTTGAAGGTGAGTCTTGCGGGTTCAACTGCGCAGACGTCCCTCTTTGAGGTGAGTCTTGCGGGTCCAACTGGGCTCTGCTGGGACCTACCTCTTCACCCTATTACACACAACTCGTGTTTCTCTAGATGAACCCTAACTCGGTTACATCTCGTGTGTGTCTCTAATGTCTAACCATAACTCGGTTTATATAGACTAACCTAACTTGCAATCCCGTAACCCCATTACAACATTAATGAATTCCATGGGCCCAAATAGGTTCAACCCAGTCACCTACACGTGATAGGCCTATTAAGATAGAAATTACGTCCAATAGTGTTTCTATTTTGTTCAGTTTACATTGTATGAAATACGGTAAAAAAAATTTGAACGTTACCCCTCATTTTGTTCTAGATCTGTCATTGACGGTATATGTCCAAAGTAATGCTATAATAAGTGCGGAACGGTGTCCTTTCTGCAATGATATTTTCGAATTCCGAGGATCATATACTTATAACATGGTGTACGGTGATCACTATTTGACAATTAGTTGGCCAAAGGTGCAAGCTCCCATATATGGCATATCTATACTTTCCTATACGGGATCTACTTGACATTCATAAAAGCCTACTCTCCTATTCGATTAGAAATAAAGTTTTCATGTGGTGATTCTTACCACTTGTTAGTGTATATAACGAACAAAAATGATATCATTTATAATAACAAAAAAGCATTCATCAATAAGATCATGAAGATGATAAAGAGTGCAAACTTCATGTGAGTTAAGTATAGGAAAACCTAAATTCATTAGTATTTGAAGTCACTTTCATCCTCTGCATTTTGGTGTTTAATAGTGTTCACAAAAAAAACTAATCAAAATAGTGGTTGGCTCATCGAACTAAACTTCTCTTTAGTAGTTATATAGCCATTTTATGTAGTGTGAATAAATACTTTTAATTTGTTTAAACAAGTTGTGTAAGGATTGCTTATTGCTACTCATAAATCTATTAGTTGTTTTATTACAAAATAACTAGCATTTTTGTAAGCAATGCAAAAGTGCGACAAATGCCATTCAAAAAAAGTGTGGCAAGTGGCACTAGCATAAAGAACGTATGCTTTTATTGAAATGTGTGATAACATTTAATGAAATTTGGCTTTTGTTAGAAGAAAAAAACAGAGAGAGAAAATATTTTTTTTTTCCTTTTTGTAACGACTGGATATTATTAAATATTATGAAAATAACAAGAAGCTAAAGAGCTAAATACAATAACTGCCATTCCAGCATATTGTCTCTTCTCCTTCAACTTTGCACAATATCAAACTAGATAATATTATTATATATTCTCAGAATATTCTCAACCATCAAAACTCGATGAATATGCCTTTAATCCTCATAAAATATCTCATTTTATTATTAATTGCAGCCTCTACACTCTATTAACTACTCTTTTGTTTTTAATCTTTTTGTTTCGTTTTGTGTGCAGCTCCCAGAGAACTCTATGCGTCTTAACTCCAAATTAACGACAAAGACACAATCTGTAAATATATATATATATTTACAGATTGTGTAATATATATATATATATATATATATTAAATGATACGTCTGATTTTAGATTTGTGTATGGTGATGATAAGAGACTACGCAAGTAAGTACTTTCACCAGTTGAATCCTTAAACTGAACGGGATTTATCTTTCGGAAGAATGTTCACAGACGTTAGCCTTAAGTGGAGGTTTTTTCTGAATCAAAAGACGAGTGTATCCCGATGTAGTGACTTTAGCAAGTAGCACAATTTGAATGATTCGTTGGCCGTTTAAAAATGTATGTATAAAAATGAATTTTATTTTCACATATTAAATGATACGTAACCGTATCAGTAAAAGTAAGGGCGTGTATGGGTTGGCTTTGAGTTAAAACTGAATCATAAACTGAAATTTTGGTTTTAAATTTTTAAAAACTGCTCATTTTCTGTTTTCAGTTTGGTGTTTTATGTTTTGCCTTTTGGGCGGAATAAAATTGACTTAAAATACTAAATTTGGGCCTAATTTTTTGGGTTAAGTTACAGCTAATTCATTATTTATATACATTTGGGCAAAATATTTGGGTCAGATGCTTTATTAACTTCTTATAGATTACTGAAAGTTTTTTTATATATAAAAAGTATAAAAGTCTATATATTCGGTTTGATTTGTTTTTTCGAATTTTATTATATGTAAAACCAAAACTGAAACGAAAGCTTGATTTTTACGAAAACAAAAAACCAAATCGTTGGTTTTTGTTTCGGTTTGTTGATTCGGGAATTTTAGTTTTAGATTGGTTTTTTCGGTTATATACACACCCCTAACTAAAAATGTAGTTTTTTTTTTCTCTCTATATTATGCATGCACGTATATTAGTTATTTTCATGATTTTGTCAAGGTTAAAATATAAATATTGTATTTACTTCCCTTAACTTTATTTGCGTACCAAATACAATTGATTTGTGAATCCCAAAAGTTAATTACTATGGCTAGTCCTTAGCTTGATAAGTTATCAAGGATTTTTACCATTCAGGTGTCTTGTCATTTAAAGGATTAAATAAAGTTTCTTGTACTTAAATCACAACCAGTTATAAAATAAGGTTAAATCATTCACTTCATCTACAATAATTACACAAATTAATAATTCAATGAAATTATGCATTTGTTATCAGCTGGTTTTCAAAACCAATCAGCAAATCAAATTGTTCAGGTCCTGTTTAGAGGGGAGGAAAAAAACAACCGATATGAAGATATAACAAAACAACCCGTCACGAAACCAAACCGAAAACACCTCCTATTGATTGAACCAAATAAAATTACATACCCGCTACTCGCTAGTTAAGACAATAATAGAAGTAAAACAACAGCTATGATAAGATAAAACCATCCAATAACTATACAAATTAAAGGAACTACAAACATACTATGTAAGCATATATTATGTATACAAACCTATACCCTATAAAACATATCTACTCCTTCGCCAAACCGTTAATAGTTACGTGCTACAACGGTTTTATCATTTACCATTGTCAAGTGATCCAGAACCTATAGACATCCCTAATCGTGTTCCTAGAAACATGACGTAAATCACCATAAGACCTAGCCCAAACGACTTGGTTAACTGCATACCGTTTCTAGGCAACATTACTAGTGCCCAAAGCAAGCCGAGTATTAGAAACCCTACGTTACAAAAAAGCCCAACATCACCTGACATTGTATAAGATCCGGGCCTCTGTGACCATGATCCAATTAGCATACAAATCCCCAAGCCAACAAGCGTGTTGAACATAGGACCTGCGTAGCATCCAGACACGGCTATCTGCACACCTTCACCTCCATGGACCGCTAATGCTACATTTGACATTAAGTCACCCATTGAATTACCCCATGCTAAAACCGTCAACCCAAGTATCGATGGGTTGATCCCAAATATTAACCCAAATGCCACTAATAATGCTACCAACTCGTTAGCTATCATGTAGAACCAAACTATACTCATAAAGAAACCACCAAGAACCCATGGAAGCAACCACTTCTGAGGCGGTTGGTCCGGTCGGGTGCATATGAAGGCTACACCACCTAACACGCACCCAAGAACCGCAGCAGCTAAGTAGATAAGACCTATGGCTAGTTGACTTTGACTCTCGTTGTGTTCGGTGTTCCAAAGAAACGCTAAAAGCAAAGGTGCAAATGTAACACTGGCAACCGCGTAACCCTTTGACCATCTTTCTTCTTCTATTATGGGAATTGTTAAGCTTCTTGGAAGTGTTAGCGGTAACTCTAACCATGAAACCAGCTTGGAACACGAAAAGGACGAATCTTTATCTTTACTCTCATGAATCGACACGTCATCATTCCATCCCCAAATATGGTTTGTGACATCTTCTGAACCTTGTCCAACAACCTCCGAATAGATTGCAACATTCGAACTCCACATCCAATGTGGAACCTTGGACTCAATCAAATGCGGCACATCATCAGATTCTGCAACCGACACACGATCCGATTCATGATCCTTACTTTCAAGATTTTCAAGATCATCATCTATTTGCGTAACAGATAATAAGGGGACACAAGTCTCCCCTTTCAAAACACCAACTTTTCGCCTAAAGAACTCGTTAGCAGCAACTAACGTAGCATAAACAACATAAATCGAAACAAACGCGATCGCGCCACCTATACTAACACTCCCAATAAGCAAGATCACAGCAAGAGACACAACAGCAAACAGCAGCACAGAAACATCTCTAACAAAACACTTCTTATCAACACTCACAACCTGATCCGACACACAAACCGAAATCGTCCCAACAACGATACACGTCACGAAAATCGCCCCACCCAGAATACTACTAAGTCCAACATCACCATTATCCGTACCCGCGAAAGCCGCTATGCTAGCAAACACATCAGGAGCACCATTCCCTAATGGAAGCAAAGTCACCCCAGCTAAAGTAGGTGATAACCTCAACAAATTAGACAACTTTTCAAGAGAACAACAGAAATAATCAGCAGCAGTGTTTCCCAACAGATAAAACAGAGCAGCTAACCAAACAACAAGCACAATATACCCAACAGAATTATGCTTTTGACAAGAACAGTAAAAGAAACTCAAATAATTAAAACACCCATCAGAGTTACATTGAGGGTAAGCCATCAAGAACTCACATTCACTTTCAAAACCCTCATGCTGATTCAGTCCAGTGCAATCAGGTGGGGTTGTGATGGACAACTTATCCGTGGTAAGAAACCCGACCCGGGTTCTCCCCATGGAGCTCCGATCATGGGTCAGGGTGTGAAAGCAAAAAACAAGAAACACAAGGGCGAAAACAATATGCAAAGATCCACGGATGCGGTCCATTAACACCAGAAAAAGATCCGATTTTTATGATCTTTCTTTCAATTTGGGGCGAAATCAACAAAACCCATGTAACAAAACTGCAATCTAGACAAAACCCATGTGACAAGTTTCAAGACTTTTAATGGGTAATGATGATCAAGAAAGAAAGAAAGAAAGATGATAAAAAGGAGATGAATTGAGGGTTGTTTATTTAAGTTGTAAGGATTGTGATGGTTGGAAAGATGATGGCTTGTGTTTTGGTTTTTGTAATGAGTGTGAACGTGAATTGAATGAAGTAGTTCACATATTTAGGGGTGGGTGGGTGGGTGGGTTAGTGGGCTGTCATTTTCGGTTAATTAATTGTGACAAGAGGTTACCGGCAAATGATTTATTAATCATGTTTTAATATAAGATTCTAGTTGATTCTTCCGTAGCTGATACGAGCGAGTTTAGGAAATTTAATGATTAAACTTTGTATTTTATACACAAATGTATAAGTTGATATTATCTATTTATTAATTTATATGTTGCTATATTGGGAAAACTAATGATTACACTTGTATTTTAGGTCAAATACAAGTATATGATATTGCTATTGTTAGACCATGCATAATGGGCTTTGTCTCTTACCGAAAACCCCAGAGAACATCATCCTCGAGAGCGTTTTGGGTTGAGTTTTGGTTTGAAGAGTTTTCTACTAAGCACCAGGTGAGGGAGAATTTGACCAATCAAGGTTTTATGACTTCACATTTCACATTTGAATC
Organism: Bidens hawaiensis; assembly: GCF_021521415.1. Lineage (NCBI taxonomy): Eukaryota > Viridiplantae > Streptophyta > Magnoliopsida > Asterales > Asteraceae > Bidens > Bidens hawaiensis. The sequence goes on along the minus strand of NW_027492416.1, from coordinate 121,833 downwards.
TTTATTTATATTAAAAATTAAAAAAAAATAATAATCATGTAATCATTGAATTATGGGGTCTTTTACTACCGCACTACTTTTTGCAAATGTTGGTAAAATGTCTCATTACTAACTGAGATGTCACGTATCGCAAAACGTCCACATGTGAAGAGTTATGACTACACATTGATCTTATAAAAGATTACTAATAAAAGCACTTCCTTTAATTTACTTTCATCCACTTGTTCAGTTTCATTTGACTTGCGTAAACAATCGTTCCTTATGATTAGGGGCGTCAACAACTTGAGACGTGACCAAGCTCGTTAAGGCACTCGGTTCGTTTTTTACTTAAGAGTGTTCGAGCCCGTCTCACAAGTAATTTTTCAAACTTGAGCTTAGCTTGTTTATTATTTTTAATTATTTAATCAGTTTATAATTATTTACATATGTATTTATAATCATAGCTTTTGTATATAATATTAATATATATTCCTTAATTTCAATCATAATTTTATATATAATAACTATATAAATATTTTTAAATTAAAAACTCGCTTGGGATCCTGTTTTTGGTCTACATAGTAATTATATTCAAGTGTTTTTTTCTTATCAACACAATCCACTGTTGCACACAATCCAAATGTTGTAATAGTGGCTTTGTACGTTTAAATCTTCATCAAATCTAAACTCTCAAGACATCTTTGTATTGTTGTGATAATTGAATTAAGGTATTAGTTCACATGTTTAAAATTAGTTTTATTGCCATATTTATATGTGGTTTTATTTGATATGTGTTTCCTAGTTATCGAAGTAATTCTTAAGGAATAAGAAAAGCAACGTGTCTACCAAATAGTGTATGGATAGAAGACTCATGAGGTATTTAATATTCCTTTTAAGTTGATAAAGCTACAAGAATAATTTAATTGGAAGAAATGATTGAAGCGTTTAGAACGCGTACCCTACCAAGCATCAATACTTTGTTAATGTGTAATTATAATATGTGTGCATGTAATATTGAAGAGGTAGGTTCCAGCAGAGCCCAGTTGGACCCGCAAGACCCACCTTTAAGAGGGACGTCTGCGCAGAAACCAACTGGGTCCGCAGGACCCACCATGCTCAGAGACGTGACGTCCTTACCCGCAGTACGCAAGCTGTTCCTGCAGGAAAAGCCTCCCAATGGTGAAGTACTCTGCCTGTTCCCGCAGCTACGGATACAAGCCATCAGGGAAGGCTACCTGCGCAGCAAAGCTACACGCACAAGGCACTTAACTCTTAAATAATTCAGTAATGTCACCTGAAGAAGGAGTGAGCAAGCCGGGAACACTCCCGCACAAAGCCGGGAGAACTCCCGCCCAAATGAGCCAGTCCGTATGATACTGGAGGATCTTTTGTACTGTACCTGACGAGGTATGGACAAAAGATCTGATCAAGGATATGACAGCTCACTGACAACAGTATGACGAGCAGCACGCTCTTGTACTGTATGTCACTATTAGCCGCTGCCTACTCACCAACCTGTCGGAGGACGTGCATGGCATGGCCTGCAGTTGGTGGAACAGGAATAGTACACAGCCGGCCTGGTCACTATCAGCCGCTGCCTATCCACCAACCACCAGCATGGCATGTGCGTAGCCCACAGTTGGCAGAACAGGAACATTATTCAGCCGGCTGTACCTGCTTGGAAACCTACCTTCGGCTATAAATACTCCAACACCTTGGAATGGTATCATCTTATCTCATATCTCATATCTTGATATATTACCTGATATCTGCTCTAGTCATTCTCTTAATATACACTAATATTCAAGAGCAATCTAGTCTGATTCTCACGTCGGAGGGTGGTCACAAGGAGGTACCCCCCATTCTCAGTGACGAGCTCACGGTGTCTGTTTTGCAGGTTATCAGAAGAACCATCTTTGCCGGATCTAACCCCTCGTGGGAAACATCTATTTAACCCCCAGATTATCCGTAATCTGCCCGGGGTCGATTAGTGTTTCTTCATTGGCGCCATCCGTGCATAAAAGCTAGAACTTAATTCTCTCAGTTTTCTCAAAACTTCTGGAAAGATGGTTAAAGTTACTCCGGTCCCAAAACCAACGAGTGACCAAGAAACCCCGGTAACCACAACCCCAGCTACTGGGGGGAGTACCGGCGACTACACAGTTTTTACGAACACTACCCCGGTTACCCAAACCGGGGCAAGTGCAGTAAAATTTACGAACACTACCCCAGTTACCCGAGCTGGGGCAAGTGCAGTAAATAACTTTCACTGGGATTCACCGATACCCAGTTAGAGAGACAACGGACGAAGCTCCCCCGCCAAACACTCGATGAAGTTAAAGCGTGGGCGGAAGCACGTCAAAAAGAATTCCAAGCTGAGTTGAATGAACACTTACGTTCACTCCAACAGGCTGATGAATTCGGCGAGTACTTGGACGATGATTCGGAGGATGAAGGTTCCCTGGACGGATCACACGAGATATCTCGGTCTACTCAGGTACGGAATCCCTGCGTAGATCGTTACGAGCGGAGAAAGCAAATCAAACAAACACACACGAATAAACCGAAACACGTTATATATTAATAACCGAACTCACGTGATATGAATCACTGATACAGACTTAGATCAACTCGATCGACTCAAACGACTTACTTCTTGACTTACTCAAAACAAGCCGTAACCTATATATAAATACACGACAACTTCGCCTGATATGTTCAGGCGAAGTTGTCCATAACTTCGTTTGTTCAACAAGTTCGCCTAGGCGAACTTGTTAACAACTTCGCTTAAACAAAAACATAAATAACATTACAGACTCGATTACAGACACTAGACTATGAACTACTGACATTTATGCACCAACAGACTCCCCCTTGGCAGTAGCTTCATATCTTGATCTTTAAGTTCTTGTCTTGTAATCTTCACGCATGCACTCCTTCTCTAACACATACCGTGACTACTCGCTGATACTTCCTCGCTTCGTCTTTCCAAGCAGGAATATGGAATATCTTCTTTTCATTCAACACTTGCAGATCAGCTTTCGATAAGTTAACAAGATGCATCGGATCATACACCCTCAGCACTTCTTGTTCGTCTTCGTCTTCCATCACGGCTTCAGCAGTCTGGCAATCAACATACCACCATTTAAGATTCTTCAACACATCTTGAGGCATAATCTTCATTGGAACCTCCTTAATGCATCGAATCGGTTTGTACTTCATTACCATCCACGGCTTGCCATCTGCTCTCATTCCCCTTTCTTTATCTTCCACTAGCTTTCCCTTCTGTGGCTTTAATAACTCAAACTTCTTCTCTTTTATGCTTTCTTTCCACACGATCTTCCCAATAACCCTTGCCATGTTGTCGTCGCTTCTATTGATCAGCCCCAATCTAGCCAAATCCTTCACCTCACATTCCGGCAATGTATTGAGAGATCTCAACGTTCTTTTAAAATACTGAATTCCATCAAAACGTTTCACCACAAACAACTTTATCTGTTCATCATATATCCAACAAATAATTCCTTTCTTCGACTCAGCATAGCCTTTGATATTATAACTCTTCTTGAACATGGTTGGAACAGCAGGCTTCTTAGTTTTAATAAACCAATGAGCACAACCTTCCTTCCACCTAGGCTGCTCCTCCCACTCAGTCTCATCATTTTCCATCTCAGTACCCATATCGGCTTTCTCAACATCTGGGATCTCGTGTTCAACATTTTCTTCAATTATTTCACCTTCTTCAATCCCATATCGGCTGTGGAAGTCCCAAGAGCTTGAGTAGTTCTTGGCAACTCACCACCTGCACCTTTCGGTGCATTGGGATTATCGTCTCTGTCATTTCTCTTCTTCGTCCTTAACTCGTCGCCTCTACAGCCTGTCTCCCCCTGAGATGCCAAGAACTCCTTCATACCATCTATAATTCGCCCATGTTCAACCAGGAGGAACGACTGTAATTGATTCTCTGCTACAAGGCGCTGAATAGCCTGGGTCTGGATAAAGTTTATCCTTGATTGCTCTGCCACGACCCGTTCAAGTGCAGCTATTCTCTCCGAGTCTGAGAGGGTTGCATCGAAATCAAACCTCATGTTAGATGTATCTGGAGTATACTCAGCAGGGATCTCGAATGTAACCGGGACATCAGAAGCAGTTGTGGACGTAACCGTAGGTGGTATCGTGACCGACAACCCTGCAGTTGCAACGACGGTAGACTCTACAAATTGTGCCACCACCTCTGAAGGAGTAAGCGTTGGAGGTGGTAACGACACAATCTCCGGAGTCGTCGTCTGTAGTGTGATGGATGGGATGCCGACAGCTGATGTAGCCACCACGGGAACATCCGCGGCGCTTGTAACCTGTACAGAAGTAGGAACAATCGACGTACCTGACAGTGCGGATGGAGCGAACCGTACAACTTTTGAAGTCTCTCCAGCTCCCATACCTGCACCTGTCCTTTCACGTCTTGATCGTCTAATCAGCTTATGAATATCCTCTTCTTCTTCTTCTGACTCAGTATCATCAACTGTCCTCTTCCTCTTCCCAATCGTCCTTTCACGTCTCACCAACATCTTTCTCGCCTCATCCATAATGTCATCAAGATCTGAGTCAGCCACCATCGTAGCTGCTCTAGTAACACGCACTTCCCTAACCTGTGCAGCAGAGACCTGCACCTCTTCTTGTGGATCAAACCGGTCCATGTCGAAGAATCCTTGGCCACCAAATGCAGCATCAAGGTCTACATCCTCCTCAGCCGACACCACAGGCACAGTAGGTACATCTCGAGTTGCTCCTGCATGTTGTGGTTGAGGGTCTCTGAACTCATCCCCCCGAGCTGGCACATACCCCGGGTTTATTAAGAACCCAAAGAGTGGAGTATGCCTTGGACGACGTTCAGGCTTGCTCCTCGCACTCGAAGTACGGCATTGAGCAAAGATACGTTTGCTCACACTCTCCACGTATCGTATTGGGCGTCGTTGAGGCAAATTTGGAGCCACATGGTTCAAGATCATCTGGATGAATCTTGGATATATTATGAACCGCTCACGAGCCATCGCCCTCCTCTGTCTGTCGATCTCATAAAAGACCATCTGACTGAAGCTATAACGTTTGTTATATGTCAGAGCAGTCATTGCGGACTGCATGGTCGCACCCATTCCGTCAGTACCCGCCTTCCTCCCAGACATACACACAATCATGACGTGCATGAGGAAGCGCCACTGATCGAGCAGGAACCCCTTCCGTCTCTGGGTATCGCCCAAGGGACCAGAATATCCCATTCGTAGGAATGCTCCATCAAGAAACGGAGCCACAAAGTCAGTTGGGTCGTCCCGAGTCTCCTCTCCAAAACGTAACGCCACCCGTATTTGTTCAGACGAGAACTGAACTTCTTGGTTGTTGACGGTTGCTCGCATAACCGGGGGCTCAACACGGCAATCGTATTCCACCGTCTGCCAGAAATCCTCGATATTTGGTAAGGATATCGGCAGAGTCGTCGTGATTGCGTGGAATATCCTCGAGCGAATGAGGAATGTGATGATCTCACGGTAGTCTTCAACTCCGCTCGCTTCCGGGTCTAAGGTAATGTACATATTGTGACCCGGAAAAAATTGCCTCTGGTTATCTCCGTCATCGCCTCCAGCACCTCCAGCACCGGCAACAGCAGCCATATCTGCAACAAACGAATCAAGTTAGATAAACGTTAAAGCATAACACAAGTTCGCTTGTTACCATGAGCGAAGTTGTGATTAAATATGTATCGGCGAAGTTAAAGTTGGGGCGAAGTTAAGAACAACTTCGCGTCAGCCACAAGTTCGTCTGATAACTGATAAGTTAAAAGGTCCAGGCGAAGTTAATGATAACTTCGCCTCACCACAGCATCGCCTCAGGCGAAGTTGAGACTCAGGCGAAGTTACGGATAACTTCGCCCAAACCTTAAGTTCGCCTGAATCTGAATCGGCGACAGTGAGATCGATTCAAACATCGAAAATCTGGTGTTTCGGTCAATTTAGACGATTAAGGAGACTAAAACACATGATAGTAAAGTAATCCGGACGATCAGTTTGTTCATGAACACGGAAAACAAGTTTTGAAATCGGGTATAGGTTTCGAACATCCGAGGTCGCTAACCGGGTGTCGAAACAACCTAGGATTAACAACATTGAACATCGAGTATAAGATATAGAACCCAAACACACCTTGAATACTGATTGAAATCGGAAAAAAAAAGATAATCGGATGAAAAACGGATTAAGTTCGCTGTGATAATCGAGGATAAGTTCGCTGATATTGAAAGTTATGAACAGTTTGACCTTAAAAATTCTTTATATAGGGTCAGATATTATACAGGCGAAGTTAAGGTTAACTTCGCCTAGGCGAAGTTATTCATAAGTTCGCCTGTTTAACAACATCGCCTATATTTACAAAATCAACCCTTATAATTCGAAAATTTTGCAATTAACTTTTAAAACTTCCCTTTAAGAATCAAATAACACGATCAAGTCCAAGTAACCATTTATAAAAGCAAACAACTACATAAAAAGAAAACTTTAACAATTAAAGTATAAGGGATCAAATTTCAGTCTCGATAGGGACTACTACGTTTTAGAAAAGATCCGAACAGGAATCATACTAATTATGTGACTGTCACATAGATCCGTGTTTAGCTGTATTATGACATATAGAGACAGGTTGTAAGCAGGTAAATAACTTAAGATGGTTTTCATCGTTTCTGTGATACGAGTTAAGTTCAATTAAGCTCAAAAATTAAGTGGGCAACAACTCAGAGATTATGATGCCTCCTATCTATTCTCAAAGCGTATTTGGCTTTCCCCAAGTCACCCCGAATTGACTTTGACTCTTAGTGTCTGATTAAGTTTGTAATTATTCTTCATCTCCTTCCCGTTCTCTTTCTTACTCCATGATTAAGAAGTCTTGATATGTTGAACTCTAGAATGTTTCAATAACTCATAAGTGTTTTTTTTTTTTTTTTTTTTTTATGATAAACATTTACATAGACTTCAGAGTAGTAACCAACTGCAAGTCCCGAATCTGGATCACTGCAGTTTCTTGAAACGCTATCTTCACGGGAATCAGAACACTTACGGGCTCGTGTATGACTGGGTAATCGCTTTTCTGCCTATCATTCGGAAAGATATATATGAAGACATGCAAAACTCGTAAGGAGTTTCCACGTAAAATCAAGTAGTTTTAGTTTGTATCACATCTACTTTTACGCACCATAAAAAGTTACCATGACATACAATGACTGTCCTAAAGCCTTTTAAGCCTAATAACTTCACTAGTTAAGCACACAGAATCAGTATATCTATCATTTTCCAAGGTTGGATCAATTTTCTGTTAAACATAGCTAACGAACTTCTTACGAAGTAGTAGACTTGAAAAATAATTTCATTTCCCTCAAAAAAATTTTTAACATTAATCGCCCCGACCAAAACAAAGTCTTCAGGTAAACAGTTATCCCGAAGATCCAATGGATCAGCTGGACCGACCACATACTAGTATGTGTCCTTCTAACTAATTAATATGATCGACTAATTTTCAGCGAAAGAAAGAAAACTCCTCATAAACCGCCCCGGTCACTTTCAGTCATCTGGTTAATGGCTATCCTCAAAATCTACAAGTAGAAAATGAGGACCAAAACATATCCGAAGACAAGTCCTTCAAACTGAAGTAACCGACATATTTTAAGCGATAGTGACGTTTTTTTTTTTTTTTTTAAATATAACATGAAAAGCATGGTTACTCGGGATTGATCATCCCATTCAGCTCGATAAGGTTTTGAAATCTCGTTTTGTCAAACGCTTTAGTATATAAATCAGCGAAATTATCAAGCGTATCCACCTTTTCAAGCACAATCAGTTTCTTCTCAGCACAATCCCGTATAAAATGATAACGTATGTCAATATGTTTAGTTTTACTATGCTTCACGGGATTGTTAGTTACTGAGATAGCAGCTGTGTTATCAATGCAAATAGGTGTAAGTAAGAAATTCAGACCATAGTCGCGCAACTGTTGTTGAATCCAAAGAACCTGGGAGCAGCAGTTGGATGCTGCCATGTATTCTGCTTCACAGGTTGAAATTGCGACCGAAGTCTATTTCTTGCATTGCCACGACACCAATCTGCCACCAAGAAACTGACATCCTCCAGTTGTTGACTTCCGACTCTGATTGCACCCTCCATAATCAGAATCTGTGTAAGCGACTAGCTCCAAGTCTCCTCCTCTCGGGTACCACAACCCCAGCTTCGGTTTGCCCTTGAGATACCGCAAGATCCTCTTCACACCCTTCATGTGAGATTCCTTTGGGTTTGCCTGAAAACGAGCACAAAGACAAACAGCAAACATTATATCAGGCCTAGAAGCAGTTAAGTACATTAAAGAACCTATAATTGCCCGATATTGAGTTGGGTCCACATCTGCATCACCGTCTGACTCAGCACCCAATTTGTGATTGACGCAGATTGGAGTGTCGAATGGAGTGCTGTCCTCCATCTTGAAGCGTTTGAGCACATCATGGACATACTTGGTCTGATGAATGAACATCCCATCCTTCTTCTGATCAACCTGCAATCCTAAAAAGAAAGTTAGTTCACCCATAGCACTCATTTCAAACCTTTTCTTCATGACGTCCTCAAACTCCTGACACATGGAGACTTTAGATGCAGCAAAGATAATGTCATCCACGTAGACTTGCACCAGCAGGAAGTCGCTTCCTTCTCTCTTAACGAACAACGTGCTATCAATCTTCCCTCTTTCAAAACCATTTTCAAGCAAGTAATCTGATAAAGTTGAATACCAGGCACGAGGTGCCTGATGTAGTCCATACAATGCCTTGCTCAACTTGTACACGTGATCAGGAAAGTCTGGGTCAGGAAAACCCGGAGGTTGCTCAACATACACTACCTTATCAACTTTCCCATTCAGAAACGCACTCTTCACATCCAACTGAAATACCTTCATCTTCTTATAAGCAGCGAACGCCAAAAACAATCTAATGGCTTCCAACCTTGCCACCGGAGCGAACACTTCATTATAATCAATACCCTCTTGTTGATTAAATCCTTTCACAACTAGCCTCGCCTTGTTTCTTATGATAATCCCTTTCTCATCTCTCTTGCACTTAAACACCCATTTTGTGCCTATCGCATGCACATTCTTCGGTTTTTCAACCAAATCCCATACTTCCATTTTCTTGAACTGAGCCAACTCTTCTTGCATGGCTTCGACCCACGAGCTGTCCTTTAAAGCCATTTGATAATTCTTCGGATCAATCTGGCTGATAAAGCAGGTGTACAAGCATTCGTTGATTATCCCTGTCTCCTTGATGCTTGTGTAAACACTGGTGTGCTCATTCAAGCTACGTCTTGTTTGTACACCGGACGACACATCACCAATCACATTCTCCAAAGGGTGATCTTTATGAATTCTCGTGGTCGGAACAGAACCGACATGCAAATTGTCTTCCAAGTTAGAAGAGAGCTCGTCAATGGTTGTTTCATGCTGAGAGTGAAATGGATTGAAAAATTCTTCTTCAGTCGAGGTAGCAGGGGTATCGACAGCATTTGATGAGGAAGGTTGACATTTATCGATCAGCTGTCTTTGCAATAGGTTTTCTTCCTCATCAAGGATCATCTTCGTAGCAACTCTCTCTTCTTCTTCAGCAATATCCAAATACGGTATGTTAAAAGACTTAAAAAGTTTAACATAGTCGAAAAACTCAGCAGGTCCGTTGCTTGGTTTTGGCGGTTGGTAACTTGTGATATCGGTGTTACACACCACCTCAACCTTGCTGGTCGATGTATTGAAGACACGTCTGTTGGGAGTCCCAACAACATAACCGACTAAGATTCCTTCATCGGCTACCTCACCAAATTTTGAATTTGTCTTCAAAATCGAACAAGGGGACCCGAATGGTTCAAGACCACTCAAGTTGGGCTTTCTCCCATGCATAATCTCATAACACGTTTTACCAAGTCTTTTAACAGTTAAAACTCTATTCAGAACATAACAGGCTGTAGCAACAGCTTCAGCCCAAAACACCACAGGAAGCTTCGAATCAGCCAGCATAGTTCTGGCTCCTTCAATTAATGTTCTATTCTTCCTTTCAGCCACTCCATTCTGTTGCGGTGTATACGGAGCGCTGTATTGGTGTTCAATCCCTCTCTGAAGGCAGAAGATCTCCATCTCAAAATTCTTGAACTCCGTTCCATTGTCATTCCTGATGAACTTAACCCTTTTATCCATAACGTTCTCAACTTTGGTAATCAAATTCTTCACCATCTGAGCCGTTTCGTCTTTTGATTTCAGGAAATACACCCACGAATATCGTGAGTAGTCATCAGTGATCACCAAGCAATAAGAAGTTCCTCCTAGACTTTTTGCATTCACGGGACCGAAGAGATCCATGTGAAGCAACTCCAGAGTACTGGCAATTGAATTGACTTTCTTGGTGAGATGGGATTTCTTGTGCTGCTTTCCCTTCTTGCACGCTATACATTTATCTTCAAAATTGAAATTCTTCAAGGGAACGCCCAGCACAAGTCCATTCCTGACAATGTGGTTCATCTTCCGAAGATGAATGTGCCCCATTCTCCTATGCCACAATTCGGACTCTGATTCACTCGCTTTTGTCATAAGGCATGATTCTGCCGTGGCCATTTCAGTTGATCTCATATCCATAATATATGTATTTCTTTCACGTGGAGCCTTCATCACAATCCACTCGTCTGGTATCTGAAAACCAGGTTTCAACACAATCGCCTCATTCTTTGTAAAATGAACGGTGTACTCCTTATCACAAATCTGCGACACACTCAGCAGATTGTGCTTCAATTCTTCTACAAAGTTAACCTTTTCCAAAGTCATCTTTCCGTTTGACACCGTTCCCATTCCAGTAATCTTGCCACCACTTTCACCGGCAAAGCTCACCCTCCCTCCTTGAACAGGTTTCAAATCGTGTAACAAGTATTTGTTACCCGTCATATGCCGGGAACAGCCGCTATCTACAACCCAAAGATTGTTGGCAGCCCTGTTCAACTGTTCCTGCACAATAAAGCAAAAGATTAGAATTTAGGGATCCAAGACCAATTGGTCTTGGATCTATACATCCCAAACTTTGGCTTTCCAAAGTTAGTATCTCTAAAATTCCTGTAAGTCCTATTAGGAAACCTCCTTGAAGATTGATTGAGAGGCCTTCCAAACCTTTGAGAATTGAAAGAATTATAGCTTGTGGTTTGGTTATTAGCAGTGTAAAACTGAGATTTGTTTCTATGAAAACCTGAATTAGTCACATTTTTGAATTTTAAGTAGTTTTCATTTTTAGCAGCACGAAAATTACTATTAGGCTTATTCTCAGCTTTAGTAGGCCTTACACCTCTGAATCGCTGCTTCAGAGGGCATTTTGCAACAAGATGTCCTAATTGATTACATCTAAAACAACACCTATGCTCAACTTTTTTATCAACCGGTGTTTTAGATGTCGAGGCTATATTACCGCCCGTTCGTCTCACATATGGTGGAACGTACGGGTTTAGTGGAGTACTCCTTTTATTTGTTTTATCTTTTTCTCCACTCTTGGGTAACACAACCTCCTCTTTTGCCTTACCAGACTCGGATGACTTAACCGAATCTGACGAGACTGGACTTTGATCAGAAATTTCAACACTTGAAACAGGCGAACTTGTTTCGCCTCTACTAACATTTGGTTCTTTAACAGTTACTTTAATTGGCACTGTCTGAGCAACCTCAAAATCAACAGATTTCTGAACACTAGGGTTAAAAGTGTAATTGTGATTGTACGGTGGTGGAACCTCATGATAACCGATTCCTCCTCTCTTAGCAGAGGAACCTTGATCACTAACAAGGTGATCAAGAATAGCAGAAGAATTTCTGAACTGCTCCAGTTTTCGATTCAGTTCCACCACTTTCACCTGGTGGTCAGCAATCTGTTTTTCTCTCTCAGCAATTTGTTTGGTCTTTTCTTCCAAAACTTCATAGCTTAAAACAATCACTTCAATTTTTTCAGCAAGTTTTGTTTTTAGACTTTTAACATCTTTTTCACAAGCTTTTATTTTAATTTTATAATTATTTTCTCTTGATTTAATAAAGTGATGATCTTTTTTTAAGGTTTTAAATTCAGCATCCAACCTAACATACTGATCAGTTATGGTTGCTAGTTGCTCAGACAAGTTCTCACATTTTGAACAAGTTGGTTTAGAACATACCTCGGAGAGCTGGTCATTAACGTCTGCCATAAGAGCTTTTTCCTCTCCGGTAACCTTCTCACTTTCTTCAGTTTCTACCTTTGCCAAATTTGCCTGCTCAAAAGTTTCTTTAGACAGCAGGTTCCAGTTGTATTCACCATCTTCTCTGGACATCATGGCACTATAATCTTTTCTACCCTCACTTTGCTGTGGAGACCTACCCTGACTTCGTTCCACACGCTCATTCCTGCATTCCTTTGCAAAGTGACCGTTTTGTTGACAATTGTAGCATCTCACCTTTGCCTTGTCAAACCCCGGCTTTCCACCGACAAACTTCCTTCCCGTCTTTCTCATAAACCTTTTTACTCTTCTCACGATCATGGCCATTTGCCATTGTAAATCCATTTCTTCCATATCGTCAGCATCAATCTGATCGTAATCTTCATCCAACATAGCTGGATCAACAATCTTCCCTTGAATGTAGTTCTCATAGGAAGCAATGAAAGAAGCATAGAGACCAAACTGCTCTTCAGCAGACTTGACACTCATAGGCATCTTGGAGTAGTTGTTGCTGGGAGAACTTGGAGAGCAACTACTCTTGCTTACCTGGGGTTGAGAACCACTCGATCCAGCTGCTACATAGCAAACATCCCCATTTGTGTTAACTGACACATGCCCCTCATGTGATGAGTTGGGGCCCGACTCTCCCTTTGTGTAGTAGGCAGCAGATTCAGTCTTCGATCCTGAGCTAGTGTTGACTTTAGCTCCATACATACCTGGATCTTGAACCTGATCCATAGGTGTCTCTTTTCTGACCATGTTAAGCTCAAAGGTTCTGAGTTTGTTGACTGTCGTTTCAAGATCATATGTGGGAAAGTCCTTGTCTTCCCTCATCAGCACAGTGTACATCTCCCATTTTGGTGGGAGAGCATCTAGAAGCTTCTCAACTATTTCTTCTTCTCGGTAGGAAATAGAATAGTTGCTCAGTTCAGTCATCAGATGGTAATATCGAGTGATAATATCATCTAAGGATTCATTCTTCAAATACTTGAAGACTGAGAACTGGGTTTTGAGCAATTTTATCTTTGAAGCACGGATTCCTACATTCCCTTCAAATCTGTTCTCAAGAGCTTCCCAAAGCTCTCTTGCTGACGTATACTTTCTGAACGTATGAAGGATCTCTTGAGGAAGAGCCATAGTAATAGCAGCATGAGCCTTGCTCTCGGCCTCATACATCTTTTTCTCTTCTTCTTCTTCCATTTTACTATACTTTTTAATTTGATCACGACCTTCATACTCCATAACTGGTGGAATATAACCATCCTGGATGCATACCCACTATACTTTTTAATTGTGTACAAAATATGTAACTAAAGCAAATGATAATGTAGAAAAAGAAAAAAAAAGATCTATAATAAAGTCGTTTTTGTATATTAAAGAAATGCTTTTGAGTGGTTCGCAATGTTCACGGTTCTTAATTTTCAAGACCACTACCCTACACACCAACATACACACACATCTCACGTGTTAATAACTATTAGGATTTTTTTTAAATAAGTTTAAACATATTTTGGCATGGCTCCTTCTTAATTTAAACAAACTACTTTTTTTACCCGGCGCAACTCTTAATTTAAACAAACTAGTTTTTTACCTGGCGCGTTACGCTGGGTAGGTTGGATAACCAGCCGGATAGATAGAATATATTTATGTCACATTGCAGTTGTGTATTTCTGTGGGTTCGGTTGATGAACATATAAAATATCCTATATAAAAAATGATATTTGTTCAGTCGGTAAAAACCGAGCGTTGTCGGTATCGGGCGCGGCAATAATGAGTCGGAAAAACTCGGGCATTGATATAACATAAGTGTTCCCAGGCATTGCGATGGTGAATCGACGCGAATTCGGTCGATTTCGATTACGTTCGTTACGATACCAGAAGTAAACAAAAGGTGAGTAAAACGGAGCATCAATAAAAATCTAAAGTTGTCAATCCCGACCGTTTCATCAGTGAATTGAATTGAGACGTATAACCGTTTAATTATTAAATTTAAAAAAAAAAACAAAATAACATTGACCACTTTGGTGTCGTCACTTGGCCCAATAGGGGATTAGCAGCACCAAAGTTATCATATATATATATAGGGTTAGGTTAAAATAAAAACCCACTTGAGTTGTGAAAACTCTAGAAACTAATTCTCAACCACATGTTTTTAATTAAAGTTTGAATCATGTGGTCCACAATTAAAGTTAATAAAAAATGTAAACATAAATATAACATTTTCTCTCTTCTGAAAACATATAAAAAAATTAGTAAAAAAGTTTTTAAAAATAGCAAAACAATTTTTTTTATGTTTCGATGTTTTGCATTAAATGTTACAACATATATTACGTGTGCAAAAAAAACAAAAAAAAACGATGTTACTTAGGGTTTTCACAACTCAAAGGGGTTTTCATTCTATACTTCCCCTATATATATATATATATATATATATATAAAGTTGGATCCACCGCCCCTTTCATTTTGCAATGGCGGTAACCATTGCTCGCGTTGCCGACTTCTTTCCGTAAACTTTCGTAATGAATTTCATTTTTTGATGAGAAGTTATCGCTCATGTTGCCGACTTCCTTCCGACCGCCCCTTTCTGATGAGAAGTTATTGCAAAATGAAAGTTATTTTGGCATGGCCCCTTTTTAAATTCATTACAAAAGTTTGCCGACTTTGAATTTGTGTCACTTGTGTAACCATTGCTCGCGTTGCCGACTTCTTTCCGTAAGCGTAAGACAGAATAGTCATTTTATGCAAACTTAATATAGCATCATGTCAAGGATGATAAATGTGCATCTAGAGTGACATGGTCTGACGGTCGGGACTATACCCATAATTTTTTATACTTAAATACGAAAACTGAAATTTTGACATTAAATAAGAACGATCCTCTAATATACCTTGTATTTTACTATAAACATTTGGTTTCCTCTAAACTAACAACACAAACACGTATAAATGTTTAACCACTCAAACTCAACAGACTGTTTGCCAACAATGATCAATGGTTTAGGCTTTAGACTTGCATTACTTATTACATTTAATTGATTGTATACATATTTTGCCTCATGTGTTAGCTTAAAGAAGCAAAGAAACTGATTTACAAATGCTACTCTATATAAATATAATATATACTGAATTTGCTAGTATTTTACAGTTAAACTTGACATTTGAATTCAACAAGCACGCACATACTTGCACACTTTATATATTAAAAATAACTAATAAATAATAATATTATTAATATTATAATAGTACAAAATGGACACAAGAAAGTGTCATTGGATTGGTCACCGTCCCCTCCTATGTATTTCCAAACTCAACCATATTAGAATGTCATTTGCTCTATGATAGATCCGCAAAACCACTTTTATAATTTATAATTAACTAGTATTGTACCCGACGCGTTGCGTCGGGACAGTTGGTAAAACCTCAATGTTGAAACCGGGTGTTGGTAAAACCCGAGCATTGGTAAAGCCCGAGCGTTACGTCGGTGATTCGATGGGAATTAAGTCGGTATCGTTTACGTTCGTTATGGTATAGACACCATTGGTAAAACCTTAGCGTTAAACCCAAATAATATATTCGTCAAATTAACATATAAAAAAGAAATTATTTAAAACGATGTTTGTTTGGTCGGTAAACCCGGGTGGTGGTAAAACCTAAACGTTGTCAGTCGCATGCATTGAAACGTTAACTGGACACGAATTTGGTCGGTTTTGGCTATGTTTGTTATGGTACCGGAGCTACAAAAGGGAAAATATAAAAATCGACTGGACCAGAAAGGGTGGTGTCGGTCGGTAAACCCCGGTGTTGGTAAAACCCGAGTAATGTCGGTCCCGGGCGATGAGGCAGCAAGTCTATGCGAATTCAGTCGGTTTTCGTCACGTCTGTTACTTTATCGGAATTAAAACAAACAAACAAAAAATGCCGTTCATTCAGTACCAAAACAAACAAAAAAAACAAATTGCTGTGGACAAGTAAGGTGTCGTCGTTCGGTCGGCTTCCGTTAAAAACAAATTAATATGGACAAGTAAGGTGCTGTCAAATGATCCAGTGGCAACTTAGCATCACCAAAGTTTACATTTATAGATAACTAGTCTTTTCTACCCGTCGCGTTGCGTCGGGGCAGCTGGCAAAACCCCAGCGTTGAAACACGGACGTTGGTAAAATCCGAGCGTTATGATGATGAATCGACACGAATTCAGTCAGTATCTCATGTGTTCGTTATGATATAGACACGAATTCGGTCGGTAAACTTGCCCATTGGTAAAATTCGAGCGTCGTCGGTCATGGGCTTTAAATAAGGCCGCGAGTCTGCGTGAACTCGGTCGGTTTCTTTCAAGTTTGTTATGTTACCGGACCTAAAAAAAAATTAGCATTTGACAGTTTCCATTACATTTATTATGGTAACTGAACTAAAAAACAAAATTTATCGACCAACACGGTGACGCCAAGTGGCCCAATAGACCACTTGCGGCACCAAACTTCATCTTTATATTATAGTAATAATAAAATAATATCTTTCAAACTTTTTTTACTGAATTTCATTTTCTGATGAGAAGTTATTGGGTCCACAAATTCAATGTTGTTGACAAAACCACTTGTTGCTACAACACCCACACGGACAAGCATGCAGAGGATATCTTGGAGGTTTTCAATAATGCATGGTCCCACTCATGAAAGATGATGTTTCAATCTTCTTTGAAAGGGAATGATCATCACTATTTTTAACCACCCTCTAATAACTATATAACTAATCTAATGTTCATTAATCACCACGAAGCTTTTATCTTATCACCTTAAAGAAATAACCACCCAACTTCAGTTATGGAATATGGTGTTATTACAGTAACCTTTTTACTTGTTTCTGCACTTGCAGTTATACTTCAAGTGTTCTTCTACTCTCCAATATCACCAGACACACTTCGGTTACCTCCAGAACACTCTTCACACCTTTTCACCCCTAGCAGCCACTTACAGGTCAACTTCCTGATCAAATATTAAAGCTTACTGTCTGTGTTTTTTTTTTTTTTTTCATGTTATGAGTGCGTTACGAAGAATTAATCTTGATAAAGTTTTAAAGAGTTTGAATCTGAGTCGGTTTAGTTTTTTTATTAGTTAATTTCATTTCCTAGTCTAACTAGAAGTCTTGGTAGGGTTAATGATTTATGGGTGGATCAAGTTTTTCATTTTTATTATAATAAAGAAAAGAGTGGAACGAGTTGTTCAAATATCGTGTGTTTTGTGTTCGAGTTTGGGGCTTGGTTTCCAACATGTTCTTTAACTTTACAGGATGTAATTAAGCTAGGGGAAGGGATACTGAACAAACCAGAAGGTCTGTGCGTTGACCGAAACGGGATATTGTATACCGCCACCAGAGACGGATGGGTCAAAAGATTGCATACTAATGAGACATGTGAAAATTGGAAGAAGATACATAACAAAGATACTTTACTTGGTTTAACAGTCACAAAAGCTGGCGATTTGGTCGTGTGTGACACCGAAGAGGTGATATTGTTAATCTTTAAATTCTTTTAGTTCTTTGATCTAGAAAAGTTTGATTAGATGAAACTTTATGTGATGGTTTTAGGGTTTGATTAAGGTTAGTGAAGATGGTGGAGTGACGGCTTTGGCAACTCATATGAATGGTGAAAATATAAAGTTTGCAGATGATGTTGTTGAAGCAAGTGATGGGAGCTTATACTTTAGTGTAGCCAGCACTAAATTTGGGTTGCATGATTGGCATCTGGATGTGTTGGAAGCTAAACCACATGGGCAGCTTCTGAAATATGATCCAGTTACAATGGAAACATCAGTGGTGCTTGATGGCCTTGGGTTTGCTAATGGGGTAGCCATATCTTCAGATCAAGAGTTTTTGGTAGTATGTGAAACATGGAAGTAAGTGAAAGAAGTTTAAAATAAACCTAAAAAATATGTGTATATAATATGTCTAAATGTGACAAACATTTTGGACTTGCTTTTGTATCAGATTTAGGTGCCTAAAGTACTGGTTAAAGGAGGAAATAAGAGGAAAAGTTGAAGTTTTTATCGACAATCTTCCTGGTTCACCGGACAATGTTAATCTTGCTCCTGATGGGTCATTTTGGATAGCTATACTTCAGGTAAATAGATAAATTGTGTCATTAATTAATGTGACAACATGAATTATGATTTGAAGCCAATTATAAGAGTTTGCATGATGCAGGTGATCTCAAGCAGGATGAAATTTGTGCATTCTTCCAAAGCAATTAAACACATTTTGGCAACATTTCCAAAGCTGTTTGATCAGGTTAAAGCAGTTGACAAGAGTGCGATGGCAATAAATGTGGGGAGTGATGGGAAGATTATTAAGAGGTTAGATGATCCTAATGGAGAGGTGATGGCATTTGTGACTTCAGTCCTGGAGTTTGATGGAAATCTTTACTTTGGAAGTTTGAAAAATAACTTTATTGGCAAGTTGCCTATAAAAACTTAACTTAAGCCTGAAGGCCTAAGTTTTTATCATAATGGCAAAAATGTATTTGGTTGGGTGTGATTTTAACATGTATAAAATGAAAGAACCTTAGCAAGATGATATTAACCATGCATTATGCTAAGTAAGATGAGTACTGCAAAAGGGAAAACAAGTCATGCTTGTTTTTCTCATATTTCTTCTTGAAACCATAATTGATGGTGTTGTTGAAGTATGTACAACATTTTTAAACATGGATTGGGATCATGACAACATTCTAAGACAATCTTTAAATCTCCGACCCGAATGCATTTAATTTAATAAACAAAAGGGTATATTTCTGAAAGTACAAGGATGCTGGTGAATGAAAAACATTAGCAAGGAACTAAGATAGTAGTATTTATCCACAGCTATCCACACCACACCACAAGCAAGTTCGTGACAAACTAGCAAATTAAACATGTAGTTTCACGTATTATTAGATGTGTCATCATATGTTGTGTCATATTGTAACGGACATAAAGATCAACAATATTTGAGTTGCAAGAGATTCAAACACGCATGATGGATAATGTCTAACAACATTTCACTGCCCCAATAATATATAAACAATTGTGTCACTACTACCGATCCAAGTAGTGATATTGGCAAGTCATCAGTTAGCCCTTTGTTTATGATACTTAGCTCAACATATGGATCAAGATTGAAATTGATTAACAAAATCCAGTGATATCAATTTAGTTCCCTAAACATTCATTATTCAGCCACCGATAAGATTGAGGTGACGTTTTATGATGTAGGAGGGTGTCGTGCACGGCTCCAGCTTTCTAAATAACAAATTAAAACTCTCACAATTTTACTATCTTTCAAACTTCTTGTTGCATGTTATTTTCTAATAATAGTAAATCATACACCTGTTGGAAATCAGGCTCAAGAACACAAACACGATGTTTGATCTCAACCAAGATCCCTCTTTCTCTTTATTATAATTCTTGACTCTTGCAAATTACATAAACCCTAACCATCTATTTATACTAAACAAACAACTTGCAAAGCAAGAAAACATATTTAGGAGACTAAATAACTCTTAATATTTTTACCATATAAATAAACATACCAAAATAAACGTAATAAAATACTTTCACTTAGCCCCTTCAACTTTCGATAACTCGTTTCAAGATTATATCTTAATATTCCCCCTTAATCTTGAAACCGACTCATTCATTCTTCACCACAAAGCCGGATCATGATCATCTCGAACAAGGTTTGCTTCTTCGTTCTTGTCATCTTTCTTTTCCTCCCACTTGGTGCACTCGTATGCAAAGTGACCGAGTTCACCACATTCATAGCACCTAAAGCCACTTTTGTCTTTGTTTTCTCGTCCCATGCCTCTTCCACGTCCTCTTTCTCCTCTACCAAAACCTCTTCCCCTCCAATGGTTTTGATCACCACCTCTTCCCTTTCCATAGTGCCAACTTTCAGGATCATCAACCCTTGGATTACTTGAACTTCCTAGTAGTAGCTTACTTTGATCATTCTCTTCTAGTTCATAAAGAGATTTAAGACGTTCTTCAAAGGTCTTTATCCTCCCCACAGCTTCTTCAAAAGGCATACTATCAATATCTGAATATTGTTCCATAAAGGCTATGATTGGTAGGAATTTCCTAGGAACATAATTAATTAGTTTCCTTACAATTACCTTGTCTTTGAGATTAGAACCAAGAGTTCTAAACTTTGCTCTCATGCCACTTAACTTGCTTGAAAATTGATTCACAGTCTCATTCTCCTTCATCTTCAACGTCTCCAACTCGTTAACGTGCTTTCTGAATCCGATCTTCTCCTACATACCGAACCTTGATTGATTCCCACACCTCTTTTGCACTCGGATATTGTGCAACCTGCATCAAGATATCTTCCGGTAGCGTTTGAAAAATCATTGCTTTTGTTGTAGCAACCTTCTTCTTCTTCTTCTTCTTTATTAACCATCCCCCAAAGGCCATAAGCCTTCAAGATTTGCTCCATCAGAATTGCCCACATGATGTAGTTTGTTTCTGTTAACTTAGGGCATTGTAGGGATACATTGCCTTGCTCACGAACTGGTCCAACTTCTTTGTCTTCTGCCATGCTTTATTGCTCTTGCGGTTTCTTGCTTCGCTCTTGCTTGAATTCTTGCGATTCGTTCTTGCTCTTGCTATAACCCGAACTGGGTTTCTTGCTCTTGCTTATAATCAGATGATCAGATTACTTGCTCCGAACTTGCTCTGGCCAACTTGCTAACCAGTTTTCTTGCTAAACGTTCTACTGACCAACTTGCTAATCAATTTCCGGCCTACTTGCTAACCGGTTTTTCTTGCTCTTGACCCACTTGCTAATAAGGTTTTCTTGCTACAAGCCTACTTGCTGATCTGACTACCCTACTTGCTGATCAGATTTTTCTTGCTACTTGCTTAACACGAACTGGATTTTCTAACACATGGATTCAAGAAGAACCCGTTGCCTTCTTGCAATTAATCTGCTACTTTCATTTAAAAAAAACAAAAGAAAATTACTTATTGGCACTTGCTTCACCTTTTGGAGTTAATTCACCAGTTACTAACTTGCTTGATTGCAACCACAAAATTGAGGTGCTAGCTTCCTAACTTGCCCAAATTAATTATCTTTTAGTTGTTTGACTTTTTTGAGATGCTTACTTGCATGCTTCTTTCTTTTACAGCCTACTGCCTTGCATGCTTGCTTCTTTTCATTTTTTTTTCTTCAAACCGTCAGATCCTTAATTCCGGTCTTTCTTCTTCTCTATCTCAGCTTGTTTTGAACAAGAATATCAAGAGCATAAAAGCTCTGATACCAATTGTTGGAAATCAGGATCAAGAACACAAACACGATGTTTGATCTCAACCAAGATCGACTCTTTGTCTTTATTATAATTCTTGACTCTTGCAAATTACATAAACCCTAACCATCTATTTATACTGAACTAACAACTTGCAAAACAAGAAAACATATTTAGGAAACTAAATAACTCTTAATATTTTACCATACTAAATAAACATACCAAAATAAACGTAATAAAATACTTTCACTTAGCCCCTTCAACTTTCGATAACTCGTTTCAAGATTATATCTCAATAACACCCACTGACACAAAAACAAAAGGTCCACTACCCAGCCTTGACCCGCAATCTTGATGTTGCTATTGAGCTGACATGCATGCACAGATATTTTGGAAGTTTTCAAGAATAATCCAAAAGAAAGGAAAAATTGCTAGGTACAGGTTTGGGTCAAAACAATATTAATTTGGTTCTAAGTTAGCCAGATAACAGTCCATTTTGACCCATTAAACATATCTTATCCCATTTGGTTATGATAAATTTCCCATAATAAACCAACAAATGGGTGATTGTGTTTGTTTTGCCAGGTGTATGACCTGGTCATGAAAGATGATTCTTCAATCTCTATAAGATAGAATGAATCAACAGAAGGCTTTCTCTTATCACTTTTCAATAGTAACCACCAAAGTTCAGTTATGGGATGTGGTGTTATTACAGTAAGCTTTTTTCTTGTTTCTGCACTTGCAGTTATACTTCAAGTATTCTTATTCTCCCCAATCTCTCCAGACCCACTTGAGTTTCCTCCAGAGCCCTCTTCATCTCCTTTCACCCCTAACAACCACTTACAGGTCAACTTCCTAATCAAAACTTATTGTGTGCTCATGTTACCACGTGGTTTTTAACGCTGTGTTCTTATTCTTTACAGGGAGTAACTAAGCTAGGAGAAGGGATACTGAACAAACCAGAAGGTTTGTCTGTTGATCAAAAAGGGATTCTTTATACTGCTACCAGAGACGGGTGGATCAAAAGATTGCATACAAACGGGACATGGGAAAACTGGACGAAGATACATAACCGACATACTTTACTTGGTTTGACAGTCACAAGAGCAGGCGATCTGGTCGTGTGTGACACCAAAGAGGTAATCTTGTTAACCTTTAAAACTCTTTGGGCTTTTAAAAAAACTCAAGTAAAATGAAGCTCTTGTGATTATGCAGGGCTTGATTAAGGTTAGCGAAGATGGTGCAGTGACAGCTTTAGCAACTCATGTGAATGGTGAAAAGATAAAGTTTGCAGACGATGTTGTTGAAGCAGGCGACGGGAGCCTATACTTTAGTGTTGCAAGCACTAAATTTGGGTTGCATGAGGTATACCTGGATACCCTTGAGGCTAAACCACATGGGCAACTTTTGAAATATGACCCGATTACGACGGAAACATCATTGGTGCTTGATGGGCTTGGGTTTGCTAATGGGGTGGCCATCTCTTCAGACCAAGAGTTTTTGGTGGTATGCGAAACATGGAAGTAAGTGAAATTTCAAAATAAACTTACACAGTATGTATACACAAGTATATTTCTATGCTTGAAAACATTTTGGACTTGCTTCTGTATCAGATTTAGGTGCTTAAAGTACTGGCTTAAGGAAGAAATTAAAGGCAAAGTCGATATTTTTATTGATAATCTTCCTGGTGCACCAGACAATATTAATCTTGCTCCTGATGGGTCATTTTGGATAGCTATACTTCAGGTATTAGAAAGTTTGCATCTTTAATGTAACAGCGCTCAGAAATGATTATCATTTGATGCTAAGAAAAAGAGTTTACTTGATACAGATAACCTCAAGCAGGATGAAATTTGTGCATTCTTCCAAAGCAATAAAACAGCTTTTGGCAACATTTCCAAAGCTGTACAATCTAGTTGACGCAGTTGACAAAAGTGCAATGGGACTAAAAGTGGGGAGTGATGGAAAGATTATCAAGAGGTTAGATGATCCTACTGGAGAAGTGATGGCATTTGTCACTTCGGTCCTGGAGTTTAATGGAAATCTTTACTTTGGAAGTTTGAAAAACGACTTTGTAGGCATGTTACCAATATGAACCATTATGATTGTAATTCCATCTTGTAAATTGATCTCTACATCTACTAATATGCTTTGTCATAACAAAGATTAGAAACAGTTTTGGCCTACTTAAGTCTGCTTCTTTTATCTGGTTTCCTTTTATCGACAAACTCAGAGAAAGATGGAATGTGTGGCAACTTTACATCACTGGAAGTGGTCTGTGAAAGACTTGAAACATTTTCATGATCTTTCTCATTCATCATCTTCATTACCTGATCGGAAACAGATGGTGATACTGAAACTGAAGGTTCCACTTTTGTTGCAATATCTGAAGTAGAATTTTCATTGATGGTGGCAAGCCGAGATGTCAAGTCTGAAGTGTTAACTGTTGAAAGCCACCTCACGGTACTTGCCACTTGCGATAAGTAAAATGATTTTCCAGTTTTCCCATATTTTTTGAAGCACTCGTTTTCAAAGAATATGGAGGATGTTTCAGGGTCTATCCTGTATATCAAGCATAAAAAAATTGGTTTTAAAACACTAAAAAGAAATTAAATTTAGCAAAAAACAGTAAAAAAAAAAAAGGTAGATGGGGTGCATACTGCAAGTTCTCGAGACGTTGCTGTGTCTGCTTTAGTGAATTGAGTAATCTTTGTTTGCAGGATTCTCGTGTGGTTTCGTTTATAGCATTTTTGTCAAGTTTATAGTTCTGTAAAAGGTCAAAGGTCAAACTAGACTCTACTATGGAGCATATACAAAGATAGACAGACACACATTACCTGTTTATAGTGATCGTTTTTCTGATAATATTTTTCTTCTGCTCGTTGCAGCATATCCATCATCTTCTCACTAACTTTTGATTTTGAAGGTAAGGCTGATTGTGTAAGGCCTTCCACAAAATCAATACCATCTGGAAGTTAGATTATTTGAGTTAAGAAACATGAAGTGAAAGCATAAGTTAACAACAAAATGATCAATTATATATCCTAACAGCTTTATAGGCATAGAACAGAGATCTTTAACAAATGCTGAATCTATAAAATTAAGACAAAGTTTACCATCATCGTCAGATATATCATCCTCGGACACAATCGCTTCGTCATCACGAGACCAATACTCTGAGAAATCCACATCATTGGCATGTTTTGAGGAGCTGAGATAAAAGAATTGTGCATCATTACATAACAATTATTAATAAAAGAGATAAAAAATAGCTCTATAAACAAAGCTATTACCTGCTTATAAATATCTTTGAGGATCCAATTCTATTACCAAGGGAGCACATGGCTTTAAGCTCCTCCAAGTATTTCTCCACTAGATTTGGATTTTTGCACGCATCACACGTTTTCTTACACAATGATGTTGACACCTACTTTGTGTAAGTGACGTGTGTTATTAAACTTAATACAAATAAAAAAAACTTGGATTTAGCTACCTGCTCCCCAAAACTGTCTAGAATCTTTTTCCTACGACAACCAGATGTTTCACAATACTCAACCATCTGCATTTCAAATTATATTTTTATAAGCAAATTAATGAGGTGATTTTATAGATAAGGTTTACAAGTTTACCAAATCGAAGTCAGCTATTGCCTTCTTTGGGCACATGTCCTGCGGACTTGAGGACTGCAACTTCTTCTTGTCTGCGTTATTCAGTATAAATTGCTGCAAGTATCTTACTTATTAGTGGCAATGATCAAAGGAATGATTAAAAAATTAAAAAAGAACAGTATCTGACCATTTTCTTGTGGTCATCGATTCCATAATATAAAACACTTCTAGAAGGTTGTTGATCACGACCAGCTCTACCAGATTCTTGATAAAAGGATACCATTGATTTGGGAATATTGAAATGGCAAACAATCCTAACGTCTTTCCGATCTATACCCTAATATTATTGTGCAAAATTGGTTACTTGATACGTAAAATTTTTAAAAAAAGTTGGATTATTAAGAGAGTAGAATACCATCCTGAAGGCAACCAATGTCTCAACAGATTAGAATTTGAATGCACCATAAATGCTCCAGATGAGTGGCCAACATGAAGAAAGAAAAAGAATCACACATGAATAAAAGCTACTGCTTATTTATGTTATTAAATTATAATAGTAAAAAAATTAACCATACCCAAAAGCCACTGTAGCCACGACCACTTGTGTCTTTGCAGAAATCCAGTCATCTAAAACAGAGGTCCGTAATTTGTTGTTTAGCCCTGCATGATATGCTGAAAGCAAATCAAGAAATTAAACATGTTTGTGAGAAACACCTCAAGGTGAAGCCAAATAGAGATGAAGAAAACCAAAGTACCAGCACAAGAAATGCCACTTCTTGATAAATGAGAAGCCAGAACATCACACATTGAACGTTCAAGACAGTACACGATTCCACATACATCTCCACAAGATTTAATTAGATCAGCCAGATCAGCATATGGGTTGGTTAGAAGATCCTTAAATCGAACTGTACGACATCATTAAATAATTTAGTCAGTAACAGTTATTAAGATCATAGTTATAGCTTGTTAACGAGTCAAAATGCCACAAAATACAGGTGCCTTAAACATAAAAAAAACATGCATGCATTTTGGGAGCGAATCAAGCTGATCGAGCCGACCTTCATAATAGATATTTGGGCGGTTAAATGATGATTTCAGGACCAGAGGATTCTCCATGTCCAAGGATTCTATCACATCCACCTGAACCCTGCATCATCATCATCATCATCATCGTACTCAGTATATCCCACCAATAGCAAAGCTATGGTAGGGTCTGAGGAGGGTAAGATGTAGACAGCCTTACCTCTACCCCATGGGGATAGAGAGGCTGCTTCCGGTGAGACCCCCGGCTCGATAGTAGTTTTGCATCAAGCCTTGGACATATTACATAAGGCACATAGAACTCAATCATCGGGACGCCGGCTGATTGGTGCATGTACCCTTGTCTTTCGGCTATCAACGCCACCACATGATGCCTGATTAACCTTCCATCACTTTTAACGTTATTTTCACAAAATTAGTAAAATAACGTCAAAATTAGTGCAATTTTACTTTTGCCCACCCGAGGGTTCACACATATATACATTATATGCGCGCACCGCAAGCATATAGTAAACAATTTCTTTAAAAAAAAAACACTCACTGTAGAGAAACATATAAGATAACTAATTGAAAACGTTGGGTATAAAAGTAACTGTACATAGTAAGACACATATGACTCACTTGGGAACAGCAGTAGCTGTTAATGCTAATACGGGAATGCCTGGCAGGCGTTTCCTCAAAGAAGCTAATTTTCTGTAGCTAGGTCTGCATAATAATAGAAACTAAGACAAGTGTACTTTGAACGTGTACAAGGAAAGTGGGAAACCATATAAAAAACTTGAGACGCACCTAAAATCATGCCCCCATGTTGAGATGCAATGTGCCTAAAATGTTGAGGAAAAGGGAACAAATATAACATTATAACCAAAACTCGTTGATGAAACAATCAGATGTGTATAGTCAACGATTAACCAACAAACGTACACACCTCATCTATTGCAATCAAGTTCAACAACCCCCTTGAATGAATCTTTGTCAACTTTGCCATAAAACCAGTTGTTGCAATCAATTCCGGTGTCACGTAAAGCAACCTCAATCCCGGAGTTCCAGATTCTAGTTCTTCATGGATGTAAAAAAGTCATCAACGAGTACTTTACACCGTTTAAAAATAACACGAGCTTCATAATTCAAGATACCTAAAGATAGACAATCGTCACGGTACCTTATTCCTAACTTGTGAAGTCTGAGTTGATGAGAGATATTCTGCAGCAACGCCTTTTTCCTTCAAAGCCATAACTTGGTTCTCCTGGCGCAACGTAACACAATAAATCGCATTCAATATCGTTTAACAAAGATAATATAATCGACCAAACAAACAAACTAACTCACCATCAAGGCTATTAAAGGAGAAACAACAAGCACAATGCCTGGTTTAGCCAGTGCAGGAATCTGATAACAAATCGACTTCCCGCCACCAGTCGGCATCAAGCAGAAGCAATCCCTTCCTGCATCAAAAACTCAATTACACATTACACAGACTTAAAAAATAAAACTGTTAATTCAACACATTTCAACATACCTGATAATACAGCTTCTATAGCTTCCAGCTGCGATACCGGAAACATTCCACTCGTTGCTGATATTTTTCGCAGGCAGGAGTGCCTTCTTCATTAACAATGCTGTTGCAACAAACAATGTGTGAATTTTTAATTAGGGCGAAAATATATAATTTCGTTCGTGTCTGTAGTTTTAAATTAATAATTTCGGATTAGGTTAATTAATTGCTGAATAAATACAATTTAAGTGTTTTTTCTATGTGATCACTGATCGGGGGTTAGGGCTTCAAAGGTTTGTTTTTTTTTCTTACTGCAATTTCAAGTATTTGGGCTGTGCACTCTCTAAATTTTGAAGAGATGTATATCCACTTTGGCCACACTATATCATTTTGTTGGGCTCACGTTAGCTTCAGAATTTGGCTTGAGCATTCTTTAGGAAACCATATCGTCAGCTGCCACTTGACAGTCATTGCACCGCTACAAAAGCAGAAACCTTTGGCGTAACACATGGTAGGCTTGGAATCCGAACTGACAACCTTATACAAGGCCTAGATCAAATACTTCATTGACAATATTCACCGAAAGTGACACAAGTGAAGATGGAACTTAGGTATTTGAAGAAACGTGGATCTACTCACTGGTAGCAGATCTACTTTCCTCGGGTGTGGTTACGATTCTTCACCGATGGTTTTTCTGGATCTGGGTTCTTCCACCTACAAAATGAACAGCGCCGTTAACTTACCCCTCAGAAAGGGACAGAGGGGTCCTCTTTGGGGTAACCCTCCGGCGTGAGAATAAGTATATGTAGGAGAAGATAATAATGTGAGAGTAAGGGAATCTGGAGAGTATTGCTTAATAGCTGAATACTGTATGTTACTCTGTATGATTGTGTGACTGTGTTTTTGTATATCTTTCCTTGTGGAGTTGATGCTGTATTTATAGTGCTAGGGTTTCCACTGATTGAGCTGGGACCAAATTAGGGTTTTGTTGGCCTCCTCCAATCGATTTGCGCCACGTGTCCTTGGAGACACCTGGTGCTTTTTCATTGGTTATAATCACGTGGTAACCCATGAGTCATGCTGAGCTGTCCACCTTTCATTTAGCAGCTGTCAACATCAGCATATCCTTATTCCTTAAAAAGATGCCTTCTGGAAGGTTGTCTGACGTGCACAATCAAGGTTGCCCTAATCCTGATTTGGATAAGGACGAGGTTGATTATGTGCATGTGTGATATGCGCCCATCCTGAGGATGCGCGAGGTCTTCTCTTTATTCTCACGCGCAGATATTTCATGCGCAGATGTGATACGCACAAGCATGTAATACGCGTCACGCGCGGATGCCCCACGCGCAGCTGCGCCATGCGCAACTGTGATATGGGTGGGCATGTATGATGCGCGAGCATGTGATATGCGCTGTGCGCATAAGTTTTGGCTTTGTGCCTTGATAATATCTTTGATTTCTAATGTCTTGTATATATCTTGTGGGTTGACCCGCCCCGCTCGATGTTGAGGCGGGTACATACCTCTTCAAGCCCCCCCAGTCTAATGTGTGTCTTATCTCGCGCGAGCGCGGTAAGATAGATATTAGACTTACTGATTTGGTCTTTTAATGGGGTTTTGTCGTTTTTTTTTTTGGTTGTTTCCATCGTTGCGCGAAGTTCTATCCATTTGGTTGAAACGAAGGGTCCAAACACGTGGTTGGTTGGTGGTGACGTGCGCCGGAAACGTGTCAGACGTTTCGTGTGCTCGAGGTGCTACAGTTGCCTTTCATGTCCCCTCGCCCAGCTGTCTGGAACACGTGTAGCGCTCGCATTGGTTTGCACCTGCGAGTGGGGGCGCGTCTCTGCTCCATGGCTGTTCCGTTACGTTTTCATGTCCCCTCAAACAGTGTCAAGGACACGTGCCGCGGCCACGTTGGCTTACAGCTGCGAGTGGGGGCGCGTGAAATCCGATCAGTTGCCAAATTTCTCTCTCCTGGGCCTATAAAAGCAGGCCCTTAGGAAATTTTTTATCTTCATCTTCATTGTTGCTAATTTTCGAATTTCTGCCTTTCATATTCTGATTTGAGTGTATTCATCGTTTTCGAATCTTCGATTATCTGCTGCTGCAGTTGTATGTCTGATAGTTCAGACTCCTCTAACCCCTCCATCACCTCTATTGCCTCCCGAAGACGC
This sequence comes from Bidens hawaiensis, assembly GCF_021521415.1. NCBI lineage: Eukaryota > Viridiplantae > Streptophyta > Magnoliopsida > Asterales > Asteraceae > Bidens > Bidens hawaiensis. Next base: position 91,979 of record NW_027492416.1, on the reverse strand, counting down.
CGTGTGAAATCTGTGGTGATGTCGACATTGAAGCAAAAGGGCAAGGGGAAGAGGGTTGTTGAGACCACATCGGAGGAGGTAGGGAGGACCAAGGCCGTGAAGAGGTGGAATGAAATCCACTGCAAATTGAGGCAGGCCGATCTCGACAGCCTCATCTCGTCACAGGGTTTTCTCCCTGTGTTTGGCTGCATGTTGCCTGTGGCCGGGCAAACGGCGGCGGACCCGCCTCCCGGCTATATTTCACTGTACACCCATTTTTTCACCCACTGCAACCTTCGTCTTCCGATGACAAGGTTTGTAGGCGCGGTGTTACGGTTTTTCGGGATTCATATATCCCAAGTCCATCCGTTTGGACTTGTGCGCATGACTCATTTCGAGTTCATGTGCAAATCACAGCGCGAGGAACCCACCCCTCGGCGCTTTCAATTTTTTTACAAGCCCAAGATCCAAGATTCTTGGATCTCCTTTATTCCTCGCAGTCAGAAGGTTAACTGCAGCACCGTGTCATTCAAGAGCCTTCATGACTGGTCTGAGAGGTTCTTCTACATCAGGGCTGGTGTAATTCCCATCCGCATGACGATGCGCGCGATCGATTCTGCGCCCGCGGATGCGAATGTTATTAAGAACCCAACCGGCGCCTGGGTTAAGAAACTGACCGCCGAACCATCCCCCGCCAAGAAAATTCGCGAGGAGGCGCTGGTGGGGGTCGGCATGAGTAAGCTGTGGGCCGACAGCGCGGCGGAGCCTGTCATCCAAGTGGACGGCTTGCGTAAGTTATCGCATTGCTTTCTTTCCGCGCTAATAGAATTTGCCTTTGCTGATATTATTTGTCTTGTTTTTGCGCAGTAACCAAGGAGTTTTTCCACGCCGCATACGACGATCAAGTGGAGGGTGGCTCCGTCCCGCTGGGCGCTGGGGAGGTGGGCTTCCCAGATCGCTTCGATGACATGTTCATCCCTGTGGATCTGGAATTTGACTTTGATAGCGACGCGCCTGGTAAGCCTTCGCACTTATGCTTATTCCTTTAGAATACCAAAGTTCATTAACAGTTCTGTTGCTTGTATTTGCAGATGCGCTCGAAAACTACGAGCTGGAGCTCGCGGAAGAGGAGGAGGAGGAAGAGGAGGCGCCCCTACTAAAGCGCAAAGCTAAGGGGAAATCTGGCGCAGGGGGCAGTAAGAAACAGAAGAAAGATGACACCCATGTCGCTCATCCCCATGCTCAAACGAAGGGACCTGAGGAAACCCAGGTGTTTACCACCAAGGTTTCTTTAGCTTCCCTGCCTGTGAAAGTGGGCAGACCTCCTGTCCACTTGAGGTATGGTGGCGTGACCTCCTCCCTTCGCGCGGCTGAAGAGAGAAGCAGTGCCGCGCCTGCGAAAGGTATACTTTGGTTACCCATAATGGTTCAATGAGGGCGATTCTGATTGAATTATTATTAAATCTTTTTGCATTTGAATGTTTGCAGGACCGGCGACGGTAGCAGATCAGCCGCAGGCGCAACAAGGTGCTGAGGCTGCGCCTGGGGCTGCTTCGAAGTCCCCTGTTCTACCCTCAGAAAAGGGTAGAATGAACTTTATGGCGATGTTCGCCGTGCGAACAGAATTGCGCCAAGGTATGTTTTGCGCCATTGTCTTCTGCATTTTTTGTTTTGATCAAATCATAAACATTTTTTTGTTGTTGATTTGTTCATAGGAGTTGTAGCTGGCGTACAAGCTGCTGGTGACACTCCTGGCGCCGTTTCTGGCGCCGCTGGTTCTGCTCCTGCTCCTGCTAGTGCTGAGTCTCCCCTTATTGGGATTACAAAGGAGCAGGAACCCGTATTACGCGCCGACCTGGCGGCGTCGAGACCTCCCTCGCCTCCTCCTACGCGCATCCCTCTCCGCGAGACTGGTTTGGAGCCCTCCAGGTCGCAGGAGAAGAGGCCGATTGAAGAAGATGAGGAAGATGAGGGAGCTCAAGCTGAAGACTCCTTCGGAGTCCGTGCCAGCCCTGCGATGCCACAAGACTTCGCAGCGCAGACTTCTGGTCAGGCTGGCGCTGACTTTTCTGCTTCATCCCCGCAAGTATGTTTTAATTTGTTGCTCCGCTGCGCGTACTTCCATATAAGTATGTTTTTATGACTTAGAACATTTCTTGTGTTTTGCAGGAAGGTGACCACGTTTACCGCCCGAGATGGAATATTAACGAAGACAGTTCCTTCCAATCCATGGGTGTATGCGAGGACTTCTGGGCTCATGCCGTGCCTCCTACTGAAAGGAGGTATCAGGAGGGGCGCACCCGCGCTGACTTGCTTAACGATCACATTTTCGCTGGGTCGGCTTTCTTTGCTGCCTCCCAAGAGCTTCATCGAGATTATATTAAAGTACGCGATGCTCTTGTGGAAGCCCAGCAAGAGGCTAAGGTGGCTGCCTGGAACCTTTCTGATGCTCGCGCACGAGCTGAGAAACTCCAGGCGGAGCTCAGCGAAAACCGAGCAAGTGCCAACACCGCCTTTATTAAGCGCAGGCATGAGCTCCAAGCTGCGCGGGAGAAGCAGCAGGTGGCGGAGGCCGAAGTTGCCAAGTACGCGCGGAGAGTGCGTGTCTTGGAACTGGAGGCGGAGGCGCGTGACCAAGCTATCGTCCAGAGTATCACTGAGAAATCATCACTGGAGGGTGAGGTTGCGCGCCTGAAGAAGGAGTTGGCGGCCGCGCAGGCCGATAGAGATGAGGCCTTGGCGACGGCAGCGTCTAGCCAGGAAGCACTTGATGCTGCGCAGGCGGAGAAAGAAAAAATTTTGGCGGCAGCAGCGTCTGATAAAGAGGAGCTAAAAAAGACCAAGGAAACTGTTGAGTTATTAAACTCCCAGGTTCCTGCCCTCGAGACGTCTGTTGCTGGCCTCGCGCAGGATCGCCAATGGCTGGTGTCACAGGGCATGACTCGTTGCGCTTTGGCGATGAAATATTCTGCCGAGTTTCAGGCCCTTGTGATGGACTGCAATGCTGCCGCGCGCTTGGTGGGTCGAGCTGAAGGGTTTACGGATGGCTATGAATATGGCATGTTGAAGAAGAACCCATCCGAGTACCCTTACAAGAGCGACGTGGCCTGCGCGGACATGGCCGCGGTGGGGGAGAAGTATATGAATACTCCCATCCCCATCCTTGTGCAGGTACCTTGACCTTAATGAGTTTTTCTTGATTAATTTTCCAAGTGTTTTGTACTCAATACTTTTCTAATGATTTGCAGATAGCTGCGCTTGCTGACCAGCCCGACCTCGGCGCGCTAAAGAAGTTGCTCGATGAATGCGAGAGGGCTGGTGGCGATGATGGTGGCGCGGGGGATGTTGCCCCTGCCAGCGGCTCTGGCGCGGCGAAAGAATCTGCTCCTGACACCGTCGTGATAGAAGACTCCATTGAGGAGGAAGAACTTGACTATGGTCAGTTTGGAGATGAGGAGCGGGCCGCGCCAGATGCTGCGGGAGATGATGAGGGTGATGAAGTGGCTGACGTCGACGTGGAGACTTGAGAAGCCCTTCATCTTTCTAATTTTTTTTTTTTTGTTTTTTGTTATACTTGTAATTTGTAACTCATCACACTTGTAAATTTCAATGCTATGGAATGAAATTTGTTTTCCCTTTTTCACATCTTGCGCATTTCCATTCATCTCTTCATGTTTGCTTGTATAGATATAAGATATGCTTGCACGTTAAAATAAGAACAAGGTTGTAAGGAAATTATTTACTTAACCATAGTCCTATTTTGTAAGTGGTTTCGCAGTATCTTGTTTATGCTGACACGCGCGATGACTTTTCACTATTCCTTTTTTGCGCGTCGTTGTCGCGCGTTTTTTATATGGAATTATGAGTTTTAGCCATTACATGTCAGCATGTGTTACTCAGATATCCACTATGATTCCGCGCGCGACCTCGACCTGAGACCTTAACAACTATGATTTGGCATGTACTTTGCCTTAGTTGTGTTTAGGGATTTTTATGATCAGGCTGCGCGGGATGTAAGATGGATGTTTGTGAGTGTTTTGAGCTAAGGCTCTTTGTTTTGGGCTAAGGCCCTGACGTTTTTAGAGTTAAGACTCGTTAACGTGTTTGAGCTAAGGCTCGTAGGTTTGGGCTAAGGCCCTGACGTTTTAGAGTTAAGACTCGTTAACGCGTTTGAGCTAAGGCTCGCGCATGTATGTTTTACTTCGTTTTATTTTGTTTTTGAAGTCAATATAGTGTTGTCATATTGCTCCAAATTAATAAAGGAAGTGTGAAACATGTATGCAAAGGTAATAGAACAAATATTGAAAGATAGCGCGAATCATCATTCATGATGGCTTAAAAGCCTTGACTACATATTTGAATTTTTACATGAAGCATTTTCTAAGCTGTGCTGCGTTCCACGCGCGCGGTATCTTTTTTCCATTCAAATCTTTTAAAGTGTACGCGCCTTTCCCCAATTCTTCTGAGATTTGATAAGGTCCTTCCCAATTGGGGGACATTTTTCCTGGGGGTATTGCGCGGCTAGCTTCATTGTTTCGAAGGACAAAATCATTTTTCTTGAAGTGGCATTCTTTAACGCGCTGATTATAATATTTTTCCAGCTTTTTCTTGTATTTGGCTTCATTGATGATAGCCGCTTCTCTGTGCCCTTCAAGCAAGTTGAGGTCCAATCTTCTTTCGCGCTCGTTATCAGTCTTGCTCATCATGAGTACCCTATGGGATGGGCATCCAATTTCTGCTGGGATCATAGCCTCTGTCCCATAGGTTAGGCTGAACGGGGATTCGCCATTGCTAGTTTTGCTTAATGTCCTGTGCGCCCACAGGACATTAGGTAACTCTTCGACCCAAGAATGGGATTCTCCCTCCAACCTTTTCTTCAGCCCATTTAACAAACTTTGATTCGCGCGCTCCACTTGGCCATTCCCCTGAGGGTGGTAGACCGAAGTGAAGATTTGGTTGATGTGCAATTCTTTGAGCCAGCTGGATATCTTCCTGTCAGTGAATTGTTTGCCATTGTCGCTCACAATTTCCATAGGAAGGCCAAAACGGCAAATGATGTGGCTCCAGATAAATTGCTTCATCGCCTCAGCTGTGATTTTTGCTAGTGGCTTGGCCTCAACCCATTTTGTGAAATAGTCTACCGCCACTACCAAAAATTTCACTCGCCCTTGCACTTGCGGCAGGGGCCCCACAATATCAATGGCCCATTTGTGGAAAGGCCATGCGGAGGTCACTGGAATCAAGTTGTTCTTTGGCCGCATGGTGTTTGGCGCGTAGCTCTGACATGCCTTGCATTTTTGGATTTCTTTTAGCGCATCCAAGTACATGCCTGGCCAATAGTAGCCTGAGCTCATTGCCTTGGCAACCACCATGCGCGGGCCAGCGTGTATTCCGCAGATTCCTTCGTGAATCTCCCTAATCACATAGCTTGCTTCTTCAGCATCCAGGCATTTCATGAGCGGTCCAAGATAAGAGCGTCGATATAATGTACCATCAAGTAGTTCATAGTTCTGCGCCTTGTGTCTTATCTTTCTCGCCTGTGCGCGATCGTCCGGTAACTTCCCCTCCTTCAGGAATTCCATTATTGGAGTTATCCAGGATGAAGGGGTTGTATGAATTACAAGGACAGATTGCGTTTGCACTGACGGGTTGCTCATCACTTCCACCCTGACATCTTTGCCAAAGTGATCAAAATTAGTTGATGCCATCTTACTCAACGCGTCAGCGGACTTGTTTTCGCTGCGCGAGATGTGTATGATTTTGAAGAAGTCAAACTGCTCAACGAGCTTTTTTGCCTGCTCTAGATATAGAGGCATGGTGTTCTCCTTGGCATCATAAAGGCCATTGACCTGTGCAGCTACCAAGTAAGAATCAACATGGGCCTCTAGCCTTTTAACTCCAAACTTGCGCGCAATGCGCAGACCAGCCAGCAGGGCTTCATACTCAGCCTCATTGTTGGTACTCTTGAAGTCCAACCTAATAGCATAAGTATATTCATGATTATCAGGGTCCACCAGTTTGAGGCCTGCGCCGGACCCTTCGCTGTTGGAGGCTCCATCAGTGAATAGCCTCCAAACATCTTCTTCATCATTTGCTCGCGGAGGGTCTACCTCGCGCTGAGCTTCTTCAATCTTTCCCTCTGGGATTTCCGTGATAAAATCCGCTAAAACTTGACCCTTTATTGCTGGACGGGGCTTATAGGTGATCGTGTGTTCACCTAATTCCAGCGCCCACTTTGTCAGCCTTCCGGAGAGCGCGGGGCGTCGCAAGACTTGCTGGATGTTGTAACCTGTCAGAACTTCAATAGGATGACCATTGAAGTATCTATGAAGCTTGCGCGACGCGTGTGTTAGTGACAAAACTAACTTTTCCATGATGGAATAGCGCGTCTCAGGGTCTGTCAGCACCCGACTCACATAGTATATTGGCGTTTGGATCCCCTTGCGATCCACCAATAATACTGCGCCGATGGCGCGGTCTCCAGCTGACAAGTACAATGTAAGGGTTTCGCCAGGAAGTGGAGCTGTGAGCGCGGGCAGCTTTATGAGACATTCTTTTATCTCACTGAAAGCTTGCTCAGCCTCAGGCGTCCACTTGAATTGGCTCTTCTTCAAGCAGTTCCTCAAAGTGTTAACGAATGGAGTAGATTTGCTGGCGTGGTTCGCTAGGAACCTATTGATTGACACCAATCTACCATTCAGCTTCTGGACCTCTTTCATGGTGGATGGTGAAGGCATGTCAAGGATGGCTTCCACCTTTTCAGGGTTCACCTTGAAACCATCCTTAGTGACCATTACACCAAGAAATTTCCCCTCTTCCGCGCCGAAAGTACATTTGCTCGGGTTGAGCTTCATGTTGACTTCCGTTAAGCGCTGAAGAGTTTCCTCGATGTCTTTGAGCATTTGTCTCTCCTCCCTGCTCTTGATCACCAAATCATCAACGTAGACTTCTAGATTTCTTCCGATTTGTTCACTGAAAACCGAATCCATAAGTCTCTGATAAGTGGCGCCCGCATTCTTTAAACCAAAGGGCATTTTTGTGTAACAAAAAACACCCTTGTCGGTTCTGAAGGCAGTCTTGTCTTCGTCTTGTGGTGCCATTTGAATCGGTGATAGCCTTTGTAGGCATCCAGGAAACATTTGAGCTTGAATGGCGCCACGGAGTCCACCTTTGCGTCGATGTTTGGGAGGGGGTAACAGTCTTTCGGACACGCTTTGTTGAGGTCCTTGAAGTCAATACACATCCTCCATGACCCGTTGCTTTTCTTTACCATCACAGGATTGGCTACCCACGTCTGGTATCGGATCGGGCGGATGATGTTTGCGCGCAACAGGTCCTCAACTTGCTCATTCATGGCCTTCGCCTTTTCATCTCCCATGATTCTCTTTTTCTGAGCAATTGGCTCCACCGACTTGAACGTGTTAAGAGAATGTTGCGCCAAGTCTCGCGGGACCCCAGTCATATCGGAGTGTTGCCACGCGAAGACCGACGTGTATTTTGTGAGCAACCTTTTCATTCTCAATCTTGTTTCGTCTGAAATGGTAGCTCCAATTGTGACCGTTTGCTCTGGGAATTTTGGGTTTAAAATCCACTTCTCTGGCGCATTGTCCGCCATTGGAAGTTTCATTCTCCCTTCCCGCGGCGTACTTGTCACTGCGCACAAATGATCGCGGTAAACAAATGTTACGCCTGTTGGTGTAGGGAACCCCAATGCGCCGTGCGCTGGCGACGGTATAGCATTAAATTGGGCAATCGTTCCCCTACCCAGGATCATATTGTGGCATGACGTGGTGGGCAAGACCAAGAAGTTGACAACTTCGGCTCGCTTGTGCTCATCATCCCCCATGGTTAGCTCAAACTGAATTTGACATAGGGGATGAATGATTTCATTTGAAACACCACAGATTGGTGCGTTCACCATCTCGAGCCGCGCTTGGTCTGCCGGGTCTAACTTTCTGAAACATTGCTCATACATAATGTCAGATTCGCTTCCAGTGTCCACCAGGACCTTTGACACTTCGTAATGAGCAATGTGTGTGGTGATGACGAGAGGGCTGCTGATTGAAGGGCCTCCCCTGATTCTTGGGAAGATAACTTGCTGCTCGCGCCAATCTCCGTGGATTTGCGCGCTTCTCTTTTTTGACGTCTGCCCTTGTCGTCCCCCCTCAGCCACACAGATTCTTTTGTATTTCTTGCTGGCAGAGGCTCCTTCCGGTTGCTCATCTTCTATTCTTGGGTTTTTCACCAAGTGAGCCAGCCTGCCTGATTTTACATCCTTCTCGATCGCATCCTTTAAATGATGGCATGCGTCGGTGTTGTGGCCCGGGGACCTGTGAAATTCACAATATTTGCCACTGTTTTGCGGTCCCTTGTAGTGTAGTTGCTTGGGGGGCTTGAATTGGACATTCTCAGTACTTAACACCTGTGAAGGCGTTTTAGTGAGGGGAGTCCATATTCTTGGCAGAGGTCTGCTAGGATCTCTGCCGCCCTCCCTCTTGTCACCCTCCCCGCGATTACGAGCATCTTTTTGGGGCTGGGGTGAGCTTGGTTGCGTTTGCTTTTCTGCGGAAGAAAAACTTGTTGGTTGCAACCTGGACCATACAGAGTTCTGTTTGGCCCTCTTCTCTTTGCTGCGCGGTGATTCAGCCTGATGCGCTCTTTCTCTTGCCCTATCTTGGGCAATCTGTTTTTCATTTCTCGCGAAGACTCGCGATGCTTCCATTAGTTTTGCCCAAGTGGTGGGCATACCATCTCTGCTTACGAGAGCTCGGCGGAGTTGATCACTGCGCGCGCCTTGTATAAAAGCCACGCGCAGGAGTTGCTCAGTTATACCCCCGATTGCCAGAGACTCCTGATTGAAACGAGTGATGTAGTCCTCAATCGTTTCATCGTTCCTGCGCACGCAGTGCATGATGTCATCAGGATCGCGCGTGTGTCTGCGCTGCTGTACGAAGTGGGCTTGGAACTTTTCCAATAGTTCCTCGAACCCATCAATTTGCCCAGTCGGCAAGCTCTCGAACCAGACACGCGCCGCGCCCGTAAGGCAGCGGGCAAACATGTGACACCATGTTGGCATCGTCCAGCTCTCTAGGTTTCCCGTGTTATAGAAACCTTGCAAAAAGTCATCTAGATCTGTTGTGCCATCATATTTGCCCAGACCACTTGGCATCTTGGTCTTGTGCTGGATGGGGGCCTTAGCGATGCGCTCAGTAAATTTTGAGTGCTTCACTAAGATGGCCGGCCTGTACGGCGTGGTTACGTCCACTTGCCCCCTCACTGGCGGGCTGTACGGCATGTGCAGATCCAGATCTGCTCTGGCTCCAGGCGCCATGTTCACAGGCGCGCGGAGTTGTGAGCCTCCTGCATGAGTATCTCGCGTCTTCCTCATGCTATGCACTTCTTCATCACTGAACTCAGTGTGTGCAGTGTGAACAGAATGTCCTTCTTCCGGCGCGCGCGGCCTTTTTGTAGTCTGCTTATCAAACGCTTGCCTTTGTGTTTGGTCGGCTAGCTTTTTCTGTTTGACCATTTCATTGTACTTTTCCATTAGACGCCGCTGCTCGTTTATGAGCCATTCATTCGGATCATTTGTTTCTTCTTCTGGACCCATTGGTCCTTTCAGTTTCGCGCCGGCAAGATTTTGTAACGTGAGATCGTCTGGAGGAGTTTCAGTCTGGCCGTGAGGGGTTGTGATGAAGGGACGGTTACTGGTGGTGCGCGTAGAATCACGCGGCACCCTCAGAAACTGCTGTCCCTCATTGACACCCTCACGTTCAATATCCTCCAGAGCTTGATCAGTGTTACGAACGCCAGAAACCATGGTGATTGATTTTTTTTATGTAGATCTGATGAGATCTGATTGCCGTTTGTAACAGTGGATGGCGCCAATGAAGAAACGTGGATCTACTCACTGGTAGCAGATCTACTTTCCTCGGGTGTGGTTACGATTCTTCACCGATGGTTTTTCTGGATCTGGGTTCTTCCACCTACAAAATGAACAGCGCCGTTAACTTACCCCTCAGAAAGGGACAGAGGGGTCCTCTTTGGGGTAACCCTCCGGCGTGAGAATAAGTATATGTAGGAGAAGATAATAATGTGAGAGTAAGGGAATCTGGAGAGTATTGCTTAATAGCTGAATACTGTATGTTACTCTGTATGATTGTGTGACTGTGTTTTTGTATATCTTTCCTTGTGGAGTTGATGCTGTATTTATAGTGCTAGGGTTTCCACTGATTGAGCTGGGACCAAATTAGGGTTTTGTTGGCCTCCTCCAATCGATTTGCGCCACGTGTCCTTGGAGACACCTGGTGCTTTTTCATTGGTTATAATCACGTGGTAACCCATGAGTCATGCTGAGCTGTCCACCTTTCATTTAGCAGCTGTCAACATCAGCATATCCTTATTCCTTAAAAAGATGCCTTCTGGAAGGTTGTCTGACGTGCACAATCAAGGTTGCCCTAATCCTGATTTGGATAAGGACGAGGTTGATTATGTGCATGTGTGATATGCGCCCATCCTGAGGATGCGCGAGGTCTTCTCTTTATTCTCACGCGCAGATATTTCATGCGCAGATGTGATACGCACAAGCATGTAATACGCGTCACGCGCGGATGCCCCACGCGCAGCTGCGCCATGCGCAACTGTGATATGGGTGGGCATGTATGATGCGCGAGCATGTGATATGCGCTGTGCGCATAAGTTTTGGCTTTGTGCCTTGATAATATCTTTGATTTCTAATGTCTTGTATATATCTTGTGGGTTGACCCGCCCCGCTCGATGTTGAGGCGGGTACATACCTCTTCAAGCCCCCCCAGTCTAATGTGTGTCTTATCTCGCGCGAGCGCGGTAAGATAGATATTAGACTTACTGATTTGGTCTTTTAATGGGGTTTTGTCGTTTTTTTTTTTGGTTGTTTCCATCGTTGCGCGAAGTTCTATCCATTTGGTTGAAACGAAGGGTCCAAACACGTGGTTGGTTGGTGGTGACGTGAGCCGGAAACGTGTCAGACGTTTCGTGTGCTCGAGGTGCTACAGTTGCCTTTCATGTCCCCTCGCCCAGCTGTCTGGAACACGTGTAGCGCTCGCATTGGTTTGCACCTGCGAGTGGGGGCGCGTCTCTGCTCCATGGCTGTTCCGTTACGTTTTCATGTCCCCTCAAACAGTGTCAAGGACACGTGCCGCGGCCACGTTGGCTTACAGCTGCGAGTGGGGGCGCGTGAAATCCGATCAGTTGCCAAATTTCTCTCTCCTGGGCCTATAAAAGCAGGCCCTTAGGAAATTTTTTATCTTCATCTTCATTGTTGCTAATTTTCGAATTTCTGCCTTTCATATTCTGATTTGAGTGTATTCATCGTTTTCGAATCTTCGATTATCTGCTGCTGCAGTTGTATGTCTGATAGTTCAGACTCCTCTAACCCCTCCATCACCTCTATTGCCTCCCGAAGACGCCGTGTGAAATCTGTGGTGATGTCGACATTGAAGCAAAAGGGCAAGGGGAAGAGGGTTGTTGAGACCACATCGGAGGAGGTAGGGAGGACCAAGGCCGTGAAGAGGTGGAATGAAATCCACTGCAAATTGAGGCAGGCCGATCTCGACAGCCTCATCTCGTCACAGGGTTTTCTCCCTGTGTTTGGCTGCATGTTGCCTGTGGCCGGGCAAACGGCGGCGGACCCGCCTCCCGGCTATATTTCACTGTACACCCATTTTTTCACCCACTGCAACCTTCGTCTTCCGATGACAAGGTTTGTAGGCGCGGTGTTACGGTTTTTCGGGATTCATATATCCCAAGTCCATCCGTTTGGGTGGGCATGTATGATGCGCGAGCATGTGATATGCGCTGTGCGCATAAGTTTTGGCTTTGTGCCTTGATAATATCTTTGATTTCTAATGTCTTATATATATCTTGTGGGTTGACCCGCCCCGCTCGATGTTGAGGCGGGTACATACCTCTTCAGTATTCACCGTAGAACCCAAGTATTTCTACCACTATGCCACAAGTGGGGGGATCGAGCTTCAGAGCCTTTAACAAGTTGGATTAGCAAACTTGGTTTCACGAAGTAAGGCTGAGCATGGTTCAGTTTGGTTCGGTTTTTAGGTGAAACCGAAACCGAAAAGTCGGTTTTTCAAATACACAAACCGTTCGTTTTTGGTTTTTTCGGTTTCGGTTCGGTTATAATCGGGTTTTTTTTGTGTGTGTAGACATTCCAAAAAAATGAAAATGCATATTATATACAAAACATAAAAAATAGGCATTTGTTACGTGGAACCAACCAAACACAAACTTGCAAAAGTACTAGATTTAAAATTCAACAAACTTCTTAATCAAAACACATTAAAAGTTTAGTTTCAATCTTCATTCTTCATCTTATTCATCGTCAAAGTTTACTCCCAATTTTCATCATCTTCATCACTATCAACGGTAGATCCTTTTGGTGTTTTGTTTCCGGTCATAACATCTAAAGAAAACACATATAATTGTATTAATATATAAGTAAAAACGCATATCGGTTTGGTTGTTTTCAGTTTTTTAAAAATGGAAAACCGAACTGAAACCGAAAATTTGGTTTTTTTAAAAAAAAAACAAAAAATTAACTGTCGGTTCGGTTTTTTTATTCGGTTTTTTAGGTTAATTCGGTTTCCTGCTCACCCCTATCACGAAGTTACATTTTTCATCTTGTATGGTAGAAAATTGCACCTTTTGTTAAGTTTCAATGATCACCGTAGATATCTTTTACATTAAATGTTAGTCATACGCAGTGGCGGAGCTACAGCTTGGCCACCGGGTTCGTCTGAACCCGGTCTTTTTTCGGTTTATATATAGCCTATAGTATCGAATAAACGAGCGAACCCATTCTTGTTCAGCGAACGAACCCAGTAGAAAATGTGAAAGAGGTAGAAAAGGAAAGTATTTTTACTGTGATTTGGATTTGTAGGTTTGTGAAAAAGAAGAAGAAATATGTGTGTGATACTGCTATCTAGTGATCTTTAGATTACAGTTTCTGTAGGTAGGGTTAATTGTGTGTTGAACTTCTGGGCCAGTTCTAATCCCAACATAATATGTTTTAACCCTTTTTTACCCATCTATTTTGAATAATTTTGCCCATTGAATTAAAGATAGTTTCTTCGTTTTATTGTTTTCATATCATTCAGTGAGCAAACTAAGCTTCAAAAGAATTTAGATTATTTTATTTGAACCTTATATTATTTTTAATGATTTTAAACAAAGTTTATCATACGATAATGAGTTCTAAAAAAACTAATTGTGACATCCGGTTGAATACTTTTTTTCAACCTCTGATTACGTTAAATATTAGTCCATTTGATTTGAGTAATATCAGTTCTATTTGATAGGGTCCATTCTAATCCAAAAGTCCAAATCTAACACATATTTTCGCCCCCTAACTTAAATGTTTAAGTTCTGCCACTACGTTCATCCATCTTTTTTTAATTTTGATTTTCAAATAATCAAATCATATATGATTAAAAAAGCAATGTTAATTTTTGTTTGATGTGTGACGATTATATGAATAGTGCTTTGTTTTTGTTATATTGAAAATGAATTATTTTTTAAAGTCATGATTGAAAATGTTAAGAATTATTTTCAAAACATGAAAACGCATAGGTGTCACACCTCGATCCAGGGCCTAGGAGTGTGACCGACAGTTGGTACCTGTTTTGTAAATATATCAGAGTAGCGGGTTTATTTTAGCGGAAGTCTTTAAATATTAATTTACATTATCAAAATTTATCGGGAATTAAACACCCGAGTTTCAGTTTTTACAAAACAGTGTTATTAATAATACAAGGATTTATAATATCAAAAACGAGCCATCTCGAGCGATCTTCTATGACTCCAATCCTTGTATACCATCTATTCTCATCTAATTACCTGCAAGGGTAGGAAAAACACGTCAGCTATATGCTGGTGAAACGTTGACTTGATAAAACATTTATAACAGTCGTTAAATACAAACATAGTTTTCTGTTTCACAAACTCAGCAGGAATGCCTGTCCATTCCCGGGATTTGTACCACTGCCCTACACACACAATTCAAAGGTTCCCCGAGTACATAGCCCTTGTTCGGAGACAACTTTCCCCTAGGCTATGTAACCCTTATGGAGAACTGGTTATGACTGACTTGGTTTTGTATGCCAATTATCAGTTATGTTTGGATCCAGACACATGTGTATTTGGTCTGAGTTGCTTTTTATTATCTATTTTGTATTGTAACGATTTTAGAGATTATATCTCATGCAAACATTTATCAGACTCTTTGTAATAAACAACCAGTCTATTACAAGAGTAAAATCAGTTCAGACAGTAAAAGGTTAACGTGTTCACCTTATATTATCAGTCTGAATATCACTATACTTAGCTTCAGTATATTATTAACCTATATATCATAATAGGTTTGCATAAGCACCTAGTTGGTAATATTCAGCAGACTTTAAGTCTGTTTCAGTTTAGCAGACTCGAGGTCTGATCAGCAGACTTGAAGTCTGATTCAGTTCAGCAGACTTGAGATCTGATCAGCAGACTCTTAGGTCTGACCTAACCTTAGTATAGTTATAGTCATCTTATGAAAATACTTTGGATTTACATAGGACGTTTGGAATAGCACGCTTTGGCCTAATAAAAAATATCACGTTGGCAAACTTCTCCAGGTAAGCAAACGGGTCCCGCAGTTGATTGGGATGTATACGAATTGCTTTCCTTAGACAAGAAGAGTCTACTAATGATACCCCCCTCCTTCCAGTTACTACGTGCCCGTCAAAATAATAATTTTGGTAACATTACTTCACGTGGAAGCAACGTCTTTGCTTTATAAAACATTACTTGGAAAATATTAACAGTTTAACGACTATACCCTTAACTAAGTTATATCTATGTATTTGAAGTAACTAGTTAAGTAACTTAACCTTTAATCCTACCTTAATCGGTTAAGCGGAACTTAAGAACTTAAGAAAACAGCAGCACTTCGGCTTGTGCTTCGTTTACAAGATCAGCAGCTCATTAAACAACGTAACGACACCTCGTTTCTTTGTGAAAACAACCCTCGAAACCTCTGAACATCCTTGGCACGACTTCCTAGGTTAAGTGTGTGAAATGAATGTGAAATTGGGATGAATGGGGCTGAACCCGTAGATGCCCTTTTGTAGCTGAGTTTTGCAAACCATCACGTAGCGCGATGGCCTTTTCCCCAAGGCCGTAGACGCCGCAATTAACCAGAAACTGCCACGTGTTGACACGCGGTTGGCCACGTGTCCCGGGTTACTTAACTTGGTCATCGCGTGGCGCGATGAACCAGTTGGGTTTGGCCGTCGCGTAGCGTGGCGCCCCCTATTTTCTTGATATGCTAAATAGCCTGTCGCGTAGCGCGACGAGGTTTATCAGGTTGCCATCGCATAGCGTGGTGGGTTTCAAAACTCAAATTTTTTATTTTCAATCCTTTAACTTTCAAAATTGACATTTTTAGCCCAAAATTAGACGGGGTATTTTCACGATGTTACATCCTCCCCACCTTTAGAAAAATCTCATCCTCGAGATTTATGCAAAGAGATGTGTAACACTTTGTGTAACATGCGAAAAATTTGAAACAATAAAATCATAAAAGTA
The DNA here is from genome assembly GCF_021521415.1 of Bidens hawaiensis. NCBI lineage: Eukaryota > Viridiplantae > Streptophyta > Magnoliopsida > Asterales > Asteraceae > Bidens > Bidens hawaiensis. The sequence goes on along the minus strand of NW_027492416.1, from coordinate 76,385 downwards.
TAAATGTCGAATAATGACAAGTTGATAATTATTAAAACGATCGAATACTAGCGTCAAGTTACCGAATTGTTTATAATAATAACTTTGAGTAAGTTATAAATTTTAAAGTACAGTGTTTAAATGAATTCAAAAGCTAAGGTAGAAGGTTGATTTAATAATTTGTCAAAACTATAAAAATAATTGCCATTTGAAACTCAATTTGAAACCACCACGTCTCCATCCCCATGAAAACGGAACTCCAATATTTGAATAAAACGAATCTGATCCTAGCAATTTGAATTGAGATTCGGATAGATAATCTTAATTTAAATACAACAACAATTGCTTCACCGAAACCCAAAAATCTTTGCTGACCACAGCCACCTCCTGCTTCCTTTGCGACTCAAACTGCCGCACCTACCACCACCACCACAGAACTTCCGGTTGGTTGTTACCTTCGCCGCTTCACTTCGTGACTTGTTTCTGTTCGGCTATTAAGGTAATCTGCCGCCCCTCGAATCCTTTCAGAAGTAACCGCAGCGAAGAGGAATTAAAATCACGCTCACCACGTCTGGTAATCCGCCACCGTGCCCCGTTGTTGAGTGGTCGCTGTTGTCTCGCTTTTTGCAACCCTACTTTTGAGGTAACATTCCCGACATACGCTTCTGTTATGAATATCCTAAATACGAATCCCGATCTGCAATACTTGATTGTCCGGCGACTATATCGTTCTCAACATGAAAGTTATTTTTGCTTGAAGAATAGTAATTATTAATTAATAAAAGTTATAAAAACTCATTTGTTTCGCTGTTTTTGCTTATAATCTTGTTGCCATGCACACAACAACACTCATGCAAATTGTTTCTATAACTTCTCAAATAACCAGTAAGTAATTAATTAAACTAATTGTTCAACACTCATGCAAATCTGGGATTTAATATAACTAATAATATGAGTAGTTATAAATCTGTTAGCTATTTAATATTGTTAATAAAATCGATTAACTATAGGTGAATGGTATAATTGGTTCAACATTCATACATTATTAAGTTATTAGTGCAAATGTATAAGGTTATTATCTTTTGGCAAACAAAATCATAGATAGGTGGTTGAAATATAATCATGAATTATTTCTTTTGGTGATGTACAAGAATAACCGTACAAATTTGATAATTTGGATTACCGTATAGGAAAAAAAAAACTCTTAAGAGTTCGTGTGTAACTAATTACTATTTAATAATCCTAAAGTCGTTGTCGCGGGAAAATCAAAAAGTCAACAAATCAGATAACATAGATAGATTTTTGTAAATCTAATTTACAACCTAATCAAACTATAGGTGCTTGAATCGGTTAAAGACGGGTTAATTGCTTAATAACTAAGGTACGGTTTCTGGTTTCTTTCACTCACAGTATTAATTATATACCGTTACTTCGTAGTACGGTTTCCGTCTTTGTTTCCTCTTAGTATTATTAATATTCTGTTACTTCGTAGTACGGTTTCTGTTTTCGTTTGCTCGTAGTATAAATTATATTCCATTTTATATTCAGTGCCCGTCACTTTGTAGTGCGGACTTTTCAGTTTGAGTTCGGTTTACTTATTTGGTATGCTTTATATTTATTTTTGTAGCATGCAATAGATTATATATTTTGTACTCGTTATTGCATGTTCCGTTAGTAGCTTTTTGTTGCATATTTATATGAAATTAGCTTTTGTACTCTGTCACCCGAGCATGTCTGAAATGTCGTATGGGCATCAACGGCATGCACTTATCGTGACAGTGCGTAATAAAAGTTCACGGCGTCTTTAGCTAGTACTTTGGTAGTACTTTGGCCCCTAGAGGCGTATAGATCAATCTTAGCTCTGAGTTTGCGTTTGTTGTGTGGAGATGAATAATGGGTGTACGCCACGCTCATCGTCTCATAGGTGCATGGACTAGCTAGCTGTGTACCAGTCTGTTCTGTTTAGGCTCGTTGGTGCCTCTGTTGCACGTGACTTTGAGTTCTTGATATGTGTAGTCACGTGGTTTGATGTGTGTATGTATTCTGATATGTTTCTGTATGCGTTTGATTTTGTTACGGTCAAGTGTCGGATTATGCGTCAAGTTATGTTTAGTATTTTTGTCAGTAAAAGTTGGTGCCGAGTTTGAATCAAAGTTTTAGACTTACTTTTCCTTCGTCTGTCTTTACCTATACTATTGTTCTTTCCGTTACTGGGCAAATTTTTGGCTCAGCCGTATTTTCTTTGTTGTGTTTTTTCCTATTAGTTACAGGTGATCCGGGACTCAGGGGAATTAGTGATAAGAGAGACTAATGAAATTCAAGATTTTAAAAAGACTATTCATTTTTGGTTATTTGATGAAATTTAATTTGACTTAGGCTTTTACGAGTTATGTTTTGATATCTGTAAAGGTGACACGTCAGCCCGTTTTGGGATAGGGTGTTACACTTTGTATCCTTCTTTGAATTCCAATGGTTTTCGTCTTACATCAGCATAGCTCTTCTGTCTGTCAAGTGCTGCTTTCAATCTTTCTCGAATCTGAGTCACTTGATCGGTTGTTCGTTGAACAATCTCGGGACCTGATAACTAATTATCACCAATTTCAGACGAACACACAGGTGTTCTACATTTCCGTCCTTTTAATGCTTCGTATGGTGTCATTTGTATGCTTGTGTGATAACTATTGTTATATGAAAACTCCATCAAAGATAGGCGAGTATCCCAACTACCACCTAGATCTATAACACAAGCACGAAGCATATCTTCTAAAGTCTGAATTGTTCTTTCACTTTGTCCATCTGTCTGTGGATGATAAGCAGTACTTAAGTTTAAACGCGTACCTGATGTTCGGTTTATTTGTACATATTTAATTGTGTTAACGTACTTGTTTTACGTGTTTAGTTTAGGAACTTTGGTACTTCATACGTGTTTGTTGTGTCTCAGGTCACAGGTACTTAACACGTTTAATTTGGACCTATACGAGCATGGAATGAAGACCCGGGATGTCCAGCACGCTTACCGAGGCAATCATGTGAAGTTGCTGAGAAAGGAGACCCATCGCGTAGCGTGATGGGTGTTGAAACGCGATGCCCTGTAAATGACTACGTTGACTTTTGCTGTAAATGACTACGTTGACTTTTCCAGGAGAGGAGGCCGTCGCGCTACGCGATGATCCCAGAATCGTGAAAGTTAGGGTTTTGTTTTATATTACGTTTTGACGACCCGAGACGCCATTCTTCACCTTCTAGGCGATTTCTAGAGCAGAAGAGCAAGTCCCGATCATCCCCAATCATCTCTAAGTGTCCTACATGGCCTACCAGATCATAACTGAGGCCCGAGAGATGCCGATGCGCGGCTAGTTTCTTCGAGTCATACCCAGGATGTAGAGTATTGTATCTTTTAGTTTTTCTCATGTATTTAGAACGAATTGATTGTAATGATCTTTGATTAATCTATGAGTATTGATGTCTAGTATTATTGTGCACTCAGTCAGTTTAGGTTTATTTCGATCAGAACGATTATTGTGCCAGTTGCTATGATAATTGCTTATAGTATTGTTTTGACTAGTTGAATGTGATGAAGCATACGCTTTCCTTTAGTTGAGTCACACTGGCAGGGACTGTTTGATAACCAGTGCCGTGTGTTAGTAAGCGTTGATGCCTAAGGTTTATCTAGTTAGTCAATCGGTATTGATCAGTGATTGTTAATCTGTTAAGTTGCATGAGTTTACTGTTAGGTTAATTACTTGGATTCCCGGGTGTGATTTTTCTTTGTTAATTGATTGAATACGTGATTACTTGGTTGCTTGTTATAACATATAAACCGTTTGCTAGTGTGATCAGCACTTTAATTGAATTACTTCATAAGTTTAGGAATTGATTTCACTTCACACTGACCATATACACCTTGTGGATATGATACCTGACTTACCCTAGCTGCTTAGGTTAATTAGGTTTTTGCATGACTCAAACGAAGGTCATCAAAATGATTGCTTTTTGAAAACTTCTCCAGAAGTTGGAAGTGAAACGACTATCTCTATCGGATATAATTGATAATGGCACGCAGTATAATGCTACAATGTTTTCCACATATAGTTGTGCCAATTTATCCATGCTATGTGTTTCTTGAATCGAAATGAAATGGGTTGATTTGGTCAGTCTATCAACGATGACCCAGATAGCATCATTTTGTCGTGACGTCTTAGGTAATTTCATAATAAAATATATGGTAATCATGTCCCATTTCCAGATTGGGATTTCTAGTTGTGTCAACAAACCTAATGGCTTTTGATGCTCGGCTTTGATCTTTGAACATGTTAAACACTTAGCCACATACAAGGCAATCTCTCTCTTCATTTCGATCCACCAGTAATCATTCTTAAGATTATGATACATCTTATCACTACCCGGATGCATCATATACTTGGATTTGTGAGCTTCTTCCAATATCTTTTCTCGCAAACTCCCAACCACCATTGGTACCTGGATTCTTTTCCCTAATCTGAGTATATCATCGTCGCCTTTAACTAATTGATCTATTGTTCCATTTTCTTTTTCAGCCTTTATGTTATTTTCTTCTAGTGCCAACTTCTGAGCTTCCTTAATCTCAGTTAATAGATCAATTTTGAGTTCTATTCTCAAAGCTCGTACTCCTTTTGGCTTTTCATGCTCTTTTCTATTTAAAGCATCAGCTACCACGTTAGCTTTACCCTCATGATACACAATTTCACAATCATAATCATTCAACGTCTCCATCCATCGCCATTGTCTCATGTTCAATTCTTTCTGATCAAATATATGCTTCAAACTTTTGTGATCAGTATAGACGGTAAATTTTACATCATATAAATAATGTTGCCATAATTTCAACACGAAGATTATAGCTCCAAGTTCAAGAACATGTGTGGTGTAATTCTTTTCATGAACTTTTAATTGTCGTGAGCATAAGCAATTACCTTTTTCCCTTGCATCAAAACAGACCCCATGCCCGTATGTGAAGCATCACAATATACAATGAAGTTCTCTTACCCTTCAGGTAAGGCTAAAACAGGTTTATTTGTTAATTTCTAGTTAAGGGTTTCGAATGCCTCTTCTTGCTTCGGTCCCCATTCAAATTTAACAGATTTTCGGGTAAATGATGTCAAAGGAACCGCTATTCTAGAAAAAATTTGTATAAATCTTCTATAGTAACCGGCTAACCCGAGAAAACTTCAAACTTGTGTCGGGGTATTGGGTTTCTCCCATTTCAAAATAGATTCTATTTTGCCGAATCTACTTGGATACCTTTTTCATTAACAATGTGTCCGAGGAATTGTACTTCGGACAGCTAGAACTCACACTTAGAAAATTTCGCGTAAAGCTTTTCTTTCCTTAACGTTTCCAATATGGTCTTCAAATGAGCTTGATGTTCTTCTTTCGTCTTGGAATATATTAAAATGTCATCAATGAAAACAATAACAAATTTGTCCAGGTATGGCTTACAGATTTGGTTCATCATATCCATAAATGCTGCCGGAGCATTAGTGAGTCCGAAAGGCATAACAATGAACTCATAATGTCTGTACCGGGTTCTAAACGCAGTTTTGGATATGTCTTGTTCTTGAACTTTCAATTGATGATACCCGGATCTTAAATCAATCTTGGAAAAACAACTAGCCCCTTGTAGCTGATCGAAGAGATCATCTATTCTTGGAAGTGGGTATCGGTTCTTGATCGTCACTTTATTCGATTCTCGGTAGTCAATACACATCCTCATTGATCCGTATTTCTTCTTGACAAACAGAATCGGAGCTCCCCAAGGTGAAGAACTCGGTCGGATAAATCCCTTCTCCAATAATTCATCCAATTGTTTCTTCAATTCTTTCATTTCAGTTGGTGCTAATCTATAAGGAGATTTAGCAATTGGAGCCGTTCCCGGAATTAAATCTATTTTGAACTCAACTTCTTGATCCAGTGGAATTCCAGGCAACTCATCAGGGAATACATCCTTGAACTCTGAGACAATTGGGACCTCTTCTATTTTCTTAGACTCGGGTTCCTTGGTTACATAAGCCATAAATGCTAAGCAACCTTTACCCAAACAATGACTCGCTTTTATTTTTGAAATAATTCCAATTCTACCAGAATCCTTATCACCAGCTATCCGAATAATCTTCCTATTTGGAGTTAAGATTTCAATAGCTTTTTCATCACATAATATTCGAGCTTGGTTGGCGGCTAACCAGTCCATTCCTAAGATAACATCAAATCCAACTAACTCCATAGGTAATAGTTGAACTTGCATATCATGTCCGGCTAAGGAAATACCACTACTTAATACTTCAGATATTTTAATCAAGGATCCATTAGACGTTTCTACTTTGTATTGATTATTTAGCTTAGCTAAAGTTTCATTTAATAGATCACAGAATTTATAATCTATAAAACTTTGATTTTCTCCTAAATCAAACAATACTCTAGCATAAACGTTATTGATAAGAAACGTACCAGTAATTACATCTGGTAATTCTCCCGCCTTTTGAGTGTTAAGCATGAAAGCGCGGGCATTTCCTTTTCTCCCCTCGTTTCTGGCACCACTACCTCTGGCGCCTGCAGCTACTTGTTTCTTCTTAGTGCATTCCGCACTAAAGTGTCCCTTTTCAACACACTCAAAGCAAACAATCAACTTTTTCCTGCAATCCTTCTCCTTGTGCCCTGGCCTTTTACAGAAATTGCAAGTCGAGAGCGGATCAAACTTGTGTACGTCAGTCTTAGGTGTAGGCTTCAAACATCTGCCCTCGTGCTTTTTACCACAATTTTTACACATTGGCCGATTAAACATATTCGGCCTTTCCTTCACTCTCTCAAACCTTCTCTTCTCATCATTCTCCTCTTTTTTTCCAATACACCCTTCTTCTCTTCGTCCTTGTTTCTGATCATGCTCTCCATTAAATACCCTACTAATTCGATAGCAGACTCGATAGTAGCAGGCATGTGTGATCTTACATGATCACGAATTTCCTTTGGTAACCCATAAATATACCGTTTCACCTTGTTATATTCGAGCGTGACTAAATGCGATACCAGCCGACAATACTCAAGGAATTTAGTATTATATTCCTTGATATTCGTACCCATGACCTTGTGATTCCAAAGCTTAGTTTGGATTTGATCCACCTCATGAATGGGATAGAATCTTTGCTTGATTAACTCTTTAAAAGTCTTCCATTCCAGGTTATACATGTTACTCCTTCCTTTGATCTCAATCAATGTATTCCACCACTCCAGCGCCTCCCCTTTGAACATCTGAGAAGAGTACTGGATACTTTCTTCCTCGGTGCATTTACTTATAATCACTATGGATTCCATTTCCTCAATCCAACGGAGCGTTGTTATTGCCCCTTTATCCCCATAGAACTCTTTTGGTTTATACACTTGAAAATCTTTGAAAGTACATCCCGTGCTAACTTTTGTTCTTTTTGTTTTACTTGGGACATGTTCAGTAGTGGAGCTTTCATAACCTTCTTGTTTCTTTTCCTTCTCATCCTTTGTCTTTTCAGTTTCTTTTCTTTTTGAATGTACTGATATGCTATGGCTTGGCTGCGTTTGTTTTACCGATTTTGACTTGGCCTGACTTTTAGAATTAACCGTGTGATCTTGCACCATCTTTATCAATGGAGTTACAGCTTCTTTGATTAACGGGGAAACCGTTTCTTTAATCATATCACGTATGCCTCCAATATATTCTTCCAGAATTGAATTATTATTATTTTCAGGGGTCTTTGCTTTGTTAGCTTGACTTCCTTGACTTACTCGGGTTTCTTGTTGTTCAGACATTCTGTAAATCACATAAATACATGGATTTAAAACACAAAACACAGGCTTTTATTTCATAAAAGTACAGAAGGATAGAAAAATACAACATGTTTAAACAACAACATTTATATAATCCTAATCATTGGCCCATTTCTTAACTAGGCTCTTCATTTTATCACACTTCTTGATGATCTTGTTGCTTATCTTTTTCTTCTTAACCCTCTCGTTTCTTAATTCGTCCATTACTGAATTAGGAGGGTTGGGATATCCTACGGGTGCATATGCAGAAGGGAAAAGATAAACGATTTCCCTTGGATACAGGTGAGGATTTTCTACATACGCCTGCATTTCCTCATCGGGAATATTCGTTGTATAGAATTCCTCAATGAGTCGGGCCTCTTCCCGTATTTCGTTAGCTTGTTCAGCTTCAGTTGGTACAGGACCTTGGTATGGTGGAAAACCAGAACATCAAAATAGTGGATGATTCCTTGGGTTGGCCTTGCTAGAATTTGAGCATCTGGTGGCGGTGATCCAAAATGCCACAGACTCTGGTTGGAATGACAATTCATCCAACTAGAAGATTCGATACTTGTTTCCTGTTTAACTCTACTTTGAACTTCCATATCATATGGATAGTAGTTCGGGGTACTAGTCAGCGGAACACTTTCTGAAGTGTCACTTGATATTTCAATTGGCATTTCGGGGCTTCCCGGAGCATATACTGGTTGGCTTCCGTAAGCCAAGTAGGGATCGATTTGATTAACAGGATATTGGTTTATCTAATTCATCGGATTTGGATTCATCGGGTTATTACAGCTATTCATATCAGCCGGGTTTGCGTACACCGGTTCAGTCGGGTTCACTGTTACAGTTGGCCACTTAGGACCAAAATTTGTGCTAGATCTATCAGATGGCTTGGCATCAGGGGCAGGATTTGACCTCCTTGCAACCCGATGTCTTTGTCCATAATAATTTGTATACGACATCTGCATATATATAAACTTAGGGATAGATAGACTACCAATCATAACTTATCCCAACTTATTGGATAAATAGTTAAAGCTTATGTACTAATTTTTATTTATACCTAATTCACTAAGACCGATGGCTCTAATACCAACCTGTCACACCCCGATCTAGGGCCTAGGAGTGTGATCGAAAGTTGGAACCTGTTTTGTAAATATATCAGAGTAGCGGGTTTATTTTAGCGGAAGTTTTTAAATATTAATTTACATTATCAAAATTTCTCGGGAATTAAACACCCGAGTTTCAGTTTTTACAAAACAGTGTTATTAATAATACAAGGATTTATAATATTCAAAAACGAGCCATCTCGAGCGATCTTCTATGAATCCAATCCTTGTATACCATCTATTCTCATCTAATTACCTGCAAGGGTGGGAAAAACACGTCAGCTATATGCTGGTGAAACGTTGAATTGAAAAAACATTTATAACAGTCGTTAAATACAAACATAGTTTTCTGTTTCACAAACTCAGCAGGAATGCCTGTCCATTCCCGGGATTTGTACCACTGCCTTACACACACAATTCAAAGGTTCCCCGAGTACATAGCCCCTGTTCGGAGACAACTTTCCCCTAGGCTATGTAACCCTTATGGAGAACTGGTTATGACTGACTTGGTTTTGTATGCCAATTATCAGTTATGTTTGGATCCAGACACATGTGTATTTGGTCTGAGTTGCTTTTTATTATCTATTTTGTATTGTAACGATTTTAGAGATTATATCTCATGCAAACATTTATCAGACTCTTTGTAATAAACAACCAGTCTATTACAAGAGTAAAATCAGTTCAGACAGTAAAAGGTTAACGTGTTCACCTTATATTATCAGTCTGAATATCACTATACTTAGCTTCAGTATATTATTAACCTATATATCATAATAGGTTTGCATAAGCACCTAGTTGGTAATATTCAGCAGACTTTAAGTCTGTTTCAGTTTAGCAGACTCGAGGTCTGATCAGCAGACTTGAAGTCTGATTCAGTTCAGCAGACTTGAGATCTGATCAGCAGACTCTTAGGTCTGACCTAACCTTAGTATAGTTATAGTCATCTTATGAAAATACTTTGGATTTACATAGGACGTTTGGAATAGCACGCTTTGGCCTAATAAAAAATATCACGTTGGCAAACTTCTCCAGGTAAGCAAACGGGTCCCGCAGTTGATTGGGATGTATACGAATTGCTTTCCTTAGACAAGAAGAGTCTACTAATGATACCCCCCTTCCAGTTACTACGTGCCCGTCAAAATAATAGTTTTGGTAACATTACTTCACGTGGAAGTAACATCTTTGCTTTATAAAACATTACTTGGAAAATATTAACAGTTTAACGACTATACCCTTAACTAAGTTATATCTATGTATTTAAAGTAACTAGTAAAGTAACTTAACCTTAATCCTACCTTAATCGTCTAGGCGGAACTTAAGAACTTAAGAAAACAGCAGCACTTCGGCTTGTGCTTCGTTTACAAGATCAGCAGCTTGTTAAACAGCGTAATGACACCTTGTTTCTTTGCGAAAACAGCCCTCGGAACCTCGGAACGTCCTTGGCACGAATCCCTAGGTTAAGTGTGTGAAATGAGTGTGAAATTGGGATGAATGGGGCTGAACCCGTAGCTGTCCTTTTATAGCTGAGTTTTGCAGACCATCGCGTAGCGCGATGGCCTTTTCCCCAAGGTCGTCGCGTAGCGCAACGCCGCAATTAACCAGAAGCTGCCACGTGTTGACACGTGGTTGGCCACATGTCCCGGGTTACTTAACCTGGTCATCGCGTGGCGCGATGGACCAGTTGGGTTTGGCCGTCGCGTAGCGCGGCGCCCCCTATTTTCTTGATATGCTAAATAGCCTGTCGCGTAGCGTGACGAGGTTTATCATGTTGCCATCGCATAGCACGATGGGTTTCAAAACTCAAAATTTTCATTTTCAGTCCTTTAACTTTCAGAAAATTGCATTTTTAGCCCAAAATTAGATGGGATATTTTCACGATGTTACAATAGGGAGAAATTACAATATGTAATATCTTTTTTTATTTATTTAAAATGACTTTATATTTTATTGAATGTTGACAATATACTTTTTTTATGATAGTAACACTGCATTATATTTATCCGACCTGACCCGACCTGTCAGGCCTTAAAACTTTGACGCCGCAATTAATTCAATTACCGAAAAAGTCCGAATCCATAAGAAAAAAATCCTGGCTCCGCCACTGGTCATACGGTAATTCATGTTACGTTTTCAGTCAATATCTTGTAAAATGATTAAATTATCCTTAATTCGAATAATAACAACAAAAGATTATAGGCGGTCTGAAAATAACACCCCCCTAATCCCAGCTCTTCCCTATAAGTTATTGTTTCTCATTCATCAACCACACACGAGAAAAAAAACTATCCTCCAATTACAACATTTGTAAACTAATTCTCTCTTCCTTCTTTACTCGTTACTCTCATCCTTCACTGCCTAGTCATCTCCAAATTGAATCAGAACAAACAAGAGCTCCTCTTATTCATATCCAAACTCTCCACACTTATCGTATTCAATGTTAATCATTTGATTAAATGTGCACATTGATTAGTGTTACATGCTATCCAACTAACTCATATGTATACACCTTTGCTCCACATTTTCCATACGTAAACACTTAGCTGTCTCCTGTCGTGTTTCTATTGTGATACCACCAAGTTGACTAGCTCAACCTCATTACTAGCTTGAAATACCCTCAATCAACAAGCAACACTACTATGCGTAACAATCACCAATCATCTATAGAATTCTAATTGGTCATGGTATTTGATTTACTCAGTAAAAATAAAACGACAAAAGGAAAATCACAATATTATTATCTACAATATCACATTCGGGGCTTTCTATTTCATCATGATTAAATATTTTTGGACAAAATAGCAAAAGACGTCCTTTATTTTTGAACGTTTTTTCAATTGACGTCCTTTAGCAAAAGAAATGGCAGAAAATGTATTTCATGTTTCAAATTCCGTTCATGTTACGTCTTTTGGCGCTAACCCAGTTAAATTTTTTCGTTAAATATGGTCATGTGCTTTGCATATGAGGGCATTGTGGTAAATTCACACATTTATTTAATGATTAAAACTAAAACATAAATATATTTAAAAAAGGTTTATTGGATTTTAATAATCCCTATTAAAGGGTATTGGCCGTTAATAATCCCTATTCAGTTTTTCGCCGGTGGCGGTCCTAAATTTAATAAGTTTGGCCCCCAATGGTCCCCCGTTAAAAGAACTTAACGGGGTTAGTTTTATGCTGACGTGTAACCTGACTAGGACATGATGTGGATTTTAATTTCTTTTTTATATTTCTTTTTAACATAATTAATTGATTACATGGAAATAGACACTATTAAAAAAACCCAGTTTACTTATCTTTCTTTACCAATTGAAACCCTAACTCTTTAGATTGAGAGACGACATGAGTTAAAATCCCCTTTTAACTTCACCTTTACCAATTGAAACCCTAACTCATTGGATTTAGAGCCTACATGAGTTCTTCATCAACATCTACCCCTGTTCAATCCCATACACCCAAAATCTTTAGACTTGGGACCGATGGCAATGTGTATTGTAATCATGACATGGTTGCAGTCATGAGAGTTGCTGGAAATCGAAGTACACGACAAGGACAAGAGTTTTATGGTTGCCCTCTTTGTCCTGTAAGTGAATATGTTCATGTGTACGTAGTTTTTGGACTTTGGAAAATTAAATTCTATGTACTGAATGAATCTGCTGATGTGTAAATATGTTAGAGGTCGGATTGCAAATTTTTCATGTGGAAACAAGAAGTTGATGCTATGATTTCTCCCGGATGCAATTGTAACCTATTTGAAATGAAAATAAAGGAACTAAAGATGAAGTATTTGAAGCTGGAGTTAGAGAATATGAAGCTTGAAGAAGAGAACGTAAGTTTGAAAAATAAGACGACTTTTTGGAATTTAACGTCAAAGAAAGCATATGTGTTTTCAGTTGTAGGCTTATTAGGTGCAATGTTATTGTATTTTAGCCACTGAAATGTATTTGTTGTAATGGTTTTCCATGATTTTGATTAGGATTATTAGATGCAATGGTTCTCAGTTGTATTTTGTCCAAGGTTTGTTAATGAAATATAATGGTTTATGATCATTGTAATGGTTCCAACATTTGTAGCAGAATAGTGCAAAATTCTAACAACATTTGCAGCAGACTACCATTATATATCCTAGGTGTTTATATTTGAAGAAATCATTTGCAAAATATCCTAATGTCATATATTACATATCCTAGATTCCAACATCAATAATGTCATCCAGGTGTTTATGTTTGAAGAAATCTTTTGCAAAATATGACGAAACTGCCCTTGACGTTAAAATATAGTTTTGACCTTAATCATGGGTTGAAGAATATTCTATTAATATAATACCTCATGTTGATTTGCTTGGTCACAAACATATTCTTAATTACCAAATTGTCACTTTTTCAAAATTGGCTCATTTGACTAAACATAGTCAAACCAACACCATTTCTAGCAGTTCACAAATAATTGATTACAACATGTATTGCATATTGACTTCTTCAAACTACAGCCCAATTTCTATGCAGAGGTGCATAAAAAAACTAATTCTGGACCCGACTTGGCGGTTCCTACCCGGAACCGGACCCGACCCTACCCGCGAGTATGGATCGGGCTTTGGATTTCCCTCCGAAACTTGCCCGGAACCGGAACTGGAACCAGAACCGACCCTGACCTGGACCCGGTGGAACCGATTCCGCCAATACCCGGTCAAAACTCGGCCCTACCATACCCGAAACCTGAAAAAACCTCGATGGAACCCAAATCATTGTAACAAAATCTATCTAAACCACAATACAAATCCAAATCAAATAATCATTTATACTACCTATTGAATATAAAATCAGCACCATCAAGTCTTGAAATAGGATTTATTAGGCAAAATGAGCAAATAAAGCACAGACTGCTATCTTTTAAGCACAAACTGCTTCAAATTGAGCAAATTAGAAGCTTGAACCTGCTTGTACCTTAATCCAAGTTCAGTATAATCTTCTAATCTTCAATACCAAATTCAAAAACCCAAAATGACCATAATCCAAGTGCATCCCAAAAAAAATCTATCTGTGACCAGAATCCAAATTCAAAAACCCAAATTAAATCATCCAATAATGAGCAACCATAAAATGAAAAGAATCCAAGTGCACCCCAAAAATGAGCAGCAACACATCTTTGCACTGATCAAATAGGCCCAAATTTCATAGGCTGCTCCTAACATTTGCATCAAATAAAGCTAAAAACTTGCAAATTCTTCACATTAACATGAACATCAATCCAAACATTAACATAATCTTAAACATTACCATTAAAGCAAACATAAACATCAATCCAAACATAAACATAATCTTAAGCATTACCATTAAAGCAAACATAAACATCCATCCTAAAGACCATTTTCTAGTTCAAACAAAAGACAGACAAAATACAGATAAAAGACCATTTTAAGGTACTATTCCAGACTGGTAGGTCTTCTTTGGTCTTCCCTTTGGCTTCTTTCCTTGGGTAGATTGTTGGGTGGGTTGAGAAGATTGTTGTGTTTCTGCTGGCCTTTTTCCTTGTGACTTCTGTCCCTGACTAGATTGCTGTATGACTTGAGTAAAGTGTGTTATACCTTGTGAACCCTTTTCAACAGGTGCGTTTCTTGGCCTTCCCCTCTTCCTTAGTCCTTGACTACATCTTGCAGTTAATCTTTCAACAGATGAACTCTTTTTTTTAAACACACCATGCCCACTAAGCTTTCCAGGTTTATTGGGGAGTTCATGAGGATCTTTTTTTCTGTTTTTCTTAGGTTTTCCAGGACCAACCTTTACTGGTGGAGGGTCTAAAGGTAAGTGAACTGCTGGCCAATACTTTTCTGAAGGAAATGGGGGAATTGTGAATTCATAGGACTTGATATACATTTGCTTTGTGTAATAAGCATGAACATACTCCTCAACATTCACCTTTCTAAAACCTGCTACTGCACATACATGTACACATGGGATACCTGTAAGGTCCCATTTTCTACATGTGCATGTCTTGTTCTTCAAATCAACAGACACATCATCATAATACTTCACTTGAAACAAAGTGTTACTTGAAGGGTATACAGTACACTTAAAAGCCTTATCCTTCTCTCTATCAAGCTTTTTCTGAATCCTTGGGCACACAAACACATTTTTAGCAGACATTTCATTTTGTTTTTTGACTAACCTTGTCATTATTGATAGTCTGATGTCCTCTAACATGTTTATTTTGTACTTTGATCTTGACTGAAGGATATACCCATTAAATGTCTCTGCCATATTGTTGACTATGACATCAGTCTTGGTTTCTGTGTTGAGATAGCACCTGCAAAAACATTTTGGGTTCTGCTTAAGTATGGCTTCCGTTGCATCAGCATTCACTTGCCTCATTTCCCTAATGGCTTTTTTGAAATCAGGCACAGAGTATGATCTAGTAGCTCTCCAATACAATTCCTTTAAGTCATCTCTTTTGTAGGTCTTATGCCAATTTGCATATATGTGCCTAGCACAATTTCTATGCTCGGCATTAGACCAAATCAAAGCAACTGCATTAAGCAATCCATGAAAACAAGTTAAAACAAATTTAAATAAAATCAAGTCAAACATATTTAACAAAAACCAAGTCAAAAATAGTGTAACATACCTTCTGTTGGTCTGATACAAGTGTCCAACCCATCCCATCTTCAGTGACTTCTAAACACATCTTCAACTCAACCATAAACCATGCCCAACTATCATTATTCTCCCCTTCTACAACCGCCCATGCTACTGGGTACATCTGATCATTGCCATCCCTTCCTATTGCAGCCAATAGCATACCTCCAAGAAAAGTTTTTAGGAAATAACCATCAAGACATAAAAGTCTTCTACAACCACTTAAGAAACTCTTCTTCACTGGATCAAAACAGATAAAAAGCCTAAAGAACACCTCATCATCTGAATTTAAGTTATAGTATTGTGGTGGGACAATTACTAGTTCAGAAGTTGAACCTGGATTTGTTTGTTTCAAAGCCTCCAAGTATGAACCCAACTTATCATAATGCTCCTTCATTGATCCATAAAGTTTCTTTTGGGCACTATTTTTTGCCTTATAAGCCAGCCATGGAGTAATGAGAACCTTGTACTTCTCTTTAACTGCATCTTAAATCTCTTTTGCTTTCCAATTTGGCTTGGCTTTGAATATTGGCAAGAATTGGTTAGCTATAAAGTTAGCATTAAGTTGGCTGTTCTTCATCATGTTTCTCTGGCAAGTGTGTTCATTGGTTGCACTTTTAACCAAATAACAACCCTTTCTAGCATGAAATGACATATAAACCCTGAATAGACAACCTTCAACACAAGAAACACCTAATCTTCCATATCTGATATTGTTACTTACAGAAGTGGACACATTCCTACCATTAGTGACTGCATTATTCCTTACAGCATCTTTGAAAGCATCCCTTGTAAGAAACCTTGTACCAACAACCCATACCCAGTTACTCTAATCTGTATAATAATTTACCACTGGAACATTTGCCTTATGCTTATTCCCTCTAATGTCATCTTCCTCACTCTCTCCGGGTGAATTAACATCTGCTTCAGAGTCTTCATAATCACTTATTAGATCTTCAACAAATTTGTCTCCTGGTGAAACGATTTATGTTCCTTTTAATAGCAATTCTATCAAATCTTTCTTTGACAACTCATTTTCTTTTATGGAAACAATAGATGCTCTCCACTCTTCATCATCATTGTCTGAATCAGAACCATTCAAATCAGATACTTTCCACTCTTCATCATCACTATCTGCTTCATCAGATCCATCAGCTCCTTGATCAGACGACTCAGAACTAGAACTCTTATTAGCAACTTCTGTTATGGCTAGTTCTTTTTGGGGTAAAGGTATTAGTTTGGTTGGTGTAGGAAGTCTCCTGGTAGTACACTTAGTAAATCCCTGTATAGGTAGTTCTTTGGTGGGTGAGGGTGTTACTTTAGTAGGTGTAGGAAGTCTCCTAGTAGTAGTTCTAGTGTTTTTAGTTTTCTGTTGAGGTGGTTGTTTAGGGTTCAAAGAGGCTTCTGCTATGTGGGCTTGAATGTTACCAGGTTGGGCTTTGTTTTGGTTCAATTGGGCTTCAACAACAGAAGACTTACCTTGTACATATAGATGAAGAATATGCTTCACATCATCACCCAATGTTGTCACCAGCTTGTTCACATCTTCATCATTCTTCAACTGAATAAGTCCTTCTTCAAAGTTCATCCCAGGAATTAAGTAAAACATATCAAAATCTTTAGTTTTGTATGACTTACTGTCCATCACAAAACCCATTAGCTCAAAGTAAGACATTTTTGTCTACATCAACTTCAAACATGTAAGTATCACCCCCCTCATGGTGTAATTTAGGTTTGGGATTAAGATTCCCACCATGCCAAACTTTTACAATAATCGTACCATCCATCTCCCTGTATTATTACAAGTACAATTGATTCACTAATATGTAACTAAGTAGGGGTAAAGGGTGTTAAAATAAAAGTTCATACCTGATCGATGATGATGGCTGAAGAACTCTGAGATGAAGAACTTGATTGATGAAAACTTAGGGTTTTTTCAATTGTGAAACGATAAAGAAAAGTAAACTGGGTTTTTTTTATGGTGTCTATTTCCATGTAATCAATTAATTATGTTAAAAAGAAATTAAAATCCACATCATGTCCTAGTCAGGTTACACGTCAGCATAAAACTAACCCCTTTAAGTTTTTTTAACGGGGGACCATTGGGGGCTAAACTTATTAAATTTGGGACCGCCACCGGCGAAAAACTAAATAGGGATTATTAACGGCCAATACCCTTTAATAGGGATTATTAAAATCCAATAAACCTTTAAAAAATATGAACTCTCTCTCTCTCTCATACAATAATCCACCATCACCACCCACCCCAAAATAACCACCGCCACCATCACCAACTAAACAACCATCTCCGGTCACCTGTTGCCGAACAGTGCCACCACGCACCATTGTAGCCGCCGCCACCACCTAGAACACCAAATCCCAACTGCCCTACATGGAACACCACCACTGATCTTTAACACCACCGTCTACCATCTACCATTTAACATCACCGCCTCAGCATCTCCTCCAAATCCTTTGCTGCTACCACTTCTAAACTTCTTTGTTAAAACTATTATAACGCCCTCAAATTATAAACTATAGAAACCATTCAAATAAAAAATCCGTGTTTGTTAACAAAGAATGGTGATTAACACTTTATGGCTTCTGTTCGGAATTCAAAGACGAATAGAATGGTGTAATTAGATTACCTCGATTTGATAAATTGGCGACCGTAGGATGATGGAGGCGGATCCAACATTCCAGCGGCGGATCCATGAACGATGGTTTATTCTCCAGCAAGGATGATCTTGCCCCCTGTGCAGCCGGACCAGAGCCGATGCACGACCACCACCACTTAGGAAGATCTGAAACCGCTTGTTAGCAGGTGAGTTCGATACCGGTTTTGGCGTTACTTCTTGTTGCGAAGGATCGTACGATGATAGTTACAAACATGTTGGTTGTTTAAGGTGTTGGTGGTTGCGAATTGACCCCTTGCAGGTAAACCAGTTTTGGTGGTGATGGGTCGGATGGTGATGATGAAGATAATGGGGAGTGGATGTTGATGACGAAGATAAATGGTTTTGTACATTTTTAATTTTATTGAAAAATAAAAGGATTTTTTCAAAAGGCCAACTCTTTAGTCTAATTACACAAACAATCCTTAAAAGGGTAAAATGAGAACAGTGCCTTCATGTGCAAGGCACATGACCAGATTTAACAAAAAAGTTTAACTGGGTTAATACCAAAGGACGTAACATGAAAGGAATTTGAAACATGAAATACGTTTTCTGCCATTTCTTTTACTAAAGGACGTCAATTAAAAAAACGTTCAAACATAAAGGACGTCTTTTGTTTTTTTGTCATATTTCCCTATCTTGTTGAGCTATCTCAACAAGATAGGAAAATATTTAATCATGATAAAATAGAATGAAAGCCCTTGTCATGCTTCGCATACTTGCAAGCTATCTCAACAAGATAGGGAAATATTTAATCATGATAAAATAGAATGAAAGCCCTTGTCATGCTTCGCATACTTGCAAGCTATATCTAAATTTGTTACGTGTTTTAGCAACAATTTTTTTACAATATCTTAGAGCATATCTTCTCTAGTCCCATACTCGATTAGAGTTTCCCCATGCATCAAAAGCATGAGAGGATGAAGCAAGCCCCTAATTTTAATATTTACGTAATGGTAGTTTAGTAATTTTACAAAACACTAACTATGAATCTAACGTTGGTCAAAAATAACTATAAGGACGAAATATGAACATCTAGCATCAACTAAGGACTGCTACCGTAAACGTCCAAAATCCGGTTCGTTATTTTACAGTTAGAACAAAAACTGAAAAAACACATCCATATTCGTTTCCTGCATCACACTACACCGTTGGATCTCTTCTCCGGTGTAATCACCGCCAAAACATCGCCAGCCAAATCACCGATAAACCCGATTCTTCCCCGCCATTAATAAACCCAACATTATTCAAAATGCACCACGAAGACTTCACCATGGGGGTCGAAGACGGCCTCCGGCTAATAAAGCGCATATACTTCGGTAACGACCGCTCGGTGGCAGCCCCGAAACCCGTGACACCGATGGATAAGGCCACGCGATCTTTATACCCCACATCTCCTATGGTTTACGCCGTGATTTCTAACCCAATGATTGTTGATAACCCTGACATGCCGAGTTACCAGCCTCATGTACACGGACGGTGTAATCCGCCTGCGTTGATCCCGCTTCAAATGAACGGGATTTCGTTTGAGGTTGAATGTTATTTGGACACGGCGTTTGTCACGATGAATGGTTCCTGGCGGGTTCATTGTGTTATGGGAAATGCTAAGTGTAGTTGTCGTGTTGCGGTTCCTATGGGCAAAGAGGTAATTTGTTATTTTGAACTGGGCTAGAAACTTGTGTATTACACATGCTAAACAAATGCTTTTGTTTCTTTCAAAATATTATTTAATATGAGAGAGACATGAAAATCAACTTTTAGGTGGCCTACTTATCGGACATGTGTCCCACATTAATTTTATAAAATGTAGGAATTTTGGTGTAATTATATTATTTAGAGGACTTGGCTTCAGTTTATGCATAATGTTAGTATCAGAATGTTATTGTAACAATTATATCACAAAAACATTAATTTTAACTATAAAACTGAATGACCTAGCAACATTAAATACATTTATTATTGATAAATTTGTTTATTCTCAAACAACATGATATCATTTGGCTAACAGGGTTCAATTCTAGGTGCTGAGGTTGAAGTAGCCCGAAAAACATATACAACTCGATTATCTCTGATCGATGAAAATGAGGATGAAGAGAGTGTAACCGGGCTAAAAGATGGAGGTCTTCTGAAAGCCCACATTTTTAATTTCACAATACCACAGGTTAAAACACGTATTAAAAAGATCTCAAAGGCTCATTATTATGTAAATGTATAATCAGGTTGAATATTGTTTTGACTTTTTGAAGGTTGATGGTGGTTCAAATCTTTCAATTAAAGTTAGATGGTCACAGAAGATAATGTATAAAGATGGTGAGTTCATATTGATTGTACCTTATAGCTTCCCGGAGTATGTTACCCCTGCCTCAAAGAAACACCAAAAAATGGAAAAGATACAACTGAATGTTAACTCCGGTCTGACTACCGAAGTTCTTTGTAAGACAACTAGTCACCCTCTAAAGGTGTAATTTAAATCAGTGTTTTTGATTAATATCCTATAATCTTACAGTTTACAGGTTCTTGTTATCTTAATAACCGAGTGAAATACTTGCTGTATTCCAGGAACGAAAACGAGAACCGGGAAAGTTGGATTTTGTATATGAAGCGCAGGTTCTTAAATGGTCAAAAATAGATTTTATCGTCAAATACCATGTAAGATTGTCATAAACATTTGTGTAGACACTTAAATGAGTTGAACTGATAAAGGTACCAATATATTTCAGGCTTCTGCAACCGGTCCATTTGGTGTTGTCGTCTTGCAGTCTCCATCAGCATCGAGTATTGATCAAAGGGATATGTTTGGCTTATATTTGTTCGCAGGACCTGATAACAGTACAAAGGTTGATTTAAAATTTGTTAACAGCAATAGCCACTTATAGCGTTGTAAACTAAACTTAGGATTGTTGATAGGTGTTCAGGAAAGAGGTTGTTTTTGTGGTTGATATAAGTGAAAGCATGAATGGGAACATAATTGAGGTAACAAAGAATGCACTCATTGCAGTGCTCTCAAAACTTAATCGAGAAGATTCTTTTGGTATAGTGGCATTCAACAATCGGATTTACTTATATTCACCAACCTTAGAGCCAGCAACTAATGAATCAATAAAGGACGCAACCGAGTGGATTAACACTAATTTCGTTGCACTTGGTGGTACAGACATGTCAATTGCTCTAGACCAGGTTCAAGATTTTTGCATAATGTTCAAGATTTTGCATTTTATATGCTGATTTTGTTAACTGTGATTGTATGGTTCTCAGGCACTAGACATGTTTGCCGGGACCAGGAAATCAATTCCAATGGTTTTCTTTATTACTGATGGATCTGTTGAAAATGAGAGACAAATCTGTGAGGACATACAGACACAGTTACAAAATAAAGGGTCGGAACTGAGTCCGCGTATCAACACGTTTGGTATAGGTAATGCTTATATAAAAATAATCTTGTTCTGAATTTTAAGTGACTGCCTTCTTGTTTGTTTGCAGGTTCATTCTGCAATCATTACTTCTTAAAAATGCTTGCAATGATTGGAAAGGGTCATTATTATGCCTCTTATGATAGTGGTACTGCATTTTTTGACATACATTTCCGTCTTTGGGCAAGGATTTTTTAAGAAGTTTTGGTTTCTTTTGAACGTAATATATATGAAAAGTCACTTATTATGTTGTCTGATGTGTGTTTGATCAGAGTCAATTGAAACTGGAATACAAAGATGGTTTTCTAAAGCTGCTTCTTTCATATTGACCAACATTGTGATTGATGGTCTAGATGATCTGGAAGTATGTATGGCTAATTTTTTTGCATTCGGTTTCTTCATAAAAGATCATAGATTATATCTCGACTTTTTCACAGGTTTATCCTTCAACCATTCTAGACCTTTGT
This sequence comes from Bidens hawaiensis, assembly GCF_021521415.1. NCBI lineage: Eukaryota > Viridiplantae > Streptophyta > Magnoliopsida > Asterales > Asteraceae > Bidens > Bidens hawaiensis. Next base: position 54,301 of record NW_027492416.1, on the reverse strand, counting down.
TCTGAAAGACCGTTGATCGTATCAGGTCGACACAAGGGTAATTTTCCTGAGAAACTTACAGTTAAGGGCATCAATGCTGATATGAGTCATTTCAGTATTGACATTGAAGTACAACACACAAACGACATACCTCTTGAAAAGGTGCCATATAACCTTAAGTTTTTATTAGCTGAAATTGATTATTATTCAAAAGTCATGCTACTTTATGTTTATTTGGATCAACCAGGTCCTTGCAAAGACACAGATTGAATCGTACACGATACAGGCATGGTTTTCACAATATCGAGACCTTGAGAAGAAGGTCGGTAACATATAACCAACTTTTAGAATCTTGATCGAATCTGTTTAAATCAATTATGCTTATTTAATGTGTTATGGGCAGGTAGCAAAGATGAGCCTAGAGACGGGTACCGTGTCTGAGTATACACATATGACCTTGTGGAAGACAGAGCCACTAGATAAACCTTCAAAATCTGGAAAAAAGCAGGTAACTTGTTGCAACTTGCAAACACCTTAATTTAAAATCAGTTCATGTATTCAGATATTGTATGAAATAATGTAGGGAAAAAAGGAAGGCAGTTTCCAAAACATTGAAGCCCTAAAAACCGAAATGATTAAAGTTTTGCATCACCTTGGGCTAGGGTTTGGAAACGTGGTTGCAACGTCTGAAAATATCCCTCCCGGGTTTGAACATAGGACACCCAACCAAACAGAAAAGCTTGTGAGAGTGGCTGGTGATTGTTGTGCAAATGTGTTTGGCAAATGCTGTTGTATGTGCTGCATTGAAGCTTGTTCAAAAATGAACAATCAATGCTCGGTCGTGTTGACTCAGTTGTGTGGTGCTGTGACCTGTTTGGGCTGCTTTGAATGTTGGGATTGAAAACAATAACAGATCGAAATTTGAAGGCAAAATATGGTGTTGCGTGATGAAAACGCAGATGCTTAGATGAAATTGTAAACAAGAATACAGGATAGCATGTATGAATAGAAGTGGGAGTTGATCGGTAATGTATGTAATGTTGAAAAGTATGAAGTAGGGAATCGAAACCGTACACCTTTTAAAAACATGACTTGAAAAATCATTAAACAGAATAAAAGTTACATTATTCATAATAATACAAGATAACACAAGCATGATTATAAGGTATGCAAAAACATGAACATGATCAAATAACGACTCATGTCAAACCACAATGAAGCAGTGGTTTTTAGTCTTCAAATGCGATCAAAGAAATGAGTGATTCATGAGCAGGAAAGCGAGCAACGAGTTCAGACCGTTTACCCAACACAAAGTCCTCAAACTGGAAGGCGGGTGCAACCGTGCATCCCACCAAGGAATAATGTTCTTCAGCGTCCCTTGTTGGCTTTTTCACAACAACATTATCTTTTGAAATGTCATAGTCTTTGGTAGGAAACGCTCCAAACCATACATTTGGTGGCACTGTATACTGCAACAGTTGGTTTTCTCCGATGTCTTGTCCAATACATGTTAACTTCACACTTCCATCTTTATCATCTATTTCCAGTATCTGTTAACCAATAATATAAACACAGATATAACAAAAGATTGAAAATAATCATGGCAATGCAATATCTTGATTAGAGATCAATTACCGTAAGAGGTTCGCCCAAATAGAAATGCCATGTTTCTGCACTCGGGATTCGATGAAGATGTGAAACACTCCCAGATGGAAGTAAGAAGTATATCGCAGTACTGATAGGACGATCGACCTTATCTGTTGACACTCTAAAATCAGGTCACAGAAATAGAATTAAAAAAAAAAAGAGAAGCCCAAAAGAATATATAATTGTCATGGAAAACATGTTTTATATTGCAAGAGTAATGTTAATCAAGATGTTGAAAAGATAAAGCAAACCATCCATCAGAACAAAACCACCCACACTTGTTTTCAATCACTAAACAACCACCAGCAGTTAAAAGTTTCACATATTCATGCTTGGATCCATTGGAGAATGGCCAATGGACAAGACAATACTCCCAACTTAAAGCGGGCCTAACTTTAGCTCCGTTTGAAGTTACGTGACCCATAAGTAACGGACGAAAACGTCTCAATGTGTTGGATCACGTTACAAACCACTGGCGGGCAGCGGGCTTCCCAATTTACAGACCCGGACTCCACCTCTGGAGCCCCGGCTTTGTGTTTACAGTTTCCCCCAATTATAAAACATGTATGTAAATCATCGAGTGCATAGAAGTTCACTTATATTTACTTCCTTAATTTCACTAAATTTAACTGTCATCTTTTTAATTTCGAAAAACTTCCTAAAAAAGGCAGCTTAATGGATTAATTTTGATATCCTGTGATAAATCAATTTAAAAATAAATTGACTCATCATATATATAATCTTAAAATGAATTGGATCTCCTTCTGTAACGGTTTAAGATTTCAAGACTGAAGTCCATTGATAAAAAAAAATGCAACAAAAAGAGGAAAAATTGTTGCAATCTTTATTTATGATCTAATAATGTACAGTAGAATTTAAATTAATAATATACTGATGACTGGCTAAACTTGATTCACCTTAACACAACTAATAAAGTTTCAAGTCAAGTATCCACAAGATATATATAGTGAAGAGTCAGTTGATTGATGAAGAAAGAAAACGGGATTGAGATGTAAGCACTTACATTCAGGTGGAAGTTGAGAAGTGGAGAGTGTGATGGAAGTGTCTCTGAAAGTCTCCGAGAAGAAGCCGCCTTCTGGATGTGGCTTCAGATTCAACTTCAAGGCAACCTCGGATGCTGTTAGTGTTGCTGCCATCTTCCTTTTTTGTGCAACTCCACTTTCACCAACGCTATTTATGTTTTTGTTGACTGTCGGTAGGTAGAGTTTCAATCACGGCGTTAATACATGTTGAAAAACATTGAAGCGACTTAGTTTTCAACCGTTTTTCCAACCTATGAAGCACAAAGTTATAAACTCAAAATATGAAATCGAATATTAACACAAACAAAAATCAAAGCCAAATCTAAAATTGACCCCCACCGTATGTAACTCCCACATTTTGAAAATCTTTTATATAAATATAGTTCACTAAATAGTTAAATATTCAATACTTTCAAAAATAATCTTTACTTGGTGAAAGTCTTGTAAATAAGAATTCGTTTATAAATCAAGCCATATTTTTGTCATTCAAGTTGTGTTACACTAACATAGGGTATCTGTAGTGAGATGTATCTCTTATCCACCTACACTTAAAGCCCAAACATCGCTACCGGTGGGAGCGCTTTTGTAGAATTTGATCAGAGGCTTCAAGCCAAGTAGGCAGGACATCACGTTGCCGTTTATTTCATCAATACCAATTTGCATTTATTTAGGGGGTGTTTGGGATTTTTTTTTTTGGCATCCTTTATGACTTTTTAATTTTTTGAAGAATTAAATGATATCTGGTGTGTTGATGTGAGTGAAAAAGCTGGATAAGTTACTAATTTTGTAACTTATGACTTTTCCAAAAGCCATACAGAGGCCAAAATAAGGAAATCCCAAACAGCTTTTAGAATACCCAATCAACTTCATGCACAACAACTTATTTTATTTTCTTTTTAATATTTTTACTTAACTTAAAAATTACTTTAACTAATGCTGTGAAGTGGAATCATTAAGCACATAATTAGATGAAAAGGTCTCACTGCTCATAGCGTTTTGTATAACCAGTATGGATGTCCTTATGGTTCAGTATTGTTGAAAAGATGTGAAACCGCTCAAAGGACAGCCTAAAGCAATATATATTTCATGTTATAAAAGAATGAGATTCAAAATATCATTACAATATGATGCATCAGATGTATACATGTGCTCATAATTGGTACAAGCACATAAAACCTCTAGTTGAAAGATCATGAAGCTTGTAACCAAAGCATCCGTGATCATATTTGATTGCTGAAGGCCTGAAAACAATATAAAAGTTGATTAGAAAGTATAGCCATTGATCTCACACTTATTTTAAAGTAAGAAAACATAATTGAAGGTATCTACCGAGAAAATGTTGACATGACCCGGATCCGCAAGGTGAGCCGATAAGTTCTCGAGGGGGCCTTGCCCTGTGTAAACGGCTTGGAACACGAAACCCAAAAAGGCGAGCATGGCTAGCCGCCCGTTCTTTATTTCCTTGGTCCTCAAAACCATCACCGGTTCGGGTGATCCTCTTCCCCACATAAACGGGTCGAACCACAATCCACCCGGGTACCCAACATCGGGCTTTGGTTTCTTCTTGTTAGGGAGTTTAGGCTCGATGTCAACGCACCCGGGGTTGATCATGTCGGCCCATCTTCGACCTTCCACCCAACCCATCAAGGCTAGCTGTACCACGAACAAAGTTGTCGGGTCAGCAAAGTATTCTCTAGACCCGGCTTCATACCATGAGAAATTGTCGATAAAGCCCAAACTTTCGAGCCATTCTGGAACCAGAATACCCGCAACTGCAAGCATGGCCCAACGGCTGTGCATCAACTCGGCTTGTGCAAACCACTTGAGTAACTCTGGATCAGATCCTGGTTTAACAAAATGAAGCAATTTTTCAGAGAATACATGTTTGGTTATATGTTTGTAAAAACCAAACTTACGGTTCGGTTTGTGTTTTGCATTTATAAAAATCAAAACGAATTTATAGATTTTCATTTTTTATTTAAATAATTTATAAGAATTTAATAATGTTTTAGCTCAAATATTATAGCCAAATGTAATAATTGATTAATTATTAATTAACAAAATGATTTATGTCTAAATTCATTATTTTGGGCCAAAAATTATTTTCCAAACCCGAAATTTTAAGCTCAAATGACAAAAAAAAAAAAAATTGAAATCAAACCGAAACAGAATGCTTTCAAAAATTCAAAAACTGAAGTTTCGGTTTTAGCCCAAACCGAAATGTCCACACCCCAACTTTGAAGATTTGGTAAAAAAAAAAAAGAATATATAAGCCATTAAAGTTTACGAACCTAATCCAAGTGGGTCAAAGCCAAAATCTCCGGGCAGGCTGATATCAATCAAGAAAATGAGAATTATTAATTAGTTAATGAATCTTGACTATGTATGAAGCTGAACATAATTGAATAATAATAATAATAATAATAATAATAATAATAATAACGGACCTGCCATCGAGCCATTCGGGAGGTGAGGTGCCGGGAAACCATACTGGTCTGTCAGCAGGAAGTGGTTCACACACACTTGATACTTCTTTTCCTGCTTTGAGCCTGCTAGTGCTTCTGAACATGTACCTTGGAGTACAACTTCTTTCAGCACAAGGTGACTTTGTGGTGATTTCTCCCCTGCCATAATAAAGATTGTGTCAATGAGTGTACGTGTGTGTGAGAGAGAGAGAGAGAGAATTGAACCTAGTCGGGAGAGATGAATAAGAGGTGGAAGCAATAGTGAAAGCCATGGTTCATCAACAATGGTGGAAATGAATGAACAGAGATAAGTTAAAATTGCAGAGATTAAAGAAGAAAAAGATGACCATTGGTGACACGTGTATGGATATGTGGGGCCCACTATGTGTGCTAACTGCTAACTCTCATGGGCTAGATAACAGAAAGCCCGTAAGGCTATATCCAAATGAAATATCCAATTATCCATTAACTTAAGTCTATATAATGTTTTATTTTTATACATATGATGTGGTATTACACCAGATCCATAAATAAATATGTTGTAGGTATTTTAAAATAATGTAGTGATTGGTTAGTTGTTGAGACATTGGTTGAATGAAATCATAGAATATAAATGTTACAAATAAAAAAAATATAAGATTTAAAAATGAAAGATCAATTGAATTTGATAATGTGACGCTTGAATTGCACTCGTCCCCATCCATATTTCAAATTTGACAACATACCATACATTGATCTAGACGCCCTTACCAATAGTTAACTTGATCTTCTAAAAAATGTTGGAATTTGTTTGATTCAATATGAGTGTAAGTAAACTGAGCCGTTCGTTAGCTACTTGAGAATTGAGATTAACTTGTTAAAATGTTTGGGCAAAAGCATAAATTGACGCTCCTCTAATAAACGAGCTCGAGCCAAACTTTATACATAAAACTTGATTAAGATTGTGAAGTTAAACAAGCCTATTATTTATACACAGGACTTGCAAAGTTTGATGCATAATTACAATGATTTTATCATCATTATAAATGTATTTCTCAGTTCTCATAACACTTTACCAGAATGTATGAATATAACTATAACATATATTTTATTAAATAAATGAACTTTTAACTTTTGAACATAACCATTTATAGAATAAGCTTTATTATCATAAACTCAAGTATCCCACAAAGTAAAATACGTTTTGAAAGTACTTAACATGCAAAAGTAGTAAAACAACTTTTTTAACTTTTGAACACAACACATGCCTTACCTTTTTGTTTGTGTGTGTTGGGGGGGGGGGGGGGGGGCGGCGCATATGCTTTACCTATAATGTTACATAAGTTTAAGATGTAAGAAAGATAAACTGTTCAGAAAAGGAAAGTATTTCACTCACATAAGTTTACATTTCACATTTTTATAAGTAGAGTGAGAGTTAATTAGTGTTGGTTAACTGCACTCTTTAATTTTTAGAAAATTTGATAGTGAGTCATAAATATATATTCATTGGTCCTTTCATTAAGGTGAAAGATGAAGTCGCGTATTGGCTGAGTTTAACATGTGAATGTGACGTCAATGTTATTTGCTTTGAAGAGTCATCCTACTATTCACTGATATGGTATGTTTTGCATGGTAATCCTTCGTTTAAAACTGAACTGACTCTTTAGAATCGTAGATTGTCGGAGATGATCCATAATGAAGACATTTCAAATGTCATGCAAAAATCAATAAAACTTGAAAATTGTAACATGCTAGACAATAAAGAAACATAATAGATAAAAACTTATATTGTCATGGTTGTAAAAATCGAGTCTAGCTATCGATTAATTATTAGTCGGTATCCCACCGACTACTCACCAGTCAATCGATATTTGGGCAAATCGGTTAAAATTGAAAACTTTTATATATAGAATTTGGTTAATGTATTTATTTATAAATTTACATATAAATTCCAATCTGATTATCCCAATGAATTTCAATTATTTGCTAGTCTTTACCCCACGGTCCGACTAGCGCCTACCAAGTTCTACGTTCTACAACAATGAGTATACACATAAAATCACGTCTAATATATGTGAAACGTGCCTCCGGGGACATCCAATAAAATTGAAACGTGTCTTTTAGGAACTTCTAAAAGCTTCCAGCTTCAAGCTTTTAAGAAAAACCTCATACTTAATAAAAAGTTTTGTTTGATTGAAAAAGCTTGAAGCTTTTGTGTTTGGAGAAAAAGCTTTGTATTTGAGCGCTACTATTATTAGCGTTTGATAAAAGGCGACAATTTTTTATATTTGAAATTTTACAAGTTTGGTACTTGAACTTCTATCAAAATTTGTTAACTTATATAATAATTACACATTTAACCCTTTTTAAAACTAATTGCCTCACGACTTTTTAAGAGGCCATAACCTTTTCAAACATTAATACTTTTTTAAAAAAGAATTACATCATAAAAACCAGCATTTTATTCTCTATAATTTGAGTATGCATTGCTATACTTCTTTAACTTTAAAAAATTAACATATTACGTGATTACCGGTTAGGATCAGCAACAGGTCGAGTCAGGCGAGCTCGAGTCATGTGTAAAACCAAATTAGGGTCAGAACGAGTCGATACAAAAGGTGTTAATTTAGTTCGGTTCGTGTTGATACGGATTTGAGTCGAAATGGGTCAGGTTAGAACATGTTTCATATTAGAATTGTGTCGGGTCGGAACGTGATTCGGATCAAAACAGGTTGGTTTAAAAAACTATCTATTTGAAATTACTGTATATTTCAGCTTTTTTTCTTGATTTTCGCCATCGGTTGCACGCGTACTGCCTTTGCACGAATTACACATCTACATTCGGGTTATGTGTGCACTGTCATCAGGTGAATCATGTACCAACACATGTGGTTGATGTCAGGTTGCATGCCCACTCCACCACACCACGCGGGCATCCAACTAGTTTTATTAAAAGCTCCAGCTACTCTGCCAAACATCTAAGGGGGTGTTTTGGTGAGCTTTTAGAATTTTTTTTTTTGTTTACTAATTTGCTTTTTGAAAAGTAAAAGTCACTTTTGAAAAGCTCCAATTTGAAGCTTTTGGATGAACTTTCCCAAACACATTTTGTTTTTCAACAAACAAATAGCAAATAAGCAAGTTTTAAAACTTCACCCAAACACCCCATACACTTAAAAACTACAGCTAGCAGCTATCAGCCAATAACTTTCGGCTAACAGCCACCAGCTAGTTTTGCCAAACATTAGCTAAAATTAATTTAATAATAATAATAATAATCTATATATCTATTAAAAAAATATGTTTTGCCGCTTTTCTATTGGTCCATTTGATTGATTTCCATAAATACAAAGCATTCTTAGAATTTCTTGATAATATAATAATTCAAAAATAAATTTAAAAATCACCAATATCATTTTGAAACTTAATTTGCATTTATGTTTATTAACCATATGTTACTTTGTAATTTTGAATTCATTTTGAAACTTAATTTGCATTTATGTCTATTAAGCATATATTACTTTGTAATTTTGAATAAATGAAAAGAAAGGACAACATGGATTTCTATCTATTTAACTTTAATTTTTAAATATCCTTCAATCAACAGAAAATTTTCACACGGATTAATCCCAACAAGTAGGTTATATATTTCTTTTTATGTGTGTCTAATTTCATTAACTTAACTCATATAAATTATTTGCTGTCCTTTTCTTTTGCCAATTTGTGACCTCCAACATACAACTTTCTCCACAGTTAGAAGCCATATGACAAACAAAGCATAATGAAACAATTACTTCTTGTGGTAAGACTTCATATACGGGTTAACCATTTAGGTTATATTTTACTTTTTATTCGTATAAGCTCATTAAGATTTGCATTAAAATCCTCTTATGACATGGTGAAGGAGAAACAACTGATTTTCACGTTTGGTAATCAGAGAAGGCTGAATTCGGTATCCTTATCGTATACAGAAATGAACGGAAGGTAAACAAATCGTGAATGTATTTCACAATGATGAGGTTTTTTTGTTTTCATTTGTAGTCTTAACAAAGTATTATATTAGTTCTTTAAATAATGATTTTTAAATTCCTCTCTGTATACCAGCAAATGCATGGGAAGGAAGAAGATGAATTTGTTTTTGTTACAAGCCGACTTCAAAATGCAAATTTGGATATGGTCGGTGGAGGTGTTAAAATAATGCTTGAAAATTTCTCAAATGAGTTGTGAGGTTCCGATCCTTCATTTGACTTTTGAGAGGTTAAAGGGAATTTTGGTAATTTTTCATAATTAGTTGTTTGTTTTATTTAAGTTGGAGAGGAGATTCAACATAGAAACTACTCTTGATTCCTTGAAATTGAGAAAAGTGTATGTTTGAGTTTTGAAGGTCAAATGGCAGGTGATGAGATTCAAAGTTAACAATTCTTGACTTCGCATTTTGTAATTCAAGCGAACAATTTATTTTTTTCATGTTCACTTATTTGTCCATTCATTTAAGACCTAAACGAATAATTCACAAACGTAAATGAACATAAACAAACAAACCCAAACAAGCATAAACAAATACAAATGAAATAATTGACTAAACATAAACGAAACAAACAAAAGTTAGCATTAATGAACGCAAACGAAAAAGTCTACTACATCACAATTTAAAAGAGCCCTTTTTACGTTTATATTTTCATAAATATAACTACGTATGTATTTATTAAAACTTAAACGAACATAAACAAACGTAAATGAACATAAATGAATAAACATAAACCAATTTAAATTTGTTGAACTGCTCCTTGGTTTAGGGTAATTTGTTGCAGTTTAGGCTTTATGGGCATAAACAGGATTTAAATTTGCATCAGGTGATTGGTTGGAAGATTAAGCTCAGTATGATGAGATACGCCTTTGGTGTCCTACATGGCAATGTCTCATAGCAATGACTGACGAAAATGTATATATGCAAGATTTGGAGGTGAGGTACATTATTTCATGTCTAAGGTTTTTGCGTTGGGATTCATTTGTGTCCGTTTTTTATTGAGTTGAATGGCGATCTTGGTATGGATGAGGATAGCCCAATTATGCCTTCTTTTGCTGCTCATATATACGCACAATGCCACAAATGCAGGTTCCAAGTATTGATTCACACGGGTTGTTTGACAACGTTTTGAACTATGAAAGGTATTGGCTGATCTTGCTTACAACCAATCAGTTGACATCTACTTTGATTCCCCATATCTAATTGAAGCTGGAAACAGGGTAATTATTTATTCACATCATTAAATTTTGAAATAACACAATACTTTATGATCATATTTATTTAAAAAAAGGTATTTTGAAATAACATACGTGACTAACGATATTTAAACGATTTTTAATTTTGAATTTAAGAAGTTTATAATTTGTAGTCAACATGCCATGATGACCTGAGTGTCTTGTGCAGGTGGAAAGATAGATGATATAACTGTAATTGTTTGTGATTTATATGGTTCGCTATCTTGAATGTATTGCTTCCATGAGCAGGGTCACTATACATTTCTTGTAAATCTTAGAAAATTATTTTTATTATTATTTATTGATTTGTAAATTGTATTTTAAAGACCCAACAAGTTAAAGCGCATTATGGCAACGAGAGATGGATACCCTCCACCTATATTTAAGGTTGACTGTGCGTCGGTTGAGTTCTAGAGGCACTAATGACCGATTTTTGGTGTTATTTCATGATGAAGAAATCGTACCTAAGTTCTGATAGTGTTAGTGATGATTTCGATCCAGTTTTATAGTTATCAAATTTTCTAAACTGTTTAAAAATGTCTGGAATACCTAACCATAGATTGGTTTTTAAAGTAAGTGTGCCAATAATGTTACTAAGGAATATTGATCAAAAGAATGACATATGCAACGGAACTAGACTTCAAGTTATTCATTTGGGTAGGCGTGCTATCGGAGTCAAAGTAATTTCATGTACTAATATTGGTTATCGTACTTATATTACTCGTAATGGTCTAACGCCTTTAGATAAGAAACTTCCATTTAAGTTGAAGAGAAGACAGATCTGGTTTCAATTTGGCTTTCAATGACCATTAACAAATTTCAAAGGCAGTCTCTAGCAAGAGTTGAAATATATTTGAGAGATCCAGTTTTTACTCATGTTCTACTATATATATAGCTTTATCAAGAATGAATAGTAGATTTAATATTAAAATGTTTATTTTAGATAAGCAATGTAAAGTTTGTAGGTTCCCAGCCGGATCTACACGGAATATCTCGTTCTACGTAGGTGCGGAATCCCTACGTAAGACGATACGAGCGTAGAATCGATATACGTTAAACACAAGCAAACACACGTTACAATAAACAAAGAACACGTTGTATTGCAACTAATAACACGTGATATATCAATCACCGATTACACGAACTGAACAACTACCTCAAACAAGCCGTAACCTAAACCTATATAACATTCGACAACTTCGCCTAACATGTTTAGGCGAAGTTGTCACTAACTTCGCTTGTTCCACAAGTTCGCCTATATCAAGCGAACTTGTGAGACAACTTCGCTTAATCATAAATACAAAACATATAAACTCGATTACAGACACTAGATACTGAACTACTGACATCATGTACCAACAGACTCCCCCTTGGCAGTAGCTTCATATTTCTATCTTCAAACACGTGTCTCGTAATCCCAAAAATCTTGTATCTTCCATCTTCAAGCATGTACGCCTTCTCGTACACAAACTGAAACTACTCTTTGATATTTCTTTGCTTCTTCTTTCCAAGCAGGAATATAAAATATCTTTTTCTCGTTCAGCACCTGCAGATCAGCTTGAGACAAATTCACTAAATGCATAGGATCATATACTCTCATCAGCTCTTGTTCATCTTCATCCTCCATTACTGCTTCAGCTGTTTCACAATCAACGTACCACCATTTCAGATCTTTGAGCACATCCTTGGGCATTTGTTTCATCGGCACTTCTTTTAGACACCGGATCGGCTTATACTTCATTATAATCCAAGGCTTGCCATCTGCTCTCATTCCTCTGTCTTTGTCTTCAACGAGCTTTCCTTTCTGTGGTTTCAACAGCTCGAACTTTTTCTCCTTTATGCTTTCCTTCCAGACTATCTTCCCAATGATCCTAGCCATGTTATCATCACTCCTGTTTATCAACCCCAACCTGGCTAAGTCCTTCACTTCACATTCAGGCAACGTATTCAACGATCTCAACAACCTCTTGAAATACTGAACCCCATCATACCGTTTAATCACAAAAAGCCTCAACTGCTCATCATATAACCAGCATATAATCCCCTTTTTCGATTCAGCATAACCCCTGATGTTGTAACTTTTCTTGAACATAGTAGGGACCGCCGGTTTCTTAGTCTTTACGAACCACTGAGCGTAGCCTTCTTTCCATCTTGGCTGCTCCTCCCATTCTGTCTCATCACATCCCGTATCTTGACCCAAATCTGACTTTTCAACTGCTGGAATTTCATGCTCAACATTCTCCTCCACAATCTCTCCCTCTTCGACTTCATTATCAATCACGATCTCAGCCCCTATCTTCTCAATCTCTTCCAATGGTAACACATCATCATCACCATCTAACACCTCCTCAGCATCCACAACCACCACATCATCACCCCCTGAACCGCCAGCTGCACTCGTTGACTCCCCCTGAGATGTGGAAGTCCCAAGAGCTTGTTCAGTTCTTGGCAACTCTCCACCTGCACCTTTCGATGCATTGGGATCATCGTCTCGATCGTTGCTTTTTTTTGTCCTCAGCTCGTCACCCTTACAGCTCTTCTCCCCCTGAGATGCCAGAACTGTTTCAAGGCATCAATTATTTTACCATGCTCGATCAGGAGGGACGACTGAATCTGATTTTCCGCAACTAGGCGCTGAATAGTATGAGATTGGATAAGATTTACTCTTGATTGTTCTGCCACGACCCTTTCAAGCGTTGCTATTCTTTCCGAGTCGGATAAGGTTGCATCGAAATCAAACCTCAGATGTGATATGTCTTGAGTGTACGGAGGAGGGATTCCCAATGTAACCGGCACCTCAGAAACAGGTGGAAACGTAACCGCAGGTGGTATCGTAACCGACAACCCTGCAGTAGCAACAACTGTCGACTCAACAAACCTTGCTACGACCTCCGATGGAGTTAGAGATGGAGGTGGCAAGGACACAATCTCTGGAGCCGAGAGCTTGAATGTAGTGGGTGGGATGCCGAAGGAAGACGAGGTAGTCACCACAGGAACATCCGCGGCGCTTGGCCCTGTAACTGGCAATGGTGTAGGGACTATAGTCATACCAGACAGTGCGGGTGGAGTGAAACGAACCACCCTTGAGCTCTCACCAGCTCCCGAACCTGCACCTGCCCTTTCCCTTCTCGATCTACGGACCAACTGATGTAAATCTTCCTCAAAGTCCGAATCACTGTCATCGGTGTCTCTCTTCCTCTTCCCGTGAATTCTTTCTTGAGTAATCAGAATCTTTCTAGCTTCAGCCACATCATCATCTGAGGAATCAGAATCAGCCTCCGTCGTAGCTGCCACCGACACATCCACACTAGAAACCCGGGCTACCGAGACCTGTACCTCTTCCTCTAGATCAACACGTTCCATATCAAAGAAGCCTTGACCGCCAAAAGCAGCTTCAAGGTCTACATTTTCCTCCGGTGCCACAATAGGAGCAGCAGGTAAAGCTTGTTGTACCTCAGGTGGTGGTTGAGGTGCTCCAGCCTGTTGTGGTGCCGGATCCCAAAACTCGTCCCCACGAGCTGGGACATACTCTGTGTTGATCAAGTACCCAAATAATGGAGTATGTCGAGGACGGAGCTCAGGTTTGCTTCTTGCACTTGATGATCTACACAGAGCGAAGATTCGCTTGCTTACACTCTCCACATATCTAATCGGGCGGCGCTGAGGTAACGTGGGAGCAACATGATTCAAGATCATTTGAAGGAATCTTGGATACATCAGAAATCTCTCACGCGCCACCGCTCGTCTTTGACGGTCTATCTCGTAGAACACCATCTGACTAAAGCTATAACGCTTATTGTAAGTCAGTGATGTCATTGTCGACTGCATGGTCGCACCCATTCCATCTGTACCAGCCTTTCTCCCCGACATACACACGATCATCACGTGCATGAGAAAGCGCCATTGGTCTAACAAGAACCCCCAATGGACCAGAATAGCCCATTCTCAGAAAAGCACCATCTCTGAATGGAGCCATGAAGTCTGTTGGATCGTCTCTCGTTTCATCTCCAAACTGCAAAGCCACCCGGATCTGCTCAGACGAGAACAACACTATCTGATTGTTAACCGTTGCACGCATAACCGGGGGCTCGACTCAACAATCATATTCCACTGTCTGCCAGAAATCTTCTATGTTTGGTAAAGAGATAGGCAGTGTTGTAGTAATAGCGTGGAAGATACGCGAGCGGATAAGAAACGTGATGATCTCGCGGAAATCATCAACACCGCTCGCATCCGGGTCCAAAGTTATGTACATGTTATGCCCTGGGAAAAACTGCCGATTGTTATCTCCTCCTTCGTCACCACCTGCACCACCTGCTCCAGCTACAGCTGCCATTTCTGCAACACAAACAGTCTAAGTTAGAGAAACGTCGAAGTCAAATCACAAGTTCGCCTATTACCATGAGCGAAGTTATGATTTATTCTGTATAGGCGAAGTTAGGGGTTGGGGCGAAGTTGGGAACAACTTCGCCTTAACTTTAACTTCGCCTGATAACAGTTAATAAAAAAAAATTAAAAGGGCCAGGCGAAGTTAATGATAACTTCGCCTAACCACAACTTCGCCTCATATAGTGTTAAATAATTAAATATCAGGCGAAGTTAAACCTTAGGCTAAGTTAAGGATAACTTCGCCTAAACTGTAACTTCGCCTGAATCTGAAGCGGCAACAATTTAGACGTTCATAACGAAGTGATTTTGGTCAATTTGGAGATTGCGGACTCAACCAAACATGTTTTGACGGAGATCAACACTATCAAGTTGAATACGACTACGTTAAAACAATTTTGAAAAGCGGGTGTTGGATGTTTGAAAGAACAGGGTCACAAATCGGGTCGAAACGACCTTTGATTAACGCCATTGACATAGATTATAAGATACAACAACCCTACACACCTTTAACACGAGTTGAAATCGAGAAAAATAACACAGATTGATTCAAAGAGTAACTTCGCTTAGGGTTAACTGAGAATAAGTTCGCCGGGTTTTGAAAAATAATACTGAGCTTTGACCAAAAATTTCTTTATATAGGGTCAAGGTTATACAGGCGAAGTTAGGATTAACTTCGCCTGTTTAAACAACTTCGCCTCTTTCCTCAACTTCGCTCAATATGAAACTTTACCAAACAGACCCTTATAAATTGAACATTATGCCATTAACTTTTAAAACTTTCTTTAAAGAGTTAACTGATCCGATCAAGAACCAAGTAACCAGGTATAAAATCATACAACTACATAAGTAGAATAAATTTTAAAAATAAAGTACACGGGATCAAATTTCAGTCTAGTCGGGGACCAACATGTTTTAGAAAAGATCCGAACATGAATCATACTAATTAAGTGACTGTCACATAGATCCATGTTCAGCTGTATTATGACATAAAGAAACAGGTTGTAAGCAGGTAAATAACTTAAAATGGTTTTCATCGCTTCAGTGATACGGGTTAGGTTCAATTAAGCTCAAAATTTAAATGGGCAACACCTCAGAGATTATGACGTCTCCTATCTATTGTCAAAGCGTATTTGGCTTTCCCCAAGTCACCCCGAGTTGACCTCGACCCGTAGTGTCTGATTAAATAGTAAGTACACGTCGATCTGTAGAGTCTTCTTCCCATTCTCTTTCTTGCATCTTGATTGAGAAGTATTAACATTATTAGCTCTAGAATGTCTCAATAACACATATTTTTTTTTAATAAATATTTACACAGTTTCAGAGTAGTAAACAACTGCAAGTCCCGAATCTGGATCACTGCAGTTTCTTGACACGCTATCTTCACGGGAATCAGAACACTCACGGGCTCGTGTATGACTGGGTAATCGCTTTTCTGCCTATCATTCGGAAAGATATATGCGGAGACATACACAACTTTTAATGAGTTTCCACTTAAGATCGAGGAGATTTAGTTAGTATCACTTCTACTTTTACGCACCATAAAAAGCTACCATGACATACAATGACTGTTCTAAAGTCTTTTAGGCCTAATAACTTCACTAGTTAAGCACACAGAATCAGTTTGTCGATCACTTTCCAAGGTTGGATCAATTTTCTTTTAAACATAGTAAAGAAACTTCTTACGAAGTAGTAGACTTGAAAAATTATTTCATCACCCATTTAAAAATTTTAACTTCTATCGCCCCGATCAAGTCGAAGTCTTCAGGTAAATGGTTATCCTGAAGATCCAATGGATCAGCTGGACCGACCACATACGAGTATGTGTCCTTCTAACTAATTATGAACGACTAATTTTCAGCGAAAGAATAAAAACACATCATAAACCGCCCCGGTCACTTTCAGTCATCTGGTTAATGGCTATCCTCATACTCTACAGGTAGAAATGAGGACCAAACATATCCGAAGATATGTCCTTCAAACTGAAGCAACCGACATAATTCTAAGCGATAGTGACGTTTTTTTTTTAACAAAATAAAAATGAAAAACACGGTTACTCGGGATTGATCATCCCATTTAGCTCAACAAGGTTTTGAAAACGAGTTTTGTCAAACGCTTTAGTAAACAAATCAGCGAAATTATCTAACGAATCAACCTTTTCGAGCACAATCAATTTCTTCTCAGCACAATCCCGTATAAAATGATGACGGATGTCAATGTGTTTAGTTTTGCTATGCTTTACGGGATTGTTAGTTACTGAGATAGCAGCAGTATTATCTATGCAAATAGGAGTATGAGTGAAATTCAGACCGTAATCGCGCAATTGCTGTTGTATCCAAAGAACCTGGGAGCAGCAGTTCGATGCTGCCATGTATTCTGCTTCACAGGTAGAAATGGCGACTGAGGTCTGCTTCTTGCACTGCCATGACACTAATCTGCCTCCAAGAAACTGACATCCACCTGTTGTTGACTTCCGATTCTGATTGCTTTTGACAGAAGACATGATTCTTCTATTTCCATCTCAGTCGACCTCATGTCCATAACATATGTATTCTTTTCCCTTGGAGCCTTCATCACTATCCATGCCTCTGGTATCTTGAAACCAGGATACAGTACGATCGCTTCATTTTTGGTAAAGTGCACAGTGTAATCTTTGTCACAGATCTGAGACACACTCAGCAGATTATGCTTCAGCTCTTCAACGAAATTCACCTTTTCTAACTTCATTTTACCATTAGTCACCGTTCCAATTCCAGTAATTCTTCCACCACTCTCTCCAGCAAAACTTACTCTACCTCCCTAAACAGGTTTCCATTCGTGTAACAAATTCTTGTTACCCGTCATGTGCCGTGAACAGCCGCTATCCACAACCCATAGATTGTTTGCAGCCCTGTTCAACTGTTCCTGCACGATTAAAGCAAAGGATTAAAATTTGGGGACTCAAGACCTATTGGTCTTGGGTCGATTAAATCTGTTAAAAGGCATCCCGTACTTTAGCTGTCCAAAGTTAGTATTAGAATGATTTCTGTAAGTCCTAAAAGGATACCTTCTAGTAGATTGACTATGAGGCCATCCAAACCTTCGTGAATTAAATGAATTATTACTAATGATTTGGTTGTTAACAGGGAAAAACTGAGATCGACTTCTTTGAAAACCTGGATTAGTCCAATATCTGAACTTTGATGAGTTTTCATTTTTACCATTATAGTAATTACTGTTAGTTCTATTCTCAGTTTTCGAAGGCCTCATACCTCTGAATCTCTGATTCAGAGGGCAATCAGCAATCAGGTGTCCTGTTTGATTGCATCTGAAACAGCTCCTGTGTTCAACTTTCGTCTCAACAGTTGTTTTAGATGTTGAGGTTGCATTACTGCCCGTTTGTCTAACATATGGTGGGACATACGGGTTTAGTGGAGAATTCTTTTCAGTTGGTTTATGTTCCTCTCCACGTTTTAGTAACACAGCCTCTTCTTTTGTCTCACTAGACTCAGATGTCTTGTCCGAATTTGATAAGACAGAACTAGGAACAGAAATCTTAACATTCGAAACAGGCTTACTCGTTTCGCTTTAACTAACTTATGGATCTTTAATCGTAACTTTAACAGGAACTGTCTGACCAATTTCAACATCAACAGATTTCTGATTACTAGGATCATAAGTATAGTTATGATTATAAGGTGGTGGAACTTCAGAATATCCAATTCCTCCCCTTTTAACTGGGGAACGTTGATCACTTACGAGGTGATCAAGTATTGCGGAGGAATTTCTAAATTGCTCAAGCTTTCTGTTTAGTTCCACCACTTTCACCTGGTAATCAGCTATCTGTTTATCCCTTTCAGCAATTAGTTTGGTTTTCTCTTCTAACACTTCATAGCTAAGATCAATTACTTGTATTTTTTCAGCTAGACTTGCTTTAAAACTTCTGATATCTTTCTCACTAGCTTTTATTTTTACCGTGTAATTTTTTTCTCTAGTTTTAGTGTAATAATGATCTTCTTTTAATGTTCTAAATTGAGCATCCAAACTAACAAACTGATCAGTTATTGTTTTCAATTGTTTAGACAGATTTTCACATTTCGTACAAGGGAGCTTAGAACTTACCTCAGAGAGCTGATCTGACACCTCTGCCATATAAGCTTGATCTTCTCTTGTCTCTCTGTTTTTTCCTTCAGTTTCGATGTTAACCAAGTTGGCCTGTTCGAACACTTCCTCAACTTGCAGATTCCAATTGTATTCCCCGTTCTGTCTGGATATCATCGCCCTATTCTCGTTACTTCCCCCATTCAGTTGTGTTGGCCTGTTCTGACTACGTTCTACATGTTCATTTGTGCATTCTTTAGCAAAGTGTCCATTCTGTTGACAGTTATAACACCGAACCTTTGACTTATCAAAACCTGGTCTTTCACCAACGAATTTTCTACCAGTCTTCTTCATAAACCTTTTAACTCTTCTTAATATCATTGCCATCTGCCACTGCAGATCCATCTCCTCCAGATCATCAGCATCGATCTGATCATAGTCTTCGTCTAAAGTTGCAGGATCAACGATTTTACCTTTAATGTAATTTTCGTAAGAAGTAATGAAAGATGCATAGAGAGCAAACTGTTGTTCAGCAGATTTAACACTCATGGGCATCTGAGAGTAGTTGTTGTTCGGAACACTTAAAGAAAAACTACCCTTTGTTGTTTGAGGTTTAGAAGTGTTTGTTCCACCAGCTACGAAACACACATCACCATCCATGTTGAGAGTTACATGACCTTCATGAGTTGAGTTAGCACTCGAGTCTCCCTTTGAGTAGTAAGCAGATGATTCTGACTTCGAACTTGAACTTGAATTAACTTTCGCACCATACATTCCCGGATCCTGAACCTGATCAGTTGGTGTCTCTTTTCGAACCATGTTAAGTTCAAAAGTTCATAGTTTGTTGACTGCTGTTTCCAAGTTAATGTTGGCAAACTCTTTATCTTCTCTCATCAAGACAGTGTACATCTCCCATTTCGGTGGGAGAGCATCAAGGAGTTTTTCCACGATCTCTTCTTCTTTATAGTCAATTGAAAAGTTCCTGAGTTCGGTCATCAAGTGGTAATACCTTGTGATGATATCATCAAGTGACTCATTCTTCAAATGCTTGAACACCGAGAATTGGGTTTTGAGTAGCTTAATCTTGGATGCACGTATCCCCACATTACCTACATATCGGTTTTCAAGCGCTTCCCATGGCTCGCTGGCGGTTTTATATTTCCTGAAGGTGTGAAGAATTTCTTGTGGAAGAGCCATTGTTATCGCAGCATGAGCTTTGCTTTCAGCCTCATACATCTTCTTTTCTTCCTCTTCCATCTTATTGTATTTCTTAATTTGTTCACGACCCTCATACAAAGCCGTTGGTGGAATGTATCCATCTTGAATGCACACCCACATCTTAGCATCTTGATATTTAACATACTGCTCAAAACGATCTTTCCAAGCCACAAAATCGGTTCCCTTAAGCATTTTCTGTGCCTTAGTAGCTGAACCTGCTTCCACCTCCATTTTTACCAGTTCCGTAATATTTATGGAAGTCATCTTTTATAGAAGTACGAAACGAAAACACAAAGAAACCCGAAATTTTTTTTTTAATTTTTTTTTGAACAGTACCAGTAGGCGAAGTTAAACTTAACTTCGCTTAAGTCCTAATTTCGCTTGATCTTTCAACTTCGCTTTCTTCTCAACTTCGCCAGATTAGGCGAAGTTGTGGATAACTTCGCTTAAGTTAAGCGAACTTGTGAGGTAGGCGAAGTTGTTAATAACTTCGCTTAACCTTATATATTCGCCTAAACCCTACAAACAGTGACGGCAACTTCGCCTGATGAACACAAGTTTTTTGCAGGTTTGATTTTGACGTTTTGCGAGGTATGCGAAGGTGTAATGGGTTGTTTTTGATGGTGGGAGGTGAGTAGGACACAAAAACTCGGTATATTAACGTAAACTCGTCCCGCGAATAGTCGAACGGAATGATTTCTACACCCGTGTGATAATCCCGAACCACACAATCACGAGCAAACGCTCTGATACCAATTGTAGGTTCCCAGCCGGATCTACAAGGAATATCTCGTTCTACGTAGGTGCGGAATCCCTACGTAAGACGATACGAGCGTAGAATCGATATACGTTAAACACAAGCAAACACACGTTACAATAAACAAAGAACACGTTGTATTGCAACTAATAACACGTGATATATCAATCACCGATTACACGAACTGAACAACTACCTCAAACAAGCCGTAACCTAAACCTATATAACATTCGACAACTTCGCCTAACATGTTTAGGCGAAGTTGTCACTAACTTCGCTTGTTCCACAAGTTCGTCTATATCAAGCGAACTTGTGAGACAACTTCGCTTAATCATAAATACAAAACATACAAACTCGATTACAGACACTAGATACTGAACTACTGACATCATGTACCAACAAAGTTACAAATAAAACAATAAATATGCTTTTACTGAAAATATTTAATAGTTTACGAATTTGCAATTTTTAAAGTTTTAGATTATGTTTCTAAACAATGTATTATGACTTTTTTTTTTCTGTAACTTTATATTTTTAAGTACTTTATTTACATATAAGTTTGAATTGCAAGTATATTAAACAATCCTTCCAATACACATATTGTCATCTTAAATAATACGTGTTTAGTTGTCGATTTCTATATTTCTACCCGTGTCGTACACGGGTAAATAAAATCATCATGGATTGGTTTGTTTTGTTTCTGATGCAGATCTTCCCTTCCCACGCACTCCATTCTTAATCAAAATCCATCAACCACTCCTACTGAACTTGACCTAATTGACATTCCAACCAATTCCAATTTTTAATTCCACCAAATGCCCAGCCATTCATGTATTACCCCCGGAACCCCCATCACCTCTTACCTCTGATCCACTTCACCTACACTATCATGGTCGAAACCCTAACCCCCTCACCCTCACTCTGGACCACCCTCCGCCGTTCCATCTTCTCCTCCTACAAAACCCTCTTCGCACTCCTCTGGATCGCCGCCTTCGCCTCTCTCTTCATCTGGCAACGCAGTTTCCTCGATGCCTTTCTCATCTTCCGCCGCCCGGTTCTCGCCTCTCATCCTCCGCCGCCGCCACGGTTCCGGCCGGTGGTCTTTAATTTAACCGACTTTGGTGCCGTTGGAGATGGTGTGACGGTGAATACGTTGGCTTTTGAGAAGGCTGTGTTTGCGATTTCGAAGCTTGGGAAGAGTGGTGGCGGCCAGCTTAATGTTCCGCCTGGGAAGTGGCTTACGGCGCCCTTTAATTTGACCAGTCATATGACCTTGTTTCTGGCTCAGGATGCTCTTATTCTCGGTATTGATGTGAGTGTTGTTTTATACATTTGGGCACTTATTAATTGATTGTAGCTGTTATTAAATGAGCATTAATAGGAATAAGCTAAAAGGTATATGCTTTAATTGGTAAAATCTTATGATGTTTGTTCACATTATACACAGATATGCATAAGTTGTATATATAGAGGCTAATTGAAGGGTAGGTTATCAGTTTACGCTCGTTCTGCTGAAGCTCCGTACTTTTAGTTGGAATAATTATTCATGATTTGTGAAATTGAAATCTTAGTTAATATACTCTGAACAAAAAAACATTATTTCTCTGCACTTGAGGATCTTGATGCTTGAAGTCGTGGATAAAAAGATTTTATTTGTGCAGGGATTCTTGAAATAGGTATATTTGTCTGCTGTCAACTTGATCTTAAGTTTCTTTCAAGCAAGAAAAGCCCTTGATTTGTGACTACTGTTACAGATGGATTCATGTAAAATTTGACATTGTGATTAGTTCCACTAGTTGTCCCTAAACTAGTTCATTGTTTTGCATTTTAAGCTTATATCTTTTGATCATGCAAAACACAAAACGATATATGTATGCACATTGCAGATATTAGAGATTCCTAGTCATATCCAAGATTAATTGTATGCATTTCCTAGTCAAAAGTCATAGTCAAGTCTTAGTCAAATTGTTGTTATAAGTGTACGTTATAGGCTATGTTATGTTACTTTTTGTATATATTCGGTATGAGTTGTGAATAGAAAACTATGTTGAATCATTTATAGCAGATACCATTGGGCTTCAAATCTTTGAGAATTCATCATTGCTCTGCACTTAAGGATCTTGATGCTTGAAGTCATGGATAAAAAGATTTTATTTGTGCGGGGATTCTTGAAAGTTGAAATGGCTATATATGCTAACTTTTTCTTAAGTTTCTTTCAGACAACACAAGCTCTTGATTTGGGACTATTGATACAAAGGCATTAATGTAAATTGTGACATTGTGAATAGTTCCTCTAGTTGCTCCTAAACTAGTTTAGTGTTTTGCATTTTAAGCTTATGTTGTGTAAACGATAAATGTATGAACAATGCAGATGCCATTGGGTTTGAATGTTTCATGATTTCTATTTTACTTTTTAGCTTACATCAACTATTTTGGGTCAAAAGGGTTGTAATAGTTTGAGTGATAGTTATACATAGTTCTTTTGTCTGTTAAGGTGTCAAAAGCCGTTGCTTATGCACGTGGCTCATGTATCCTCACTTTGTTTAACAGGATGAAAAGTATTGGCCTCTAATGCCTCCTTTGCCTTCTTATGGTTATGGTAGAGAGCATCCTGGACCCCGATACGGGAGTTTAATTCATGGTCAAAACCTCAGAGACGTTGTCATCACAGGTCAATACATCTGATATGCTCTTATTCGTACGTCTTTCTATTGATATAAGGCCTATAAAGTGTAAACGAGCCGAACGTTCTGTGAACTGTTCGTGAACTGTTCGGCGAGAAGGTCGTTTATTTAATAAGCTAACGAACATGATCACATGTTTTGTTAGTTTATTTATGTTCGTGAAAGTTCGTTTGTGTTCGCTTATTTTTGTTTGTGTTCATTTACGTTTGTTCATATATGTTCGCTTATCTTTGTTCAGTTATGTCCGTGAACTGTCGTTTAGACTTTAGATTTTAAACAAACGAACATAAATGAACATGAACATGTTCATTTTTTAAACGAACGAACACAAATACTTGTTTGAAGTGTTCATGTTTGTGTTCATTCAGTTTGTTTACTGGCCTAGATACATAAGTTCTAGATATAATCATGAGTAACCAGAACCCTTTTGTGTAATTTACCTATGTTTTATACTTAAATTGATTATATCTTTGTTAAT
Source organism: Bidens hawaiensis (assembly GCF_021521415.1). NCBI lineage: Eukaryota > Viridiplantae > Streptophyta > Magnoliopsida > Asterales > Asteraceae > Bidens > Bidens hawaiensis. Next base: position 30,326 of record NW_027492416.1, on the reverse strand, counting down.
CATGACAACAGGGAATAACGGTACCATCGATGGACAGGGTCAAAGATGGTGGAAAAGGTATCGCCAAAAGCTTCTCAACCATACGCGGGGCCCGCTTGTGCAGATAATGTATTCAAGTGACATTCTAATATCTAACATCACTTTTAGAAATCCACCTTTTTGGACACTTCATCCTTATGATTGCAAGAATGTAACCATAAAAAATATGACAATCTTGGCTCCCCTTTTCGAGGCTCCAAATACAGATGGTATAGATCCTGGTAAGCGTGTATAATGTATTTCCTTTCTGTTAAAAGTTATTATCTTTTCAAGAGTTTTGCACATATTAAATCGTGGCTCTTGTTTAAATAGATTCATGCGAAGATATGATAATAGAGGACAGCTACATAAGTGTCGGTGATGACGCCATTGCAATAAAAAGTGGTTGGGATCAATACGGTACCGCGTATGGTCGACCTTCTAAAAATATTCTCATCCGAAATCTTATGGTTCGTTCTATGGTTAGGTGAGTTTTTTTTATGCAATTTGTTTAATCTTTTAGAGTCTAAACACGTGCCATAACATTTACATGCATACAGTGCTGGAATATCAATCGGTAGTGAAATGTCGGGTGGGGTATCAAACGTGACAGTTGAAAACGTTCTAGTGTGGAACTCGAGACGTGCTGTCAGAATAAAGACAGCTGCAGGCCGTGGGGCCTACATCCGAGACATTAAGTACAAAAACATTACGTTTGAAAACGTGAGGGTGGGAATAATAATCAAAACCGATTACAACGAGCACCCGGATGATGGTTTTGACCCGAAAGCTTTTCCAGTGATCCGGGACATAAGTTACATCTCTATTCATGGTGAAGGCGTGCGTGTGCCCGTTAGAATACACGGTAGTGCGGATATTCCCGTGAAGAATGTGACATTTAGGGATATGTCGGTTGGGACTACATACAAGAAAAAACACATATTCCAGTGTGCATATGTTTCAGGAAGGGTGATAGGGAGTATATTCCCGAAACCATGTGAGAATCTTGATCTTTATGATGAACAAGGAAATCTTGTGAAAAAATCTGTTTCTGAAAATGCTTCAGACATAGATTATGATATATGATGGCGGGCTTGTGTTCTTTTATACGTTCGGCTTCGTGGAGCCGTGGAGGTATCGTTTGATAACCGGGGCCTTTTTGGTTTAATTTTTACTGTAGGGATGTTGGTATAGAGGGTTTGGTGATTTAATGTTGTTCTTTCCTTTGCCTTTGTTTGTAATACATGTTTATATAAACGAATGTTATTCAAAAAACCAAAAATAGGCCTTTTTTAAAATAATATAGGGAATTTAATATTGTTCTTGCACTTGTATGTGTATTCATTAGGCTTCAGTATATTAAAGGAAGAAGTTATAAAAACTTGGATAGACAAGTAGAGATTATTTGCTTAACGTTTCTACAATTAAGCGTGCCATTTATTTTATACATTATTAATGACTAGCGGGAACTCGCGCGATGCGGCGGGGGCAAGAGTTTACAACACGGTATTCATTTTCTAATTAGCTAATCGATCTTGCATGATATATTGTATGGTAAAAGAAAGACAACATGAAAAAGAAAAGATTAATGTCCAATACTTCTAATAGAACTTAATACAATAGGTAAGAGATTTCAAGTACACAATCTTTAATGAGATCTTAATTTCTCAAGTTAAAAAGTTTACATCAAAAGCATTGTTTACTCACTTTGAAGTTCATATTATCATGTAATTAAATATGGCAATTTTAACCATTTTATAAGTTCAAACTAAACATCTTTATGCAACTGTTTAATAGATATGTACTCCAAGAACGGTCTTTTAACCTCTGCAAGAAAACTTTTTGAGCAAGATTGCCGGTCGAAAAATGCAATTTCATATGGGTGATATCCGGGTGCGGGTTACACGGGGCCGATCAAGAGGCGATTAATTTGTATGATAAAATGGTTAAATCCGGGATCAAACCGGATGCAGTCAGTGTGCTTGGAGTTCTTTCCGCCTGTAGCAAATCAGGTCTGGTTGAAAAGGGTCTTGATGTTTATAACAAGGCGGTGAGTGTATACGGGGTTGAAATGTGTTCTTGACTTTGTTAGTGTGATGCAAACTATGAGACTAGAGTTTTGGGTTATAAATCACTTATTGAGATTGAGCCTGAAAATGCATCTAATTATGTGTCACTTTTTTCTAATGTTTATGCAAGAGTGATGGAAGAAAGTAAGAAAGAAAGAAAGTTGAGGAAGGTGGCTGGCCTGAGTGCAGTTGGATTATAGTTTTTTAGTTGCTGTTAAAGCTCATCCTGCATGTGGCAAGATCTATGACATGTTGAATGACTTGCTTCTAGTAATGAATAGACCTTGATGCTAAGGATGGATGTGCAAAATTAGTAATATTAGAATTTTGTGAATGGTCAACTGGCCATTATGTTTCATCGAAGTGTATATTTCTTCATTTTTAATTATCATAAAACAAACAACATTTTGTTTTTAAGATAAAAGGATCCAATTACAATAGAGAGGCAGGGGAGCGGGCAACAAGCGAAAGTTATCGTTCTTCGACGTCATTGAAAATAAACAATAATGTATATTTTTTATTGGTTTTAACTTGTTTTATTTGTTATAGAGATGTACCCATCTGCATTATCTAAGACCAAAATGCTCTTTATTTAACAGAAAAGTTTAACGGTGTTAGTTTTCTAGATTTTAATCTGGACAAAAAAGGAAACAAAAAAGAATCTGCTCAGAATTGCCTTAACTCATCAATTGAAGATGTTGAGCGATGGACCCAACCATCGCAAGATTTAATCATCACAGCATATGCACCAGCCGGGAATCGAACCCGGGTCTGTACCGTGGCAGGGTACTATTCTACCACTAGACCACTGGTGCTGGATATTCATTTTTGGAAGTTAAATATTCTCTTGCTGTGCATTTTTCAGAAAATGCTTAGGATTTTTTTCTGGATAAAACATATGATGGTGTATAGTTCCTAATAATATAATGATGATAACTTATAGTTGTAATGGTTATATAAATATGTAGTGTATCCAATACGCTAGGATATGATTTATGATTTAGTGTTCTACAATAGGTTTATGATTTAAACATACATGATGCCCATCATGTTATCAATAAACATTATGGAGATTTTTCCTTGCCAAGATAAGCTTAGCAAGTGTGAAACGACTAGCATAACTCTTCGGAAACAAGTCACTAAGGCTTTCTCACATTTCTTTAACATGTATCAAATAATCGTATTAGGTATCATTTAATCCCGTACCCATCTTACATCTGTGAAAAGTTTTAAATTATAATCACATACCTGGTCTATACCCGTTGGGTTTCGGGTATACCCGTCAGGCCGGACTTTTTTGCCATCTATGACTTTAATCAAATTGAACAATATATTTTTTCCTTGTTAGCCATAACCATAACAAACAAACTATCAGGAATGTTTGGATTTTTATAAATCTTCATTAGTAATTATTTAATATTTTCTTTAATCAAAATCGTGTAATACACGAGTTTTTGATCTATTTGTTTATAAAAAAAAGCTAAGACCATACGGTAAATGACAGTTATAGTGAAAGTGACACGTGGCAAGACGACCCAATAAAAACCAAGGACTATTCATTCAAGTTTTCAAATTATAGGGTATACACTTGTTTTTATGGGCATGAGTATGAAGAAGTATGATCATATGTTATGAATGCCAGTTAGCCAATGATCTGCTGGGCAAGTGTCACCTGCTATTTATCCTCATAAAATTGTTGCGAAATCAACTTTCACAAAGAGATGAATAAGCGGATTTTATAAGTAAATTTAAGGGAGTTTGTGTTTGTTGTAAAAATAACATCTCGTTAACCCTAGATGCTCTGAATAATATCGACACAACTACAGACATTACTTGCAAATCATACCATGCCCGAAAAGAAGGTTGCAATTTTGCCCTAGCAATATACAGACAAGACGTTGCTTGTGTTTTTAACAAGGCTCTATGCTATGGGCGTCATGAGGAGGGCGCGGAACACCGCCGCGGGGCGCTGTCGGTGGGGGCGCGGAGGGGAGAGGCGCGGTTGGGACGACCGGCGCGAAGGAATGGTGGTGGGCCCGCTCTTTCTTCATCCCTCACACACACATATATATATATATATATTGGGGCGTCCAAGAGGCATTAAACCATAGCGGGGCGGGCTTCGAAGCCCAGTTTTCTACGAGGGGATGACGTGACACTGTGGAGGGACTTCGAAGACCCCCACATAGCAGATAGCCTAAGTAGAGTAGAAATATCAAATAAAAATATCAACGAAGTCTTCCAAATGACACCTATCCTGGTCCTAGATAGTAGATACATAAAAAATAGACCATAAACAAATTATCATATTCTTTATCACCTATTACTTGTTTATTGGATTACATCGAAACAGAAGGCAAGCGGGCAACAAGCTGCGCCGCTACCCCTTTTTTTTATCACCTTAAAAAACAAATTATAATATTTGACTTTCTGGCACCCTATCCACACCAACTCCTTTTGTGTTCCTTATTAAAATCAAACATTTAAATAATTCATTTGGTAACGACAGGTCTAGTGCTGTGACTTAAAATGTGTATTAGCTTTTCCGAAATATGCGGTGAAATAATTAAAAGAAAAATATTACCTTTTTCTTTTTTAATCGAATTAATTCTTGTAAAGGTATGGACCATATAAGTCCACCTCGTCATTATATGTAGGTTTGGTCTTTTCCTTTGTCGAGGAGTGGAACCGTAAACTACCGCCGAGGTTTGCACAAGGACATTAAATGATACAAAATATTATTGAAAATGAACGTGTTCCACAGGAATGTATGGTACAGGTATTAAAAATAAACTATTTTTATTGATTCTACAACTACATATATCTTTCAATTATTAATTGTTAATAAATAAATAAATAACTACCAAATGTAAAGAAAAAAAAGGCTGGATTCCTGTTTAATCTAGTAGTCGTTGGTTTTTGGTCGGAGCCGCTTAGGGATGAGAATGGGTTAGGTTTGGATCGGCTTTAGGTATTCTCAAACCCATACCCAATTATTAAAGTCTGTCGGGTATTTATCGGGTAATTATCCGTCGGGTTTCGGGTTTAAAATATCTATTAAATGCTTGGGATTGAGTTTGAAAAATGCTTATTGGTGTTTTCAAAAAGCCAATAAGTTAAAATGTGTTTGGCAATTACAAAAATTTTTTTTTTAACTTTTTGAAAGGGTTAAAAAGCAGTTTTCTACAAAGTTGTTTTTTGAAAAAGCCAATAAACATTTTTTAAACTCAATCCCAAACATGCTCTAACACAAGTGATAAAAAAGTAAAAACAAACTGTTCAGTTTTATTCAGAATATGGATCCAGAACTTATGGAATATCTTTTAGTTTTAGAAATAAATTAACCAACATGTAGCGATCCAATTGGTGTATTACATGCCGATTGTTTTGAGAACAATGTGCAGATGTCAATTGTATGGAATACGGGAAATTGATCAATAGAGGAAAGTTGAATAATTATAAATTAGAAATTTATGGAGATAAATTAGAAAAAGAAAAACATAAAATTGATATTTTAAGATAAATATATATATATAGGTTATGTCGGGTACATCAAGTATATAATCGGGTAAATGGGTCAATGTTATCGGGTAATCGACTACATTACAAATCCCAAACCCACAGAAAATTTCAAAAGTAATCCCAAACCCGTCTCAAACTCAATGGGCCGGGTATTACCCGTCCCAATTGTGTCGGTTTCGGGTTTTCCTATCGGGTTTGGGTTTCACTGCCATCCCTAGAGCCGCTTGTTTCATCTAGTAGACGTCTGATTTTCAAAATTTTGTTCGGAGTGGCCTGTGTTTTTTTTTAATCGGAATAAGAAGTAAACTAATATCTTGAAGGTTCGCTAGGAACATTGTTGTCAACTGACCTGAAACAAGGCGGGCCGCCAAGAACATTGACGGTAGATATCCAAATATAAACATAGCACAATAGTTTTGACATTTGTAACTTGTATTATCACATAACTAAGCATGTGATTCATTGTCTCAAATGAGACCCAACACCATTTCCAATTATAAGACAACTCATTCGCATAATCGCATACTCGTGAATCTTTGGTGTAATGAAATTTAAATCCTCAAATACCAGCCTTAGGAGACTAGACAGAGTTCTACAATTCACCAAATATTAAGCCACTTATAGCATATATGCATAATGTCCCACCCATGTTATGTTTACTCGCGACATGCATCCATAATATTATACTTATTTTAAAAATGTATTACTTTCGTGTAATTTATCTCCCATCTTGACATCACAACATACCATTATAATTCCTTATTATCCTATGTGACTTTAAACACATTTTCTCATTGCACTTGAAGGATTCTTTTAGCGTTTGAGTTCTTTGTTATTGTCGCTAACATCCTATATTATATCATTTACTTATCATAATTGAGATATCATCATCATTTAAAACGATCAAATAAATTTATGGAGTTACATCCTCATCTCAACATAATCTTAGTCATACGTTTATCATCAGTCATGCACATACCATGTAGCAATATATCTCTTTTTAGTTTACACATATGTTAACCATTTACAGACCCATTATATATCAATATATTTAGCGCACGCCCTAAGATGATGTCATTCATCTGTATGCCTATTATAGCATCTATAAGATCGTTTACCAACCCTTGTACGCAAGGCCGACCCTTAGGTAGGGTAAGCCAGCGGCCGTCTGAGACACGTAAATTTTGGGGGCCAAAATTTTTTTATATCTATATATATATATAGTTTTATATTTTTTTATATATAAAATAGGTATGGATTTTAAATCTTAATCTTATAATTTATTAGACCCAAAACCTTGTTTAATCCATAATCCATTTAATTTATTGGACCTTAACTAAAAAAAAATAATGGTAATCTTCGTTTGAAAATATTAGCTTATACATTTCGTTACTTGTTAGGGCCTATAGGCATTTTTATTTCGGCTCGGCCGCTGTATTTAAATCCTTAAAGACGACCCTGCTTATACGACCGTATGCGTAGATCAAATTACAAGCTACAACTTATTCAATTCTGTTGGGCTATATTTATGGTTTATGCTTTATTTTTGGGCTTAGTTGGGCTATATTATGTAAACCGAAACCTCTTGATTTCGGTGGGCTTTAGTTTGTTTTGGGCCTAGGTTGGTGGTCTATATATATGATGTATGTAACTCATTGTAGGGTTGTTGGTTCTAAGTTGTTTGTCTTTTGCAGCTCAACCGTGTAAGTGATTAAGAGCTTAAGCACCCGACGTTTTTGAAGTCTCTTTATTGTGTTCTTCTATTTGGTTTTACGTGAGATATTGTGCTTTGTATAGAATCGGCTTGAGATTAGTTTCCGCCTAATCTTCAAGTATACTGATATCACGTTGAAAGATCCGTTGTGGGACTTACAATTGGTATTAGAGCCTATAGACCTATTCTAGGCTCGGTTAAAGGTGATATCAAGGATTCCACCGATGACTTTCGGGTGTGTTCGTGGTTGAAGATTTCTGGATCTTGAAGAATTGTTCTTCGTGTTCTTCGGGTTCTTAAGATTTTTGTGGAAAAGATTTGAGTTAATCTTTGAATTAAATTCAAATCCCTTCATTCTCGGGATTTGATTATATCTTTAAGATTACCAAATCAAGAACCTTCTTTATTCTCGGGATTTGACTAAATTTTCAAGACTTCCATATCAAGATTCTTGATAGTTTTCGGCCAAGATTTGAAGGTTTTCGGGAAAGGATTTGGGCTAATCTTTGAGTTTAATTTATTCTCGGGATTTGACCATATCTTCAAAGATCACCATATCTTGAGCTCTTAATAGCTCTCGGTGGCTTTATTGTGTTCTCGGGAAGATCTTTGAGTTCTTGGGTAGATTTGATAGTTCTCGGTCAATAATCAAAGTTCTCGGCCACTGTTCAAGGTTCTCGGTCAAGTTTCAAGTGTTCTCGGTTACTGCTCAAGTGTTCTTGGCTACTGTTTCAAGTGGGCTTCTGACTCATTGGGCCAGTCATCCGAGGTATGTTCATGGCCTTCACTTCAACCAAATCCTCTGATGTAAGTCCTGTATTATGCTCCCAATCATGTATTGATAAAGTAGGACTGTATAAAATTCACAATAGTAATACGATTAGAGAAATGAAGGGAATTAAATATGAAAATGCTACCCTTAAGAAACTGGAAAATGCATTGAAAGAGTAAATAGAGGCACAACAGAAAGACTTTTCAAAACTCCAATCTGATTTCAGCATAAAATGCTGTCACCACCTTGATGCTAAAAAGAAAATTTCTGAACTAACCGCCGAGTTAGATGCATCCAAGTTAGAGATAGCTAAAATAAATTTGAAAATGCTGAATTCAACTTTAAGAAGTTTGATGTCTCTAGCGCTGTCGTAGAGTCAATGATAGAAAAATAGTTAAAATGGAAAGAGAATAAGGGTGTGGGTCTTGGGTACAACATGGTTCCCCCTCCATATCATGATAATTGCACTGGTCTTCCTCTTACCAAAGAAGAGGAAGAAAATGAAAAATGCATGCAGTATGGTAAGGTGACTTCAACTGGAAAGGGTGCTGTTGGTTCAATCAAAGCTATTGAATCAACATATGGGGTAAACGATACTAATGTGTTTACTTCACATGCAGATGAAGTGATAATTGAGGATTGGACTGATGAGGATGATGACTCACCTTTTAATTCCCATGTTTCTTCGAATTTGCCTGTTTTGAATACTGTTGCTACAAATATTTGTGTGGGCTCTGTTTTAAAAAACAAATCGTGTGGTTGATTTTTCAAAAACTTCTAAAAGCAATGATCTGCTTTCTAATAAACTTGATAAAAGTAAGAATTTTGCATAAATATTCATCACCCAAGTTTGTTAAAGAATGAAGTTCATGTACTTGTAATTTGAAAAACCCAATGCTAAGTCCACAGCGGGACAAACAAGCTCACACAACATAGCAAGACCGGGAATCGGCTATAACGATTTTTTCGTTAAAAGGCAAACCTGTTTTAATTGTGGCATTCCCGGTCACATTGCTAGAAATTTTTCACGTCTCCCGTATGTCCCATATTACAGTCGTCATCAGAGGATTATGCCTCAAAATACCTACAAAAATTTTAACTCTAATAAGACGAGGTATTATAAGGCAAAGCCCTTTGCCGGTGATTGGAGGAGAAACAAGGCTGACAGGTCAAGTTCCCATCAGACCAAGCCTATTACGGTTCAAAAGCGGAACAGAAACTCTGTTTCGGCTCCGAGACCAAAGTGGGCCTTAGAATCAAAATCAGTTAGAAAGTCAAAGTCAAAAGTGCATTCAGTCCGCAAACCAGAGACAAAGCCAACTATCTGTACAAACAATAAAGTTTTAAAACCCAAATACAGATGATTGCCTAAATCTTCGGTGAACAAGTCATCAAAGCCTTCTTGTTCGATTTTTGATAATCGGGAAAACATGTCATGGCAACCCGTGACACGTTTGAACAAGTCAGGCCTACCCAGAACGACTATGGACTGGGTACCTAAAACTAACTAATCTCGCACATCGTGCAGGAACAACTATGTAGGAATATCATCAGACCGTGGTATGTTGATAGTGGCTGTTCCAGGCACATGACAGGAGACATCTCTCAACTGAGCGACATTCAGATCTTTAATGGGGGGGTATGTTTCCTTTGCGGGAGGAGGGAAGGGTAAGATTACTCAGAAGGGTACTGTGAGTAATGGTGTTCCTGGGGGATCGACTCATTTCATGGCAATGCAAGAAACAACAAACGGTTTCCACATCCACTCTGAGGTTGAATATGTTGCTGCTTTTTCCTGTTGTTCTCAAGTCATATGGATGCAACATCAACAGCTGGACTACGGTTTGGAATTTCTTAATGCTCCTATTTTCTGTGATAATGATGCTGCCATTGCCATTGTTAAAAAAACCGGTTCAACATTCTAAAACCAAGCACATCAATATCAAAATTCATTTTATTGTGACTGTTACGACCGAAAATTGATTCGTCTTGAATAAGTCCACACTGATAATAATGTGGCGGACCTATTTACGAAACCGGTTGAAACAGCCAGATTCAATGTGCTTGTTGGGTTTCTTAAGATGTTACGTTTTAAAAACTGAGTATTTTTGAGGTTTAAATTGTGTACATAATTTTTTTTTCTTTTTGTTGTCATAATTTATGTACAAATTTAGGGGGGGAAAAAGAAAAACACAAAAAGAGTGTGTGTGTGTGTGCTTATAAAAAAACATGTTTTGTTTTGTTGCTTAAAATCATGTCGGTTACTTAAGTTCAACGGACATATTTCATATATTTAGTCCCTTCATCAATTTTTGACTCACAGGATAGCCATTAACCTTAGGACTGAAAGTGACTGGGGCGACTGAACATACATAAAAAATTATTTTTGTTTAACTATCGGTTTAAGTTCTTTCACTGAAAATTATGTCGGCCGTCTAAGTTTGAGGGACATATTTTATTATGTGTTTGGTCCTATCGTCTACCTGTAGACACATAGGATAGCCGTTCACCTGAAAACTGAAAGTAACTGGGGTGATTGAATTTAAGATTGTCTTCAGGGTTACCATTTGGGAAGTGATATTATCATTCAGCTAAAGCTTACTAGAAGCTTAAAATATTTTCAAATCAAAATTGATCCAACCTTTGAGAAATGATAGATAAATTGATTATGTGTGCCTAACGTGTGAAGTTATTAAGCTAAAAAGGCTCTTGATTAGTCATTGATGTGTATGGTAGCTTTCCATGATAAGTAAAAGTTTAAAGTGATATAAACTATATCTGCTAAACTTATTGTGGAGAGTCATCTTGAAGATACTTTGCATGTCTCTAAATACATCTCTCCGAATGATAGACAGAAAAGTAATTACCCAGTCATACACGAGCCCGTCAGTGACTTGATCAGCAAGATATTATGAAGCTTAAAAAAAAAAACCTTGTATACATATATATGAAAATTGTTGCAATTTAAATTTGTTTTAAAAGCTTAAAGGGGCACCAGGGAATTACAGGGGTGGGGCATACAAGTAAGTCCTAAACACCCTGAATGTAAGGCTTGTAAGTCCAGATGGCATGTAAGTCCAACGTTCAACCTTAAAGCTTAAAATTATTTTTGTATAGAGAAATTCTTTTGATCAAGCACTAGGGGGTTGGAGTCAAATTGGGGTGATCTGGGGAAAGCCAAATAAGTTTTGAGAAGAGATAGGGGGCGTCATAGGTCCATAAGTGATGTCCATATAAGCTTTATGCCTAATTGCATCTAAGCATATCACTGGCGCAATGAAAGTCATGCTAAGCTTTTACCTGCTATCAACCTTTTCACTATGTCATAATAATGCTGAAAATGAATCATTGTGAAAGAATCTTAATCAATATGATTTCATGTTCGGATCTTTTCATAAAATAGTTGCTTGCTTAATACAGCTGAAATTTGATTCCAAAATATGTTAAATTTTCTGAAGGCCGGATGGTTAAATTGTTTTTGTTTAGTTTTTGTTCTAATTTTATTTTCTATTTTGATTTTTTTTAACTTTTACCTCATGTTTACTCGTGTCGAAACAAATATCTTTAAGAAATCATTTTTCACATGAATCGGAATTGTTTCTAGCTCATGAAATTTGACGTCTGCTAGTTATGTTCTTGGGTCATTATGTTTAGCCAAATGTGTCCATAACATATGTGTTCCTGGCCCAGTCATCTTTGACCCATGTTGTTTGTGTTAAAGGTGTTCTCAGCCCATCTGGGTTCTCGGCCCAGATGGATGTCTCTCAGGAGTTCAAAAGGTTTTGTTTACAGATTTGATTAAGTTTAGAAGGGAGTCAAAGTGGTTTATCAAGGTCTTCATCCATTGGTTAAGTCTGGAAGATTGCTGAGATCGAGGCAGATGTTGATGCTACTGGTGCAGCTGTAGCTGAGGAACATGTGGTTCATGCTCAAAGACACGTTACCACCTTTGAGACATTGTCCGATGATGATGAGTCAGATAGTTCTCCATCACAACCTACGGAGACTGAACACCAAGTACAACAGTCAGTATCTACTGCTGAACAAGTTAAATAGTTCAAAGCGTTCAAGAAAAAGCTCCAGTTGACTGCATTGAAGCCTCCTCAATCAGTCACTGCGACACATGTTGAAGATGATATTGACGAAGAGCCAACCACCGATCTTATTCCACACAAACAACGAAAGAAAGATCTGAAACCGGGTGTACTGGCTAGTGATGTGATACCAACTACTCAACCAACTGTTGCTGAGCCTGTTATTGTTGAAGCTCAGACAGCTCGAGGCTTATCTAATGCTGCTCAACAAACTCGACCAGATTTTTGAAGATATTCTCGAGTACGATTAAAATCAAGCAATAAACCAAGGGGGAGATTGTTGGGCTATATTTATGGTTTATGCTTTATTTTTGGGCTTAGTTGGGCTATATGATGTAAACCGAAATCTCTTGATTCGGTGGGCTTTAGTTTGTTTTGGACCTAGGTTGGTGGTCTATATATATGATGTATGTAACTCATCGTAGGGTTGTTGGTTCTAAGTTGTTCGTCTTTTGCAACTCAACCGTGTAAGTGATTAAGGGCTTAAGCACCCGACGTATAATATACGTGTGTTTTGAAGTCTTTTTATTGTGTTCTTCTATTTGGTTTTACGTGAGATATTATGCTTTGTATAGAATCGGCTTGAGATTAGTTTCCGCCTAATATTCAAGTATACTGATATCACATTGAAAGATCCGTCGTGGGACTTACAAATTCATTTTCACTTCTAACCCATAAAATACTCGATTTTGGTGTGTTTATAATCATTCAAACTCATTTATAACATGAAAACATATCACGAACATTTTCAATTATCACAAAAAATCATTAATAATATCATTTAATTTTAATAAATATAATTATAAAAACACTTATCTAAAGCTTGACGAATAAGAAGAAAATGATCTTGTAATTAGAAACTCCTGGTCTTTTTGTTTGTTGATCACACACATTTACCCAAAGTTTGCTTAAGTTTACCATCTTGTAATTACCTCAATCTTCATAACAAGCTTCATTTACTTTACCACACATTTATTTAGGTCACCAATTTGTTTCTCTATTATAAACTTTATTATAAACTCTAGATGTTTGAACATGAAACCCAAAGTGGGATGCCACATTTTAAAAGGAAAATTAGACGGGGTTCAAGTGAATTTGATATGAAATCACCAATTAAGCCACCATTACTCAGTCCGTTGAAATCACAATGATCAATATGTTCAACCATCATTATTGTTGGCTTTTGTCGGTCCATCCAATGCCATAAAAAAGTATGATGGACGAGCAATCTATCAAGACCACATACATAATTTAGTGTACTAGAGGCACTCCTTTCATGTACTACGAAATACCCTAAGGGCCCGTTCGTTTCACGGACTTTTTTTTAAAGGATTTGGAATTGGAATTGGAATTGGAATGGAATGGAATGTTTGAGAATCCCTTTCATGTGTTTGGTTGGTTGATATGTATTGGAATTGGAATCTTCTTCATTCTCGAGTTTTTTTTTTAAGAACGAGGACAACGAAGGAAACGTTTTAATTTTTTTACATTTTTTGTTTTTGATTTATATTTTGATTTATGATTTTTTTATTAATTTTTTTGAATTTTTTTTGGAGGGGTTTTTATTTTCCATAACAATCCTTTAAAATATGTGGGATTTTGAAATCCCATGAAATATGGAATTTGATGGGATTTAGTTTCCATTCCCATTCTTTCATTTAATAAAACGAACATATCAATTCATGGGATTTAAAATCTCATTTCTTAGAATTCCTTTTAAATCCTTGAAACGAATAGGACCTAAGATTCCATCAATTATGTACCCTCACCTTATTGTCTTATTACTACTCTTAACTAATATATTTGATGGTTTTACTTCTTTCAAGTTCCCTAAACCATTTTTTTTTTAAATTAAAGGAGTATTGGCTTCATATAATCCCAACTAGGCCCGGTTGGCAAATATAAGTCCCAGCTATTGAAATGACAAAATATAATCCCAACTACACATGTGTGTGCAAAGTTAACCGAAACTTAACCGACCGTTAGTTTTTGGTGACGTGACTGCTGACTTGTCATTAACCAGCTGACGAGGACAATGGGTCGTCATTAACCAGCCAACGTGGCCGTTGGGTTGTCTCTTAACCAGCTTAGTGGGCCCCACCTTTATATCTTCATCTCATTCACCCCACCTCCACCATCCACTGTTCACATCCGCTGCCGGAAAACCACCGTCACTCAACGCCACCTCCTCCTCAACCACCGTTGGCCGCCATCACTCTTACAACTCACATCTGTAAGTTTGGGTATATGTGTGTGTGAATGAATGTCTTAAAAATGGAAGTGGTAAAGCCTTGTCCCACATCGGTTAGGGAACAAAATAAGGAGTGGTTTATAAGGTGCAACCTTTACTATTCATTTCAAGCTTTGTGATGTATTTTACTACAACTCCTACCCGAACATAAGGGGGCAGGGGTGCAAAATTGAGTTTCTGGACTAAAATCTATCGAACTCGTGCGTGCCCGCACGTCCCACAGACACGAATTCCGTGAGGCAATTTTTTGCATTTGTTTTTGAGAATTCATAACTGTTGGTCATGGTTATTAATAATCATTATTCTGTTATTGATTATTATATAATTTCATATACTGCACTAATGACCATTATTCAGAATTATTACACCTTAATGGTTATTATTCAGTTTGAATATTGTTATGGTTTTGTGACTATAAAACCAGGCCATGTGCAACAGTTCTAGACACACTAAAAACATACATAGCATTGTCTTCTCTGCAGTATTACATCAATTTCGTTTCAGGAAAGTTGCCAAGTCCGATGAAATATACAGTAATTTAAAATAGATAATTTTTAAAATCAACATGTTTTGATCTGAATCCATTTCCGACCCGACACTGTTATAATCTGAAACATGTTCTGACCTGATCCCTTTCGACACACAACCGTACCAACACGAACCGAAAAAATTAACCTTTTTTATCGACTCGTTCCGACCCTAATTAATAATATGTCATAATATTATTAATTGGTTAGGTATATTTCTTTCTGTTATAAAACCTAAGTAACAAACTGGTCTAATGGTTAACACTAGTGCTTGTGATTTCAAAGACCCGGTTTCGAACATGGGTCAGTACACTTTTTTTTGTTTATTTCTTTTAGATTTTCCTTTATTATTTACTAATCAAATTAAATTATTATAAAACAAATAAATCATAATAAATCAAATAAAAATTATTTTTAATTACTTAAAAAATCAATTTTAAATTTATAATTGTCATTTTCACTTAAAAACCAAACTTTCAGAACCCGTCAAGTTCGTTTTAAACTCGTTTACCATTTATCATTCGTTAAAATTTTATAATTCGTTAATACTTTTTTTTTCAAAATAAAATATACTGTTAACACCAAATTTCCGTAAACGTTATAATATTCAAACTTAGTATTAATCTTGTACTTCAGATAATATTAAAATGTTAATAAATCGTTAACTCCTTACTATAAATTCACTTTTAGCCGTTAAGCTTTAAATCATTTGTTTTAATTCGTTAACTATAATTTAATAACTTAGAATAATATTAAAATAATCCATGCCTTAAAATAATAAAATATATAACGCGCCATCTTTAAAACTAAATAATTAACCATATAATCGCGTTAGTTAGTATTTAATTTTTTTTTTTATTTATAGTTCGAGAAGTTCAATCGTTTCGGGTTCTTTAACGCACTTTCGGTTGCTTTCGGATTTCATTTCTCGTTTATCATATATTTCAAAGGTGAGTTTCTCACACCCCATTTTTAAACGTTTTCATATTTTGGGGTAGTATATGTATCCTATCAAACTTCAAGATTTACCGTTTTGCTTACAAACCATAATTCATATCATGGATTTGTGCGCTTACTTGCTTATTTGTTATATACGTGGCTTTCAAGTGGTTGCCTCAATAAGTATGATCATATGCCCTTTGCACTCAGGTTCATTTGTATCGAGTGGAAAAGGGACCTCATATCCGAGTACGTTGGTAGCCCAAACTGGAAAGGACCTTCGTTTATTCTTTATGCTCAGGTCCCTTGCATCGAGTGTAAAGAACCCTTATGTGCTCATTTCACAAGTTTCATGGAATTGTATGATTTTTACGTATTATATCAAATTGAGGGATTATCACTAGCTATGCTCATAGTTGACTTTATTTTATACATATGCTACAGGTATAGAAATACGAGGATGAAGGTTATAAGACACATAGCATGCTTATAGGATATTCAAAGAACAACTTATCGTTTCTTTATTTGTTTGTTTACAACTTGTATTATTTGATTAGTAAATAATAAAGTAAAATCTAAAAGAAATAAACAAAAAAAAAGTGTACTGACCCGGGTTCAAACCCGGGTCTTAGAAATCACAAGCACTAGTGTTAACCATCTGTACGTCACACTCAGGCGTTTCCGCTTTAGCCGGGGTGTTACAGGTTAAATGTGTAACGATTGTATAAATTAACAAAAATTGATGTAAGTTTATGTACTAAACTTGTAAATTAAAATATAAAAGTTTGTAGCTTAGTAATAGCTTTTATATATGGAGCTTTTTTTCCTATCCTAAAAGTTTCAAGCATCTTTAACCAAACAAAGTTTTTTATTAAGTACTAGGATAATAACCCGTGTTAAACACGGGTGAAAAACATATCAAGAAACAATATAAAATGTTAAAAACATATTCAATCAACACAAATATTTGACATAAGTTTTTACCTGCAGATATTACAAAAGATGTTAAACTATTTCTATAACATAAAAAGAAAATACTTTATAAATAAATAATTCAGTAAATAAGGAATAATATAACATAAATGAACCATTATACCTGAAAAAAATAAAAAAACACATTAGTAACGGATTTTGTAATATTATTTGAAAATTAAGTGTTGGTGCATGATGTCAGTAGTTCAGTGTCGAGTGTCTGTAATCGTGTTAGTTAGATTTGAGTTTTGTATGTAAGCGAAGTTACTAACAAGTTCGCTGATATGGGCGAACTTGTTAGACAAGCGAAATTAGGGACAACTTCGCCTGAACATGCCAGGCGAAGTTGTCGTGTCTATATAAGCTAATTGTTTACGGCTTATTCGATAATCAAGTTAATTAATCAGAGTTTATTCGTGTATTCGAGTCAGAGAGTTTTGTATTCAGTGATCATAGTATCACGTGTTTACGGTTGGAATACAACGTGTGTTTGGTTATCGTATCGTGTGTTAGCTCGTATTGTTTTCTATACTCGTAACGTCTTACGTAGGGATTCCGCACCTACGTAGAACGCGATATCTCGTGTAGATCCGGCTGGGAACCTACAATTGGTATCAAAGCTTTTGCTCGATTGTGTGGTTCGGGATTATCACGCGGGTATAGAAATCGTTCCGTTCGACTATTCGCGGGACGAGTTTTCTGAGTTTTTGTGCTATACTCTCCTCCTACAATCATAAACGAACCTTGAAAAACCCAGAAATCTAATCTGCAGAAAGTTCGTGTTCATCAGGCGAAGTTGCCGTCACTGTTAGTAGGGTTTCGGCGAAGATATAAGGTTAAGCGAAGTTATCCACAACTTCGCCTACCTCTTCAAGTTCGCTTACCTCAAGCGAAGTTATCCACAACTTCGCCTACCTCCCAAGTTCGCTCAACTTAAGCGAAGTTATTCTCAAGTTCGCCAATCCGGCGAATTTAAGAAAGTGAGCGAAGTTACAAATTCACGCGAAGTTAAGTTTTAAGCGAAGTTATCCACAACTTCGCCTACAGTGCTGTTTGAAAATAAAATTTTTATTTTCGGATTTCTTTGAGTTTTGAAAAAGATGTCTTCGATAAACATTACCGAACTGGTAAAGATGGAAGTAGAAGCAGGTTCGGCTACAAAGGCACCTAAGATGCTTAAGAAAACTGATTATGTAGCGTGGAAAGATCGTTTTGAACAATATGTCAAGTATCAAGATGCCAAGATGTGGGTGTGCATACAAGATGGTTACATTCCACCTACTGCTGAGTATGAGGGTCGTGATCAGATCAAGAAATACAAAGAGATGGAAGAAGAGGAGAAGAAAATGTATGAGGCCGAAAGCAAAGCTCATGCAGCAATTACAATGGCTCTTCCACAAGAGATACTTCACACCTTCCGAAAGTATAAAACTGCTAAAGAGCTTTGGGAAGCACTTGAGAACCGGTTTGAGGGCAATGTGGGAATTCGTGCCTCGAAAATTAAACTTCTAAAATCCCAATTCTCGGTCTTTAAGTATCTGAAGAATGAATCACTTGATGATATCATCACTAGATATTATCATCTGATGACTGAACTCAGCAACTATTCAATTGCTTACAAAGAAGATGAGATTGTTGAAAAGCTTCTTGATGCTCTCCCACCGAAATGGGAGATGTATACTGTGTTGATGAGAGAAGACAAAGACTTTGCTGACTATGACCTGGAGACAGCAGTTAACAAGCTAAGAACGTTTGAACTGAACATGGTACGAAAGGAGACACCTACCGATCAGGTTCAAGATCCGGGTATGTATGGTGCAAAGGTTAACTCAGGATCAAGTTCGAAAACTGAATCATCTGCTTATTACTCTAAGGGAGAGTCAGGCGCTAGCTCAACACATGAAGGACATGTATCTCTCAACATGAACGGTGATGTGTGCTTTGTAGCTGGAGGATCAAATGCTTCTCAACCTCAAGCGACCAAGAGTAGTTTTTCCCCAAGTGTGTCAAACAACAACTACTCGAAGATGCCCATGAGTGTTAAATCTGCTGAACAGCAGTTTGCTCTCTATGCATCTTTTATTGCTTCGTATGAGAACTATATTCAGGGTAAGATTGTTGATCCTGCAATTTTGGATGACGACTATGATCAGATCGATGCTGATGATCTGGAGGAGATGGATCTGCAGTGGCAGATGGCTATGATTGTCAGAAAGGTGAAGAGGTTCATGAAGAAGACTAGCAGGAAGTTTGTTGGAGAGAGGCCAGGGTTTGATAAGTCGAAGGTACGCTGTTACAACTGTCAGCAGAATGGCCACTTTGCAAAAGAGTGCAAAAATGAACGTGTAGAACGCAGTCAAAACAGATCTACACAGCAGAGTGGTAGTGGTAATGACTATAGAGCCATGATTTCCAGACAGAACGAGGAGTACAACTGGAATCTGCATGTTGAAGAAGTATTTGAACAGGTCAATTTGGCAAAAATCGAAACTGCAGATAGTGAGAAGGGAACTGGCGAAAATGAAGCTTACATGGCAGATGTGGCAGACCAGCTCTCCGAGGTAAGTACCGAACTCCCTTGTACTAAGTGTGAACATCTGTCTGAACAACTGACAACTATAACTGATCAGTTTGTTAGTTTGGATGCGCAATTTAAAACTTTAAAAGAAGATCATCATTTCACTAAAGATAGAGAAAATAGTTACAAAGTAAAAATTAAAGCTAGTGAGAAGGATATTAAAAGTCTTAAAGCAAAGCTTGCTGAAAAAATTCAAGTGATTGATCTTAGCTATGAGGTTCTAGAAGAGAAAACCAAACTAATAGCTGAAAGGGAAAAACAGATAGCTGATCACCAGGTAAAAGTGGTGGAACTTAACAGGAAACTTGAGCAATTCAGAAATTCCTCCGCTATACTTGATCACCTCGTTAGTGATCAAGGTTCCCCAAAAAGGGGAGGAATTGGTTATCATGAAGTTCCACCACCTTTCAATCATAATTACACTTATGACCCTAGTAATCAGAAATCTGTTGATGTTGACTATGGTCAGACAGTTCCAGTTCAAGTTACTACTAAAGAACCAGAAGTTAGTAAGCCTGTTGCAAGTGTTAAGATTTCTGCTCCGAGTCCTGTCTCATCTAACTCAGACAAGTCCTCTGAGTCGTGTGAGACAAAACAAGAGGAAGTGTTACCGAAAAGTGGAAAGAAAAATAAAACACCTGAAAAGAAGTCTCCACTAAACCCGTATGTCCCACCATATGTGAGACAAACGGGCAGTAATACAGCCTAAACATCTAAGACAACTTTTGATAAGAAAGTTGGACACAGGAGTTGTTTTAGATGTAATCAATTAGGACACCTTGTTGCTGATTGCCCTCTGAAGCAGAAATTCAGAGGTGTGAGGACTTCAAAATCTGAGAAAAGAACTAACGCTAATCAATACAATGGTAAAAATGAAAACCCATCAAATTTCAGAAAATGGACTAATCCAGGTTTTCAAAGAAATAGATCTCAGTTTTACACTGCTAACAACCAAACCTTAAGTAATAATTCTTTTAATTCACGAAGGTTTGGATGGCCTCATAGTCAATCCACAAGAAGGTATCCTGTTAGGACTCACAGAAATTATTATGATACTAACTTTGGACAGCCAAGGTACGGAATGTATCGACCCAAGACCAATCGGTCTTGGGTCCCCAGATTTTAATCATCTGCTTTAATCGTGCAGGAACAGTTGAACAGGGCTGCCAACAATCAATGGGTTGTGGATAGCGGCTGTTCCCGGCACATGACGGGTAACAAGAAATTGTTACACGACTTGAAACCTGTTCAAGGAGGAAGAGTGAGTTTCGCAGGAGAGAGCGGTGGAAGGATTACGGGAATAGGGACGGTGTCGAATGGAAAGATGACTTTGGAGAAAGTAAATTTTGTCGAAGAACTGAAGCACAATCTGCTGAGTGTTTCGCAGATTTGTGACAAAGACTACACCGTACATTTTACAAAGAATGAAGCGATTGTGTTATATCCTGGTTTTAAGATACCAGAGGATTGGATTGTTATGAAGGCTCCAAGAGTGAAGAATACGTATATCATGGATATGAGATCGACTGAGATGGCCACAGAAGAATCGTGTCTTCTGTCAAAAGCAACTGAATCGGAGTTCGAGTTGTGGCATAGGAGAATGGGGCACATTCATCTTCGGAAAATGAACTACCTTGTCAAAAATGGGCTTGTGCTGGGTGTTCCCTTGAAGAATTTCAACTTTGAAGACAAATGTTTATCATGCAAAAAGGGAAAGCAACACAAGAAATCCCATCACACCAAGAAGGTCAATTCAATTGTCAGTACCCTAGAATTACTTCACATGGATCTCTTCTGTCCCGTGAATGTAAGAAGTCTAGGAGGAACATCGTATTGCTTGGTGATCACTGATGATTTCTCTCGATATTCCTGGGTATATTTCCTGAAGTCAAAGGATGAAACAGTGCAGATGGTAAAGAATTTGATTACCAAGGTTGAGAATATCATGGGGAAACGGGTTAAATTCATCAGGAGTGACAATGGAACTGAGTTCAAGAACTATGAGATGGAGATCTTCTGCTTACAGAAAGGGATAGAACACCAATACAGCGCACCGTATACACCGCAACAAAATGGAGTGGCTGAGAGGAAGAACAGAACCTTAATTGAAGGAGCCAGAACCATGCTGGCTGATTCGAAACTTCCCGTGGTGTTCTGGGCTGAAGCTGTTGCAACAGCCTGTTATATCCTTAATAGAGTGTTAACTGTTAAAAGATTAAATAAAACCTGTTATGAACTTATGCATGGGAGAAAGCCAAACTTGAGTGGTCTTGAACCATTCGGGTCCCCATGTTCGATATTAAAGACCAATTCTAAATTTGGTGAAGTAGCCGACGAAGGAATCTTAGTCGGATACGTTGTTGGGACTCCCAACAGACGGGTCTTTAATACATCGAACAGCAAGGTTGAGGTGGTGTGTAACACTGATATCACAAGTTACAAATCACCAAAACCAAGCTCGGGACCCGCTGGGGTTTTCGACTATGATAGACTTTTTAAATCTTTTAACATACCTTATCTGGATTTTGCAGAAGTTGAGGAAATAATTGCTACGAAGATGATATGCGATGAGGAAGACACTTTGGTGCAACGACCACAGTATGATGAATGTCAGCCTTCCTCGTCAAATGCTGTCAATACCCCTGCTGCCTCTACTGAAGAGGAATTCATCAATCCGTTTCACTCTCAACATCAATCACCCATTGATGAGCTATGTTCGAACTTGGAAGATAATCTGAATGTCAGTTCGGTTCCGACTACGAGAATTCACAAAGATCATCCTTTGGAGAATGTGATAGGTGATCTGTCCGCCGGTGTACAAACAAGACAAAGCTTGAATGAGCACACCTGTGTTTACACAAGCATTAAAGAATCAGGCATAATCAACGAGTGCTTGTACACCTGCTTTATCAGCCAGATTGAACCAAAGAACTATCAAATGGCTCTTAAGGACAGCTCGTGGGTCGAAGCCATGCAAGAAGAGTTAGCTCAGTTTAAGAAAATGGAAGTATGGAACTTGGTTGCAAAACCAAGGAATGTGCATGCGATAGGCACGAAATGGGTCTTCAAATGTAAGAGAGATGAGAAAGGGATTGTTATCAGGAACAAGGCGAGGCTGGTTGTTAAAGGCTTTAATCAACAAGAGGGGATTGATTACAATGAGGTGTTTGCTCCTGTAGCAAGATTGGAAGCCATTCGTTTGTTTTTGGCATTTGCTGCTCATAAGGAGATGAAGGTCTTTCAATTGGATGTGAAGAGTGCGTTCCTAAACGGTAAAGTCGATGAGGTTGTGTATGTTGAGCAACCTCCGGGTTTTCCTGACCCTGACTTTCCCGATCACGTGTACAAGCTAAGTAAAGCGCTGTATGGACTACATCAGGCACCTCGTGCCTGGTATTCAACCTTATCAGATTACTTGCTTGAGAATGAGTTTGAAAGAGGTAAAATTGATAGCACATTGTTCTTCAAGAGAAAAGGGAGCGACTTCCTACTGGTGCAAGTCTACGTGGACGACATTATCTTTGCTGCATCAAAGGTCGCCATGTGTCAGGAGTTTGAGGCCGTCATGAAGAAGAGATTTGAAATGAGTGCTATGGGTGAACTAACTTTCTTTTTAGGATTGCAGGTTGATCAGAAGAAAGACGGGATGTTCATTCATCAGACGAAGTATGTCCATGATGTTCTCAAACGCTTCAAGATGGAGGACAACACTCCATATGATACTCCAGTCTGCGTCAATCACAAATTGGGTGCTGATTCAGACAACGATGCAGACGTGGACCCAACCCAATATCGGGCTATTATAGGTTCTTTAATGTACTTAACTGCTTCTAGGCCTGATATAATGTTTGCTGTTTGTCTTTGTGCACGCTTTCAGGCAAACCCAAAAGAATCTCATTTGAAGGGTGCTAAGAGGATACTGCGGTATCTCAAAGGCAAGCCGAAGCTGGGGTTGTGGTACTCGAGAGGAGGAGACTTGGAGCTAGTCGCTTACACAGATTCTGATTATGGAGGGTGCAATCAGAGTCGGAAGTCTACAACTGGTGGATGTCAGTTTCTTGGTGGCAGACTAGTGTCGTGGCAATGCAAGAAGCAGACCTCAGTCGCAATTTCAACCTGTGAAGCAGAATACATGGCAGCATCCAACTACTGCTCCCAGGTTCTTTGGATTCAACAACAGTTGTGCGATTATGGTCTGAATTTCTCACTTACTCCTATTTGCATTGATTACATTGCTGCTATCTCAGTAACTAACAATCCCGTAAAGCACAGTAAAACTAAACATATTGACATACGTCATCATTTTATACGGGATTGTGCTGAGAAGAAACTGATTGAGCTCGAAAAGGTTGACACGTTAGATAATTTCGCTGACTTATTCACGAAAGCGTTTGACAAAACTAGATTTCAAAACCTTGTTGAGCTGAATGGGATGATCAATCCCGAGTAACCATGCTTTGTGTTTGTGTTATAAAAAAAAAAACGTCACTATCGCTAAGAATTATGTCGGTTGCCTCAGTTTGAAGGACATGCCTTCGGATATGCTTGGTCCACATTTCTACTTGTAGAATATGAGGATAGCCATTAACCAGATGACTGAAAGTGACCGGGGCGGTTTATGATGTGTTTTTATTCTTTCGCTGAAAATTAGTCGATCATACTTAGTTAGAAGGACACATACTAGTATGTGGTCGGTCCAGCTGATCCATTGGATCTTCGGGATAGCCGTTTACCTGAAGACTTTGATTTGGTCGGGGCGATAGAAGTTAAATTTTTTCTTTTCGGGAGATGAAATTATTTTTCAAGTCTACTACTTCGTAAGAAGTTACTTTACTATGATTAACAGAAAATTGATCCAACCTTGGAAAGTGATAGATATACTGATTCTGTGTGCTTAACTAGTGAAGTTATTAGGCCTAAAAGACTTTAGAACAGTCATTGTATGTCATGGTAGCTTTTTATGGTGCGTAAAAGTAGAAGTGATACTAACTAAATCTACTCGATTTTATGTGGAAACTCCTTAAGAGTTGTGCATGTCTTCATACATATCTTTCCGAATGATAGGCAGAAAAGCGATTACCCAGTCATACACGAGCCCGTGAGTGTTCTGATTCTCGTGAAGATAGAGTGTCAAGACGCTGCAGTGATCCAGATTCGGGACTTGCAGTTATTTTTTACTTGAAGTTGTGTATATACATGTTTAAATAAAAAAAAAAAAAATTCTAGAGTTCATAATGTTAATGATTGTCAATCAAGACGCAAGAAGGTGAACGGGAAGCAGAGTCTAAGATCGAAGAGTAATTACTACTTAATCAGACACTACGGGTCGAGGTCAATTCGGGGTGACTTGGGGAAAGCCAAATACGCCTTGAGAATAGATAGGAGGCATCATAATCTCTGAGTTGTTGCCCACTTAAGTTTTGAGCTTAATTGAACCTAACCCGTATCACAGAAATAATGAAAACCATTTTAAGTAGATTACCTGCTTACAACCTGTTTCTTTATGTCATAATACAGCTGAACACGGATCTGGGTGACAGTCACGAAATTAGAATGATTCCTGTTCGGATCTTTTCTAAAACATGGTAGTCCCTGTCGAGACTGAAATTTGATCCCGTGTACTTTAATTTTTCAAATTTTCGTTACTTATGTAGTTGTATGATTTTATACGTGGTTACTTGGCCTTGATCGTATCATTTAACGCTTTAAAGGATGTTTTTAAAACTTTATTGAAAATTGTTAAAAGTATAGGGGTTTGTTTTGTAAATACAGGCGAACTTGTTCATAACTTCGCTGGAATAGGCGAAGTTATCGATAACTTCGCCTGTACTAACTTTGACCCTATATAAAGAAGTTTATAGGTCAAACAGTTTCATTATTTCAAATTCAGCGAACTTATACTCTCTGTAAACATTAGCGAACTTATCGATCTCAATCATCTGTTTTTGTTACTTCGATTCTAATCAAATTCAAGGTGTGTAGGGTTTGTTTATCATATTATCAATGTCTTTTGAGGTTAATCATCGGTCGTTTCGACTCGATTCTCGACCTCGTTCTTTCGAACCTTAAACACCCAATTTCAAACTTGTTTTTACGTGATAGTAAACTACTTGAACGTCTAAAACTTCATAAAATCATGTATTTCGGAGTCCTCGATCTCCGAAATCATCATCTACACGTCGTTCGTAAATCCTAACTGTTGCCGATTCGAATTCGGCGAAGTTACAGTTTAGGCGAAGTTATCCGTAACTTCGCCTGAGGTTTAACTTCGCCTGATTATTGATTTTGAAACAGTTTATGAGGCGATGTTGTGATTAGGCGAAGTTATCATTAACTTGGCCTGGACCATTTTACTTAACTATTATCAGACGAAGTTCAAGTTGAAGCGAAGTTGTTTCCCAACTTCGCCCCACCTTTAACTTCGCCTATACAGAATTGATCACAACTTCGCTCATGGTAACAGGCGAACTTGTGATTCGCTTTGACGTTTATCTAACTTAACCTGTTTGTTGCAGATATGGCTGCTGTTGCTGGAGCAGGTGGTGCAGGCGGTGATGACGGAGGTGATCACCAGAGACAGTTCTTCCCGGGTCACAACATGTACATAACATTAGACCCGGAGGCGAGCGGAGTTGATGATTTCCGCGAAATCATCACATTTCTTTTACGCTCGAGGATATTTCACGCGATTACAACAACTCTGCCAATATCCTTGCCCAATATTGAGGATTTTTGGCAGACCGTGGAATACGATTGTAGGGTCGAGCCCCCGGTGATGCGCGCAACAGTCAACAATCAGATTGTTCAGTTCTCTTCTGAACAAATCCGGGCGGCTTTATGATTTGGGAATGAGACAAGGGATGACCCAACAGAGTTTGTAGCTCCTTTCCGTGATGGAGCGTTTTTGAGGATGGGATACTCTGGTCCCTTGAGGGATACGCAGAGGAGGAAAGGCTTTTTACTTGACCAGTAGCGCTTTCTCATGCATGTCATGATTGTATGCATGTCAGGGAGAAAGGCGGGCACTGATGGCATGGGCGCGACCATGCAGTCAGCGATGACTGCTCTGACTTACAACAAGCGATTCAGCTTTAGTCAGATGGTCTTTTATGAGATTGATCGTCAAAGAAGAGCGATGGCGCGTGAGCGATTCATCATGTATCCAAGATTCCTACAAATGATCTTGAATCATGTTGCTCCAACGCTTCCTCAGCGCCGTCCAATCGGATACATTGAGAGTGTGAACAAACGGATCTTCGCCCAATGTAGATCCTCCAGTGCGAGGAGTAAACCTGAGCTCCGTCCTCGACATACTCCACTCTTTGGGTACTTGATCAACCCGGGGTATGTGCCTGCTCGAGGGGACGAGTTTAGGGACCCGGCACCACAACAGGCAGGAGCACCTCAAGCTATACTTGCTGCTCCTGTTGTGTCACCGGAGGAGAACGTGGACCTTGATGCAGAATTTGGTGGTCAAGGCTTCTTTGATATGGATCGGGTGGATCCAGAGGAGAACGTACAGGTTCCGGTTGAACGTGCTTCGACTGTGAATGTTACTAGGACAGCTGCTACAGTGGCTGGTTCTGATTCTGATGATGAAGTGGCAGAGGCAAGAAGGATTATGGTAACTCGAGAAAGACTACATGGGAAAAGAAAGAGAACAGATGATGACAGCGAGTCTGATTATGAGGAAGAGGTACAACAGTTGATCCGGAGGTCAAGAAGGGAACGGATAGGTGCAGGATCGGGAGCCGGTGAGAGCTCTAGGGTGGTACGTTTCACTCCACCAGCACTATCCGGTATGACAATGGTTCCCTCATCACTACAGTACAAGGCCAAGCGCTACGGGTGTTCCCGTGGTGGCTACCTCGTCTACTTTTGGCCTCCCACCCACTACTTTTCAACTTTCGACTCCTGAGATCGTTTCATTGCCGCCTCCGACCGTTACTCCATCGGAGGTCGTGGCACAATTTATAGAGTCGATTGTTGTGGCCACTGCAGGGCTATCGGTGACGATACCACCTGCGGTTACGTCTATTTCTACTTCTGAGGTCCCGGTGACATCGGAAATCCCTCCTCAGTACACTCAAGATATATCGCATATGAGGTTCAATTTCGATGCAACCCTATCAGACTCTGAACGAATAGCAGCACTTGAACGGGTCGTGTCAGAGTAGTCAAGGATTAATCTTATCCAGACCCAGGCTATTCAGCGCCTAGTTACAGAGAATCAGATGCAGTCGTCCCTGCTGGTTGAACATGGCAAAATCATAGATGCTTTCAAGGAGTTCTTGGCATCTTAGGGGGAGACGAGCTGTAAAGGCGATGAGTTGAGGACCAAGATACGAAATGATAGAGACGATGATCCCAATGCATCGAAAGATGCAGGTGGTGAGTTGCCAAGAACTGATCAAGCTCTTGGAACTTCCACAACTCAGGGGGAGTCGACAACTGCAGCTGGTGGTGATGATGTGGTGGTGGTGGTGGATGTAGAGGTGATGGATGATGTTTTGGTTGGTGATGACGATGTACTACCGAGTGATGTGATAGAGAAGATTGGTGAAGAGATTGTGATTGATACAGAGATAGAAGAGGGAGAGATAGTTGAGGAAAATATTGAGCATGACATTCCAGATGTTGAGAAAGCAGATATGAGTAAAGAGATGGCAAGTGATGAGTCTGAATGGGAAGAGCAGCCTAGATGGAAGGAAGGCTATGCTCAGTGGTTCGTCAAAACGAAGAAACCAGCGGTTCCTACAATGTTTAAGAAGAGTTACAACATTAAAGGCTATGCTGAAGCGAAGAAAGGAATTATTTGCTGGATATATGATGAGCAGTTGAGGCTCTTCGTGATTAAAAGGTATGACGGTGTTCAGTACTTTAAAAAGATGTTGAGATCGTTGAATACACTGCCAGAATGTGAAGTGAAAGACTTAGCCAGATTGGGTTTGATAAACAGAAGTGACGATAATATGGCTAGAGTCATTGGGAAAATTGTGTGGAAAGAGAGTATAAAAGAGAAGAAATTTGAGCTGTTGAAACCACAAAAGGGAAAACTTGTTGAAGACAAGGATAGAGGTTTGAGAGCAGACGGAAAGCCTTGGATGATTATGAAGTATAAACCGATATGGTGTTTGAAAGAAGTACCGATGAAGCTAATTCCCAAGGATGTGCTTAAAGACTTGAAGTGGTGGTTTGTAGATTGTGAGACAGCTGAGACAGTGATGGAAGACGAAGATGAACAAGAGGTTCTTAGAGTGTACGATCCGATGCACTTGGTAAACTTATCGCAAGCTGATTTGCAGGTGTTGAATGACAAGAAGATATTTTATATTCCTGCTTGGAAAGACGAAGCGAGGAAATATCAAAGAGTTGTCTCGGTTTGTGTTCGAGAAGGAGTGCATGCTTGAAGATAAAAGATTGAAGATTACAAGACACGTGTTTGAAGCTAAAGAGATGAAGCTACTGCCAAGGGGGAGTCTGTTGGTGCATGATGTCAGTAGTTCAGTGTCGAGTGTCTGTAATCGTGTTAGTTAGATTTGAGTTTTGTATGTAAGCGAAGTTACTAACAAGTTCGCTTATATGGGCGAACTTGTTAGACAAGCGAAGTTAGGGACAACTTCGCCTGAACATGCCAGGCGAAGTTGTCGTGTCTATATAAGCTAATTGTTTACGGCTTATTCGATAATCAAGTTAATTAATCAGAGTTTATTCGTGTATTCGAGTCAGAGAGTTTTGTATTCAGTGATCATAGTATCACGTGTTTACGGTTGGAATACAACGTGTGTTTGGTTATCGTATCGTGTGTTAGCTCATATTGTTTTCTATACTCGTAACGTCTTACGTAGGGATTCCGCACCTACGTAGAACGCGATATCTCGTGTAGATCCGGCTGGGAACCTACATTAAGCTTACAAATACATACCAGGTTTAAACTTATATTTTCATCTGTGTAGAGTTTTCGTTCAAAAACCTTTTGAAACAAAAAATGTTGGGTTAAAAAAACCGTAGCTTGAATTCGATTCTCCTGTCATGAAATAATAATAATAATAATAATAATAATAATAAATAATAATAATAAGAAACATGTGTAGATAATTAATGAAATAAGTAGTATAGAGAAAGGAAAATATAAAACAATAAAAAACTTACAGATTGATCCATAAGGACCATCTCCATCAAGAAGTCCTCGTTTGGAGCAAATGTTATATACTACATATGGAGATGTTTATTTATGATAAACACCGTAAGTTCAGAAATCGTTTTAATTAAATAATAAAGACAATAAATCGAATTTAATATAATGCAATATACATCCTATAAATAAAACCCTATAAATAAGCATATAAATGTAGCATATAATTTCTAATAAATATCCAGGGCTTGATTTTTGGAACTACCAAAAATTAGACATCTAACTATAATAATAAACCAATTTGACCTGTTGACTAATTTAGAAACCGTTTTAATTAACTCATTTTCTTTTTTTTTATTTTTATTGAAATGTTTGCCGGGGATCCATCCCCTTTAAAAAAATTTCTGATGTGCATTTTGTAAGATTGTTGTTGCATGATTGTTTTAATTAAAAATAACAATTTTTGTAAGGTTGTGAATTTCTAGTCAATATATAACTAATTGATCAACTATATTAAAAAAGATTTTAGTTTCCAAAAATAACAGTTTAATGTTACCAAAAATTAATTGTGAATATGTGAAAAATAATTATATGAAAATGTGATGATGTAAAGTCCTATGTGGATATCCTAGATTAAAGACACGTGGATAGAATTGAGTGCTTTATTATATTAGTTAGGTTCTTATCCATATATAATAAGATTTTCAAATTTTAAATTAATAGGTCATAAAAATA